>NC_139808.1:9757081-10287081 GCF_963457635.1 Microchirus variegatus | reverse complement strand
TTTTTCTTTTTTTTTTGTTGTGGTTACCACGACAACCCTACATGGATTGTTAACTACATGATTGGCAGAGGAACCACACGACTGTTATTCTAGTTTTCTAAAGTCTGTACTAGGGTTGTCACTTTTCTAATAAAGTTTAAAAGAATATTCTCCCTGTGACGCATTCGTTTTTGAGCGGCCCACGTGAGCAGTGTGAAAATGTTTTTCCTGACAAAACCGATGTATAAAATTATGGGAAACCCGACAGAGATACAAGCACTGCATCGGCCACTTTGCCCATGTGTACTGTGAGAAATGCAATGTGCATCTTTGTCTGAACAACTGTTTTCAAGCCTTCCATCACTCAAAATAAAAAGGTTGTGAACCGCGAAATTAGTAAAAAATAACCGAAATTTGACTTCCACACTGCCTGTTCCATTGGTGCGTTTTTTTTTGTTGGATTTGTTGGATTGGTTTGTGTATATTTTGTTCAAGAAAAAAAAAATATTTGAGCATTGTGACTCTTATCAAATATGATACAAATTAAAACCCCTATATGGAAATTTATATTTGAAAAAAAAGTGTTTGTTTGTTCAGAAGGACCAATAAAAAGGTAATTGACATTTTCTGTCAATTATTTAATGCAGGGTTTCTCAAAGTTTTGATACCTGAGGGCCAATTTAGGAACCCAAACATTGGACTCAGGGCCGCCAAAGAAAAAAAACTGAAAAATCCCAGAAAGAAATCCCATTTGTAATAATTTTAATGACCAGATTGCAGTTCTACACTTTAGCGTTACGTAATATAAGCGTTAATATAAAGTAATTTAAGCGTTAATATAATAACGCTTTATATCGCTTTTTATAAATTACTGGGTAATTACCCAGTATTTTGGCCACTGTTCTTACCTTCTAATTACATGTCTGTTACCATATATTTACTGGGTAAATAGCTAGTAATTGGGGGCTGTAGCTACCTGCTTATTACCAGCTTATAACCCAATAATACACTAAAAAAACACCATATAGAAACCAGGTAAATACCCAGAATTTTTGTTTACACTTATTGGTCTGTATCCAGTAATGTCCAATAAACATTTAACAAGCTTAGTAGCTCCTGGATTAAAACTATCAACTGTAATTCATTGTGGGCCACCGGAAATTTTTGTGGGGGCCGCCATTGGCCCCCGGGCCGCACTTTGAGAACCAATGATTTAATGGTTTGGGCTTTACAGGGTTAAGTGACGCGCATGTTTTGAATATTTATTTAGTTTTTTCAAAAATAGGGCGATGCAGGCAATCTAAATGGATCTAAGGCTAAACTGCACCGTTTACCTCAGACAGTCTGCTGCGCTTTGAAGCTGTATATTTTGAACTCATAAAAGGTTTTTTTAAGGTTTGAATTTAAACTCTTCGTCCAACTGTTATCTGAACTTTGGATAAAAAGTGACCAAATGGAACCAGTTCATCCATCCCGTCACCCCAGAGCACTGTAGGGTTATCTAACCCTAACCCTAGTGGAACTGTTAATTTTGACTGCACTTTATGTGACTCCCTCACAAACTGGCTATGCACTACAGGAAGGCAGATCAGTTAAAGACAGACAGATGCATGAGTCCATACGAAGTGATTGGTCATGTTTGTGACAGTATGCCCGCAGAGACCAATTTCTTTTTAAAAGGATATGAAAGAAAAAAAAAAAAGATAAAAGTTTTTCAACATCAAATGACCTACATTAGCGTTGAGTACCAGGAGCCCCATGGGAACACTTGTCTGTGAAGGTTCCTGTGACAAGCGTTCGGTTCCTCATACGAACTGGCTTAGCAATACCCCGCTGGGGGGCTCCTCAAAGCAGGGTTTGAACCGTGCCAGCACCATCACGGTGGGTGAAATGCCGCAGTGGGGACAAAAGCAAATGAAAGAGCTGTTTTGGCTCTTTGATGCTTCAGCTGAAGTGAAGAGATATTGCCAAGAGGCAAAGATGAGCATGAACACAGTGATCACACTGCATTCTCAGCGAGACTCGGCGCCACAAAACACACGCCCTAACATTCGGCAGCTGTTTGACTGTGCGTCGTCTTCAGATTGTAATTTGGAGAAGTACTGTTATTGTGCGGGAATTGCTTGCACGTGTTCGTGCACACATCAGAACATTTTAGGTCAGGCTTTTCAAAAGTGGTAAAAAGTTTGCACGGAAATATTTTTTATTGTTTATGTTGAATTCTACCCATCCCTCTGTTTTATTGACAGTTTTGCAATAGTGTGTCTCAACTGTCAGTTCGTGAGATTCACCAGCTCAAATTCAGATGTTAATCGTATGAAGTGATGCGATGACGCATCTAAGGCTGCAACTGCTGACCATAAATATTGATACAGATGAATCATTTGGTTGTATGAAAGTGGTGGAAATGTCGACCGGTGTTTCCTAGAGATTAAAATGATGAACTTTTATTTAATTAATTTAGTAGGCCGGATAATTAAAATTGCTTTCTAAACTGCCATCAATCATAATTCTTGCTCAGTTATTAATTGACCAAGAAACATAATTTATTGTCGCCCCTCTGATGATGACATGTGATGGTTCATTTTGCAAAGGACCAGCTATCACATCCCCAGATGCCGTAAAGCTAGAAAACACACCAAATTTTATCAAACACATTATGATAAACCGTGAGCATATGATTCTGCAGATGTCTTGCCAGAGTCGAAGCTCCAACGACAACCTCGACATGACCTCCGGTGGCTCTTTGAAAGTGAACAGCTCCGCAAGGTCTGTTTGGATGATTGTTCTGATGAGGATACGTGATTGAAAATGTCTCCCTGCCTCCTCGCAGTGCCTGTCTAACCCTCTTGTGTGATTAAAGTCAGCCCCCTAAATGAGTCTCTGTTGCTTCTCTGTCTGGAAAGTCATTAATTCATGGATGTGGCCCACGGGGGTTTTTCCTCCTTCTGCTCGACTCAATAGTTGTTTCACGGAAAAAAATAGGCTTGCTTTCTCTCTCCCTAGCCACTCTTGTCCACTCTCCACATCGCTCCTTTATTTGTTCAAATGGGCTTCTCTTCCTAGTTTCCCCCCAGAGGAAGAGTTACATGTCCTGGTTGAGGTTTTCACTGTGATTTTGTGTGAGAGTAGGGGCACTTTGAGTTACCACACTGTGCCTTTACTCTCTTTTTCTCTAAGGTCACACTCACCGAATTTCTCTTAAGGCCACATTATACTTCTCCGACTGCGTAATGCATTATCCGACTGCGTAACCACGGAGACCCCTCGAGCCTTCATAGTTCTCCGTCGTGGTGCCGGATACGCACTGCAATTTCTCTCCCGATCAGTAGGGGTCGCTACGCAAGGTCATTGTGCTTTTGGCGTCCGAGAGAGAAACACTGTTGTTGTTGCTGCAGCGGAATAACATTGAAACAGTGAGCGTTTCTCACTTTTCTGTGTCGTGGAAGATAATTTGAGGCGTGAAATTAGCCATTTAGAGTCTAAACATGTGCTATGTGTGTTAAGATATGACGTATTTATAGTTTGGCAGCAGCGACGTTGTCGGCGGTGATCAGCTCCGCCTCTGTGGACGCTCGGTGCGCACAGTGGCCGGCACCGAGCAGCGTTATCTTGGCCTGTCCTGAGGACCAATCGCAGCTCTTGTTGTCTCCGCTGTCCCTTGACGGAGTGACGGACACTTAAAAATAAAAATATTTTGTGCAGCCGGAGACGACGGAGAGACTCTCCGACAGGCTCTCCGGCGACGTAGAGGGGTCTCTGTAACTGACGTAGAGTGCTTTACGCAGGAGTATAAATTGGGCTTTCTTGCGATTTGTGACCTTCTTTGTCTCTGCTCCACCACACTACTCATGACTTTATACGCCTTTACACACCCCATTTAAAGTAGGAATAGAAAGCAACTGGTTCTTGTCATGCCTAATCTTGTTATAAATAAATCCCTCTTACTATTCTCTTCTGTCTCTTCTCTCTATCTCCTTAATGTTTTTATCTTGTGACATCCTATCTCCCTCCCCCCCCCCCCCCTCCCCTCCTGCTCCTCCTCCTCCTCTTCTGATATAAAGGCCTGGAGATGCGAGTTGTGAAATTCATGACATCCAGCTCTAGAAGGGCTCGGTGATTTAGGACGAGAATAGTCTCCTGCGTTCCTGCCGGAGTCTGTCTTTCTTTAATGAGCTAGTTATGACATTTCAGGGACTCCTTCATAATCTCACTCTGGCAGTGTGCGGCACGGAGAGAGAGAGAACCGCGTTTGTTGGATGTGATAACCTTTTAATAACTGTTACTGACCTATCATTTGTGCACAACCTGGAATAGAATAAAGGGACAGCGTCAAGAAGATAAACTTAATATTTAAAGTGTGTGTCTTTATATACCTCTTTCTTCATTTTTACTGCGGTGAAAGTCATCGCAGTCTACGGCATGAAAGGCAGCAGAGCCCAACTGTCTGAAATTCAACATGATTCACAGCTCTTGGACACTAATCTGCTCAAAAGGGTGGAAAGCAGTTCCTCTGGGTAACAGAGAGAGGTAGTGTTGTGCCAAGAGAGTGTAATGAGTCCTCTGCCTTCCTCTTTTGTTTTGCCTGTTTGTCACTTTTGTCAACTGTGAGCATACTGATGATTTGGTTTCTTCGGGGAAAGCTGAATACTTTTCTCCATTAGAAATTTTGAGGTTGTGAAATGCAAGTGAATTCTAATTTCTACGAAATGAAGGTTACCCCGCTGTGTTTTACTGCATGTGTAGGAGACACAGTATGTCGTCGTGCTCTCTGAACGGAAGTGCGTTTTATCGCGTTGAAAGTTCGGCTGAGAGCAACCGAAGACATAGTATAGTTGTGTGCACTTCAGGCCACTGAGGCACTGCCTGTTCTGTGTCCTTGTGATGTTGTCAGGGTTCTAGTGTAACTGGTAAATATTTAATGTGCCTGTGTCCCACTTTGGTGTTCCCAGAGGGAAGGAAGTCTGCTCAAACTTTGTTAATAGCTGCTTAGTCCCTAAGACCCACAGAGGAAGAGCTGGTGCTGCACTTGAGGGTTTACTGTTGTGACCTGAAGAGAGAGCGTTTGGCTGTGTGCCCTCACCCATTAAATAAACACAATGGACGTAATCGTCTACACCTGCTTCTCACTTGTTTCATAACGTCAATAAAATGTTACCCCGAGGTGTTTATTGTCTCATTCAGTACGATAGATAAAGATCTTCTTCAATATTTGTTGTTTCCTTGACTATTTTGTCCAGTGATTATGAGTCTGTATTTCAGCTAGCCAGGGAGTGACATAAGGCAATGTGTTTTTGTCTTTATCATCTTCCATCCATCCATCCATCCATTATCTACCTCTTTATCCTCCACCAGAGGTGGAGCTGACATATCTCAGCTGACATAGGGAGATATGTGGGGTACACCCTGTACAGTTTGCCAGTCCATCACAGGCCCACATATAGAGGCACTCACACTCTCACACCTACAGTCAATTTAGAGTGACCCATTCACCTAATCCCCATATCGCATGTTTTTGGACTGTCGGAGGAAGCCTGGGGAACCCGGAGAAAAACCCACGCACACACGGGGAGAACATGCAAACTCCTTGCAGAAAGACCATTGTTCCAAAGTTGTTCCAAACGGGGTTCGAACCCAGGAACACGGGTCTTCTTGCTGCAAAGGCAAGAGCGCTAACCACTACACCTTGTCTTTGTCAAATTGTGTTACCAATCGAGTCTCATCCATGACTTGTTCTGCCAGTTCTTCTCTCCTCACGATATATATAATATGCTGCAGTTTATGTCTCAGCATCGACTTCTTTTACTCTGACCTCCAGAGCAAAGCACACATACAACTGTGACAAAAGTGTTTAAGTGCCGACTGAACCCCATATCACAGAGTGCAGCCATTACTGCCATTACTGCCATTACTTCTTCTTCTTCAAAATTCTTCTTGAACTAGTTGCACAAAGTTAGAGAATCTGAATCATTATAGAAAGATAAAAAGCGTACAAGAAGTGTTGCATGGACACAGTTTAAAAAGAAAATGCTTACCCGTATTTCTGCGCTCTGACAGATAAGTCGATTGTTATGCAGGCATGTTTTTTTTTAAGCGAAGAGCTTTTCTCTCTTTTTAGGATTACTGCTGAGGATGATGCAAGGGAGAACACATGACCCAACTCACTAAGGATCCAATTTTTTGGTTCATATGACTCAAATCTTTTCTCAGGTGTCAGTGGACACAGGAATCTGATTGTCAATTCCAATTTTTCACTTCAATATGTGCTCGTAGATCAAAAATAGATCTGTGATATGTGTCCATGCGACGTGAGTGAGAAAGGTCATATCAAAACCCGTGCAGCAGAGAGAGCGTTGCAGACTTTGACCTCCAATGACTGCGCGGCAAAATCAAATAGCAATTTAGGAGAGAGCTGTTCTCAAGAGCTAAATATCCCCCGCAAAGTCAATGCAATCAATTCCATTTATCTTACAGGGGATCGATAAACGTAAACGTACCACATCTCCCTCACTTTCTTTTGTTGTTTGTGATGCATGGAAGAAGATGTTTGTGCACACATTGTGTGTCACATTAGAAGGCAAAACGTTAGTACTTATGAATGTGTATCATCAAATCTAATTGTCTAAATGAATTAGATTTGCGTCAGATTTGAACTAAGTGGCTGGAAATCTATACAGAGCTTAAAACGTGGGAGTTTCTTTGCGCATGTTTTTTTTTTGCTCAATATGTCCAGCTGTGAATAACAAGACTTCTGAAAGGTTCCCAAACACTGTTAACGATTGAAAGTTGAAACATCATCCCTTCGGCTTTTTCGGCATATGAGACTGAAATCCTGAATGGTCATATTTTACATAACAATAAGTTTCAATATCAGTCTGCAAAAGAACCTCAACGACCTTGACGGGGAACTCCATGGAAATGCATGACCCGTTCCTATGTCGTCTTCTCTGAGCTTCTGATTTGATTTATAGCCCATGTCTGGACAGAGTCGAGTCAGACTTAATAGAATCACAAACGGTTGACTGGGGGGGGGGGCATCATCGGGGGCACACCAATGTTAATACTAATGTGTGAAAAGAACAGGAAATGAACTTGACCCCAGACAGGACAGGGAAGGATAGTCCCATTATGTAGTAGAAACATAAATGGATAAACGGTATGAAGGTCGAGACAGAAAGACAGAAAAGAGCTGCAGAGGAGAGCATGAAAACTAAAGAAAGTAGTTTGACATCACAAAGCAGGGGAGATTGTCCACTCTTCTTTGACTATGAGGACACATGGTCTGCCCACGGATTGACAAAGATATCATTTTCTACACATCCTGATGTAGGTGTCATGTTTGACAGATCTTTCCTATCTGACTTCCTATCAGAAACGTCAGAAGAAGACATGTTTATTTCGTTGGAAACGTAAGGCTTCATCTGTTCGCTGGAAAGATGTCATCTATACTTGAGTTTTTAGATTGAGAAAAGTTGGGTAACGAGCCAGATTGTACACTTGAGATGATAATTGGCTCTTTACCATTTTTACCATTTCTTTGGTCGTTTAAGATGATAGCGAACTTGACAGAAGATTTATGAGGCCCAGTCAAATGAAAATGTGTTTGTTTTCTAACACCAACAAGGTTCCTTGTTCATATCCCAGCCTTTCTGCGTGGAGTGTCTCAGGTTGGTTAAGGTTAATCCATCCATCTTCTACCGCTTCCTCCTTCACATGAGGGTCCCGGAGGGGCGCTGTTCCAATCACAGCTGACATAGGGCGATAGGCGGGGTCAACCGCTGGACACTTCGTCAGTCCATCACATGGACACATCGCGACGTTGAGGTTAATCGGTTAAACTCTAAAATAAAACACATTTGGTGTGAATGTGAGTGGGAATGGTTGTTTGTCTCTGTATGTTGTTCCTGTGATGGGCTGCTGACCCTGTCCAGTGTCTAATGTGAACCCTGTCTCTTTCTCAAATGTCCACTGGGAATCGGCTTCAGCTCTGGACAAAGATAAGAGGGATAGCAAACGAGAACAAAACTTTCTGACTTTATGAAGAAAGTTTCTCTTCTTTAAAATTATAGACAAATGCTTGACTTTGATGTTGAATTCTTAGTCATCACATGATCACAATCTTGATTGTCTTCGGTGGAAAGAGAGTTGTTTCTCTCCACTTAAGTGCTCGCTGTGGGAACAGTTGGGCTTCTCTTTATCTCCTGGGTCTCGAAAAAGACCTACATTTTTATTTGGAGATATGATTTGTGTTTTGGGCTGAACTGGGAAAAAAAGCCACAAATGTTATAATATATGCACACGCACATTAATCAGTAATGCTGTTTCTTCTACATGCCTGTTTTTACGCAATAATATTTACTGAGTGAAGAGTCCTTGTGATTTAAAGGTGACATATTATGCAATCATTTTTAATACTTACATTTGGGACTATAGAGCCAAGTGTGACAAAAGATGACTCACTCATGTTTTTGTGGTCCTCAGTCTAAGTACAGGAGATAAAACATACCATGTTGATGTTCGCACTCATTGCTACGTCACAATGAGATGTTCCTGGAATTGTTGTCTCGCTTTGTCCCCAAAAAAACACGATAGTGCACGCGAGGGCAATAGTATCCGGAAGATCCGCAAAGTGTTGTATTCTTGGCTGCAGCACAGAGTTCTACACAAACCTCCAGCCTCAGTGTCCAGTGGATACATTTTATATATGACGGCAATGTGCTGGCTAGAGTTGACGCTGACGTAGTTTCCTGTGTCTCATTTGCATTTAAAGAGACAGGCACTCAAAACCGAGCGTTCTGAACAGGGCTGTTTTGGCAGAGTGATTGAACTGCTTTGGTGCTTCATCCTTAAGGTGTTTTGACCAAAGCATGTCACAGACATGTTCATTAGGGAACTTGGGTTAACTTCTAGGGTAAATAGGGTATAATATGAGTCCTTTAAGTGGTTGCTGTGCCAGTGTTGATTTTCAGGCTGGCAATAAAACGGTCTGAGGAATCATCCTGTTCCTTCCAATGACAAGTGGAGAGCAGGACACACCTTTCTTTTTAACAGTAGCCACTTAGCCAGAGCATGGAGGAGGCACATGGAGGGAGGGAGGACAGCGGCGTGCGCGCGAGCGTGTGTGTGTGTGTATGGACTCAAAACACGCTCAGACAAAACACATGCTCAATGAGGGCTGACACGAGGAGGGAGGGGAAAGAGCTGGACGTATAGAGGACAGGGAAAGTACAAAGAGAGAGTTAAAAGGAATCTGAATGACTGTTATTCAGCAGCACAGGGTCGTAAACGGCGGCGCGTTCCCGTTTATCTCTTGAGAAGTGTCGTCAGCTGTTCGACACGATGGAGAGGAGGAGAAGGAGTTTCACATTTGGAGCTTATGGAGGGTAAGATGATAGATTTATTCATGATTATGAGTGCACACTAACTTTGTGTTACAAACACTCCCCTAACCAGCTGCTTGTTGTCCCCAAACCTAATCACACGTTGCTGACCGTGGAAAAAAGACATGTGAAGAAATGTCAAAACATGACGTGATGATTATAAGTTGTCTAATAAAACCAGGGAATTTTTGCAAAATTGTTTATGTTCACATCTGTAGACGTAAATAATCTCAATAAGTAACAATGATAAAGTAACATGGCATAAATGGGGCAGTCCATTAAATTGTGTCTTTGCTTTTTAAATAATTGATTTTAAAACAATCTACTAAAAACAATATGCAGGTAGCTTCTTTTCTAGTCCATTAGTGATTAGTAAGTGAATCTGAAAATGTCATCAGAGATTGTGCTGCTTTTATTCCCCGTGGATAAAACAAAGCCATTAAGAAATGCCGTGCCATTTTCAGGAAGAAATACATTTGAATGCTGGGAATATTGAGTTATTGTGAGATTAGTGATTCAATTAAAGGCTTAGTTTCGCAGCCATGTGCTGTATTTTACTCCCTCAGCAACAACTATTCTATAACTGAATAGATATGCAAGGATTATTTGATTAGTTGTTAATCAATTACTAAGTGAATCGTCAATTATTTTGATAATCGATGAATTGGTTCTATTAGTTTATTTGCTCCAGTTTGCTTTGCGGACAAAACAAGACGTTTGAGAAGATCATCATGTCCTGGTTGGGCTAAGGCAGATCGACATTTTTCAATTCGACAATTGGATTAATCCACAGGTTAATAGAATCTAAAAATAGTTGCAGCCCTAGTACTGAAAATCTTAAATATCTCATCTGCATTATTGAAAGGAGAAAATTAAGAAATGTCAGTGGGTTCAATCCTCAGTTCATCCTCATGTTGGACAAAATACTGAAAACCCAATATTCCGTCAGTGACTCTCTCTCTGTGTGTTTGTGGTTGAACGTGAACGTGCTTTGATTGGCCGTGGACGGCTGCAAAGACGTTTGCAGTTTGTTTACACAGTGAATGTGTGAGATATGGAAATTCCCTTGACTTTGACTTTGAGTCGTGAGTCACTCAGCTCCGCGATGCATAAGAATTCATTAGCAGGTTGAATTCCATTAACTGTCATATTCCGCTGCCAAGTCTGCTGAGAAAACCCTCGTGAGGCTCAGTGTGACATTTCTGTGGCGGGGGGTCAGGTTAGTGTGTCCCGGTGAATTTGGTGCATATTTAACCCTTTAACATCGAGTCAATCGCACAAGCACACTTTGTATGACCATAATTACGTAAAAAAAATGAAATCATATTTACTATAGTTTTTGGACATGGAGACAAAAACAACTTATTTTAAATATGTTTTATACTGTTCACGATTAAAAAATTTAACAATGTTCAACGACAGTGTTTTTTGTCAATTAAACTTTTTTGTTTTTCTTTCATTTTAAACTGTGTTTTAACGCACTTTCCAAAAATCGGAAAAAGCATTCATTTTCTGGTCCTTTTATGGTAAGCCAGAAAAAAAAATCATTTTTTTTTTTTTCTTTTTTTTTTTTTTTAAAGTTCACATGCTCCAGCTCTTAAACAATAAGAAATTTAGATAATATGTGGATTTTTAGATAAGTTTGTTAGAACATCCCTCCTTTCCATCATGTCCTGGTTCACATGTTAACAGCAACATACTGTAACTTTAACTTGTCTTTAACTTTGTTTTGCCCTTATCTACTTATTTATCCATCCATTTATGATCTAGTCTGTTAAACTCGCTTTACTCTTAAATTTCTCTCGTCTCCTTGCTCCAGGATTCTTAGAAAACACACACACTCACAGCTGCTTGTGATGAACTAGCACATTTTATTCCTCAAGCATGAATGAGCATTTTCACATTTCACTTTAATCTCATCACATATGCAGCTTGTTTGCAGTTGTCATTAATATTTGTTGTGCTGTGCTCTGAGGCACTGTTGTAAAACAGGCTTCTCTTAGGATATCAATGCTGACTGTGTAACAGCGGGGAAAAGGAAAAGGATTGTCAAAGGAACTAAATGAAGCTCACTTCATCACACTTAACACCACGAGATAACTGACCTACTTTTCCTTCAGGATTTTTCCCTGAGTGTGTTTTTGTTATTGATGTTACAGCGGCATAATTTCCCTCATACAATGTAGCCTTAAAGGTCACATAGAGTGGTCCTGTTGCACATAAATGTTAGTTATGGAGGTCTACTTACATATATTAACTTGTTTTTATGGTCAAAAACCTCCTAGTTGCTGTGAACTAGCCGATAGAAATCCTCTTTTCTGACAGTGTTTTTCTGCTGCGAGATTTCAGAGTGAACTTTCACCCCCAGAAGACAGAGTCTTGTGATTGGCCAGTACTATCCAGCACATCCGTTCTCAGAAGCGCAGCGCCCCCCTCTGGAACGGCGGATGCACTGCTCCTCATTATCAAAACATTGTTTTAACAGTGTTTAAAAATAGCTTCGTCACGACTCTCCGCCACAGTCCCTTTTATGACTTTAAACCGGAGTCAGACCCAGAGTCAGAAGACACTGTCGCTCGTGAAACACCTCCACAACGGACGTTATTCTTCTTCTGCGGTTCAATGTACGTAACCGGATGTGCCCGGACTAGTGCCCGGAGCAGGACGATCGGTTGTTCAGGACAACCGCTGCTTACGTAACTATTACGGGATTTTCAGTGATCTCGTTGAGCCCCGAGATTACAATAAAACACAACGTTCTCAGCAATGGCTGAACTGTTTGTTTCGAACCGTCAGGGCTTCATAAACAAGGTAATGACGCAGATACACACCAAAAAAACAGCGATAATAGGAACTTCCGGTCTAGTTCCGCTTTAAAAAAAAAAAAAAAAAAAAATGCTTCTATAGTGTTTCCTGATGAGCTGATCATTTGGGGTATGCTGAAGCATATATATATATATATAAACATAATTTGGTAAAATCTGAATGGAAAACACTGAGTTTAGGAGATAATAAGACTCAGCTGTCACATAAGACTCACAACACAACTGCCTGTGTTACGCGTATATTCACATGTGCTGGTTTTCTTTCTTTGATGGCTGCTCGCTTCTCTCCGTTTTATGTCTGTAAAGTCGAAAAAAACTACTGTGAAGTGATTTCGTAATTCCGCTCCCACGCTTTCGAACATTCATCACAAACAATAGTCTCCGAGAACGTTGCACTCGCTTGCAGCCGTTCACTTTCAACATACGTCTCTGTATTTATTGCGCACATTATTTCCTTTGGGTATGATAATGTAGTGTAAAATTGTTATGTTTTTTTCTTTAATGTCGTTACTTTCTTGTGTCTGCCTCGTGGGCCGGCTCGTCAAATTGACTCACCTGGTTAAATAAAAATAAATGAATAGAAAGTGAATGACATTAACAACTTCACAGTCACACTGAAGGAGGGGATGTGAGAGAGGGAGTAAAAGAAATATCAGAAACATGTCTCTGAAATCAATCGAATCAAATCTGAATAATAATAATTTGCTTGTAGTGGAACTATGTTTAGAGTTTAAGTTCTTCCTAAAAAGGACAATTAACTAATATATCCTTATATGTTTTGTAAGGAGAACAAATTGTCATCTCACTTGAGACTTTACTGCTCTTTGTTTAAAAAAACAAACAAAATATACATATATATACAGTATATATATAGTAACAGCTTTATTTGGACTAATTTGTGGATGAAACTGCTGAATTTAAAAGTCACACTACTATAGGTTCTTGTGAGTGGCATGATTTTTATTTATAAACTCTTTTTTTTTTTGGAGCGCCCTAGAATTGTCATAATAAAAACTCTTATTTTTGCTCCGTTCTGCGTCTCCGTGCCCTCCCTTCCCTTCCCCTCGCTGAGTGTCGTGTTCCTCCGCGGTGCATGGAGGTGCAGTTGTTTATGTGATGGTCTGTTTTCCACTCCTTACTGTTAACACCAAAAACAGTGCGTTGCCTTGTCAGCAGGGCGACTATCACCCACCGCATCGCTGACTGTCACAGCGAATATTTCCATTCTCAACACAACAAACACGGTCACAGAGCAGAGCTATAATGTCACTGTTTCCATTTCAAATAGCCACATATAAAGGGTGAGTTGTACCTAATGACAAAAGGCGAGGGGGGGCCAGGACTTTCATGAAGCAACACAACCAAGCTCTTATACAACTGTATTCACTATTTTCACCACAGTCATTAACAGGCAAACGCATGACGAGTTGCATGATTTACTGAAAACTCTGAATCATAGAATCTGTGCACTGACTGGTTATTGTTTGTTACGCAAGAGTTAGAATATTTTACTTCTCTTGTGTGGTGTGAAAAAAGGGCATCAGTCACACAACTTTGCACTGACCTATAACTTTGAGTGCAAAGTTAGTGCAAAGTGTTCGGTACGACGGTGTATTAGGGCCAAGTATAACAATTTTTTTAAAAATACAGACCTGGGGGAGGGAAGTATTATTTCTTGAAAAAAAAAGTCGCAGATTTTTAAGATTAAAAGTGGCAAATCTACGAGAAAATAAAGTCGCAGATATATGAGAAAATAAGTCGGAAAAATTGTGTTTTTATTTTTGTCAAGCAACCTCAGCACAAGACAGACGCTGCCCGGTAAACAGGGAATGACACACGGACACGTGAGTGAGGAGGTGCAACAGTATGGAACAAGTTGGAGGGTTATATTGAATTTAACGAACATCAAACTAATCAGCTTGCTTAATCTCATAAATCTGTCACTTTATTTTCTCGTAGATTTGCCACTTTTAATCTCATTAATCTGTGACTTTAATTTCTCGTAGATTTGCCTCTTTTATTCTCATAAATCTGCAACTTTTTTCTCGAAATATTACCACCACTCCCCCAGGTCCGTATTTATTTATTTCTTCATACTTGTCCCTAATAAGCCGTCGTAGTTCGGTGACCACACAGTGATAAACAATGTTTACGGTCCTTAATTCTTAATGAGAACAGTAGCACTCCATACCAACCAATGACAAGTTTATATAAGATACCTAATTAGCTCTTCTTCAACCAACTTTATAAAAACATTCTACTTTTTTCACATTTTCATCATAAGACCCTTACTTCTTATTCCAATATTTAATCTACCAGAAGCAGTGCAGTAGAGATTTGTGCCTGGGTCTGAGTTTGTTGTTGTTGTTGTTGTTCGGGGTTTTTTGTGAAGAGAAGATTAATCCTGGGACAAGGTTGCAGCTTCAGACTGCCCTCTACGTATAGCATTAATCAATTATGTTAAACCTGAATAAAATGCCATTCTACGGACGTTTTATGGAGGTGATAAGAAATCAAAGTGAAGCTTGCGAATGCCTTCTACTCCCCTTGAGTAAATCCTAACAGTAAATACTGTTTTTGTTTGGACATTCTGCATTTGTCATATTGTTTTTTGTTATGTATGCTGAATAAATAACCAGTGATAAGTAAGTATATTGGTTTTGTGGCACATTAAGATGCTATCGGACATGTTTAATCCTACTCTCCCTGACACAGATTATTTTTAAAGACACTTAAAGCAGAGGAATGGCTCCATTTTCCTCTTTTTTTTCTATTGTTGGACTACTTTTACTGAGGGATGGAGTGAGTGTATGTCAGCACTACATGGCCGCAGTATTTATGTGATTGGCTTAACCCTGAGGGAGAAGAGATAAGCTGTGATTATCAGTGGATTGATTGTCCACAAACAGACTCTGCACTTAGCAGCTGCTTGAAAGATTAATCCAGGTGGGAAAAAATCTGCCCTCTCTCATTTGTATGCAAGGCAAACAGAGCGAGCGCTCCACCGAACTCCTGCCACTCTGAGGAAAACAGCCACTTGTCACCACTCGCCTGCATCATTCCATAATTATACTTCAAGATAAAGATTCCCTTGGTCCTTGCATCTAAAACAAAAGTGGAGGGTGCTTTTTACAGCAAACCAATCTGCCAGGAAATGCTTCCCAGATATAGAAGAGAGTGTCACATCTGTGAAACTCCACACATACACTGTACTCCACTTTCCAGCATCCGTCCTATTACTGTACAGTAGATGCTTGGACTGACTTAATTAAAACTCAGAGGCAGATTCTGAAAATGTGTTGGCTACCCCAAAAAGGCAGTAGACTAAATATAAATGACACATTTGCAAACCATATTATCAAGTACTTGAATTTGCAGGGAATTTTCCAAGTTGTTCGGGGCAACTTGTTTTTCCACTTAAATCAAATTTGAATTAATATTTCATGACATCCTTGAAGATAGTCAGATATTTCCCTGCCACACACAAAGGTGATGACATTATTTATTATGCACGTATTCAGTCATGTATTCAGAGTCTCAGCTGCTGAGCAACCACGGGTTGCCAGTTACGTCAGAAAACGAAACCTAAAAGACCTCGGTATTTTGAATTTGAATGTAGTAACCGTTTTTGGCTACATTAGTTTTGTGTAAAGCATTTGAATTACACATGTTGTGTTAAAAATGGGTGTATGTATTGCATTCTCAGGCTAAACACCTCCCATTGCATTTGAATTTTCATATTAGCTGGCTCTTACCGGGCTTTCGCCACTGTCCCGGTGCTACGTGACCCACTGTCCTCTTCCAGCGCTTGGGGTCACTTGATCATCACAGCCCCTGCGGTGCTCTCTCAGCCCTCGTTGCTCTCCGACAACTCCCTGCCCACTTTTTGTAGATTTTCAAAGTCAGGCATTGGGTGGAGTTAGCCTCAGACCAGGGGTTTAGTTCCTCTTTAACAGTTGAGTCTATAGATTGGTTTACATGCTATAGAACCCAAAATACTTAAACATGTGGCCTTTAAGCTTCAGTGTCATCGCAGTTTGCTCAGGAGGATGCTTTAGTTTGTTTGCGTCCTCAGTCTTCACTGCAAAACTGTAGATTAAGTACTCAGGACCACGTCATTGTAGTGTCTTATTTTTCTGATCGATTCAAAGTGGATCCAATGCCGAGTTGCCCTCACTGCACCCTCTGCTGGACCACACGGAAATGACTTCAGATGGTGTGACGCGCCTCTTAGCTTTAAAACTAGTTTGAATTCATACATACGTCTGAAGTGACAGACGCAACTTGTGCAATCGTTTCCTGGTAAATGTATATTTTTGTTAGCACAGGTTTCTAGACTCTGGTGCTAGAAATTCTGTTTGCTTTGGCTGAGCTTAACAAGTAGCTAGGTAGAGAAACAAATGATGTGGAGTAAGAGGGAGCAGTTGAGGCAGGTGATCCGGATCATCTGGCTTCATGAGGGCACATCAGGGTGTATGCGTTCGATAATATAACCCGTACTTCCCTATTTGTCTGTATAAGGAACCATTAAAATCACTCCACATTACATGCTGGAGCTCACTGTTTCATTTAGTCCTACTTTATGATCCCTGCTCATTGACACATAGAGTTAGTCTCGTTCATCTTCCTCATGTTCAGCTGTCATCTATAACATGTCCTTGCAGTAGTAGACACAGGTGACCAGGTCCTCTGCGGTGCATTGTGGAGCAGAACTGCATCTCATGAGATGTTCCATGGTTTGCGGTTCACCGCGCACACACACACACACACACACACACACACACACACACACACACACACACACACACACACACACACACACACACACACACACACACACACACACACACACACACACACACACACGTGAGTCAGATTTAATTTTGAATCACTGCTTCAGGGATGCCTCGCAGCATCGCTCGCCGACTCGCAGGAAATTCAGGGTTTACCAGACAGTCCAGGGTTGGTCGTGGCCGCAGGCGAGGCATTAATTTGGGGTGATCCCTCTGTCCAGCCACTGGGATCTCTGGCTGCCAAGGCTGTTCCACTCACTGTCCCTGGCATTGGCTGGGCTGTACGTCTGTGGTGTCCATGAAGCTGCTCCTGGAACTAAGTCGTTAATGAGTGGACTCATGGAGTAGGTGCCAGGTGTCATGTTTTGTCCGCTCAGCTTGGGTGGTAATTACTCTCTTGGTGCAAGGGGGCATTTTTTTTGCAATAAATGTGAATTGAATATGTTTATTCTAGTGTTTGTTGGAATAATTGTTGCCTCTATGCTTCAGCATGAAGGCAATTCACAGACTTTGTTTTGTTTTTTGTGTATTTAAAATCAGATTCCAATTACTCACTTGATCAGAATCAACATTAATCTGCTGTCAATTTGTTTCTCTTTGTAGCACTGACAAGAGCGTCTCCACAACAAGAACCTTATGGTGAGTCATGTTCTTACTGAGATTCAAAATGATGCTGTAATTATTTATAATGCGTATGTGTGTATTCCCTTTGCATGTATTGCAAAGGGGCATAAACACTCTGAACGAGAGAGAAAAAGAGCAGGAAAGAGGAGAATTACATATTATATTACATTTTGGGTTTCTTTGTGTCATGAGCAGCAACAACAGCTTTCTATTGTTTTGAGATTTGTTGTTGTTTTGTTTCAAGGATCTTAGCCAGCATTCCAGCAGCAGCTGAGAAAAAGAAGGAGTGACACTTCATTATCATACATCAAACGAGCCACAGGCTCATAAAGGACTGAGCCATAATGAGTGTGGAAGGACAATGAGTGGCTGTACTGGAAAGATGAAACTGAATGTGCGGGGGACACTCAGGCTCCTCACAGGAGAGGACACCCTTGCTTACTCACTGAGTGTCATTAGTAGGGATGGGGTTTCACTGTGTTACAAACAGGTCTGCATGGTATGATAATGGTGCCTCAGCAGCATTAGGTTTAGGAGTCGATAATAACCCACAGTATAGCGCTCTGATTATAATCACCGAGCCATTATCCCAATTGTGTATTCCATCACTGCACTGAAATTAAAAAGCCCATCCACAGCACGAGTAAAACCGTGCTGTTTCTTTTCCATTTCTTTATCCAAACAATGTCAAATTTGGCGCCACAAGCGCTGGTGACCTTAAGAGGTCACAGGTCACAAGTGTGAAGCCTGTCAAAGCGAGTCGTTTAACAGATATGTGATTAACAGGCAAACACAGAGAGAGAGAGAGAGAGAGAGAGAGAGAGAGAGAGAGAGAGAGAGAGAGAGAGAGAGAGACAGTGACATCTCTTGCATTTCTTTGTGTCATTTGCTACCACGGTTGCCACGGTAACCCACGCTGTGGAAGTCACCTGCCAAGTTGAAAGACTGTCAAGCAAACTGTTGGCTAACGCTCAGACAGACCTTCCAGAAATTTAATAGAGAGATAACACGGAATTCATAATTACATTTTTGGAGTGATTTCGGAAAAGAGGTGTAAGTTTTTGTTCCTAAACCATATATGGTTTGATCACTTTGTAAAAGCTTGATGATTTAATTAGGGCATGTCTCATTTTTCGACCTGTGCAGGGTGGTTCCCGCCGTTTCAGACTATGCCAGCTGGGATTGGCACCAACAGCCCCCGCGATAAAGTGGTAGACAATGTGTGGGTGAATGGATGTCTCAGTTTTTTTTTTTTTGTCCATATGTCTGGAAATATATAACAGCAGTCTCTTTTTTTAAACTTTCAGTAAAATGGAAATCTCTGCATCTCTTGTAAAGTGTGTAAAAATTGGTTTAAAAAAGATATTTTGGATAACTCACTGAATCTGCTACCCTTCATACTTAGATTTGAGTCTTGGCTTTGCCGCATATAGAGGAGCTATAAACCTGTTGAGTAAAATTCCAGGATTGAGGTGATGTGATGTGATGTGATGCCACTGAAGAAGCTGAACCAGTTGGTGGCAGTTCTGAATTCAGTCTATTTACTGTTCTATCAGATTCACAATGGCATTATTGCCAGTGTCAACATTGCTGGTGTTTTAGAGTGGGAGAGTTTGCCTTGGGTCAGCTTATATGAAGTGCATGCATTTATCTAGTGGGAGAGATGTGATCTGACAACATTAATATTGTTGATGAGAGCCAGTAATCAACTATTTCATCCTCATAGTTCAGGCCTTGCTACAACTTTAAATATTGGCTCTTCCTGGATCATGGTCACTGTCAGTGTTACCTGTGTCAGGACCTTTGCTGGCATAAACACTACCAGTTAGGGTTAGCGTTTGCCATTAACTGTGGTTAAGGTGAAGGATAACACTTTGTTTAGATTGTCCAAATGCGTGGAAGTCAATGCAATGTCCAAAGAAGAATAGCCATGTAAACGTGTGTGTGTGTGCGTGTTACAGATATCCATACATGGTGTATGGATTAGGATGAGGTTAGTTTACTTTACTTATTTAAAGCTCCCATAGAGTGGTCCTATCACATATATATGTAAGTTATGGAGGTCTACTTACATACATTAACTTGTTTTTATGGTCAAAAACCTCCTAGTTGCTGTAAATGAGCCGATAGAAATCTCTCTTCACTGAAGCTCGTCAGCCACGGTGTTTCAGACTGAAATCTCGCCCTAAACCAGATAACAGACTATGTTGTGATTGGCCAGCCAGCAAAAGCTTTCCGAACTGTCTTGTGATTGGCCAATACCTGGAAGTGACGTAATCAGCACACCAGCTCTCAGAAGCGCAGCTCCCCCCTCTGGAACAGTGGATGTACTGCTACTCATTATCAAAACATTGTTTTAACAACGTTTAAAAATAGCTTCGTCACGACTCCCCGCCGCAGTCCTTTTTACGTTTTGACCCGGAGTCAGACCCAGAGTCAGAAGACACTGTCGCTCGTGAAACACCTCCACAACAAACATTCTTCTTCTTCTGCGGTTCAATTTACACAACCGGATGTGCCCGGACTAGTGCCCGGACCAGGAGGATCTGCTGTTCAGGAGAACCGCTGTTTACGTAAACCGGACCAGGTTTTTTTCAGAAATCTCACTGAGCCCGAGATTACAATACAACACAGTGTTCTCAGCAGTGGCTGAACTGTTTGTTTTGAACCTTCAGGGCTTCATAAAGAAGGTAATGGCACAGATACACACCAAAAAAACAGCGTTAATTGGTACTTCCGTTTTATGGGAGCTTTAAAAAAAAAAAGAAAAAATTATCCGGGAAATTAATTCAAGTCAATGTTATGGCCTCTGTGTGTTTGTGCTCACACCTTTTGGTCCACCTCTGTCTCCACCATCTCCCTCTGGCACAACAAACAGTTGTCTACTAATGCTGATGTGACTTCAGTGTCCTGGCGTCATTGTAGAAGAAGCTGGAAAAGTGCGACGATACTTCTATTACTGTGCTAAACTGTTCACAGCACAGTGTTCCCAATTAAACACTCATTAACTTGATTGCTCCTGATAATGGTGGTAATTATCTCCTCAGTCTTAAGCTGCCGCTGTGCTGTAGTAAAGGGACCAGAATAAATGTCGTGGCATTTATGCAAGAATTGTTAGTCTGGATGTGAATTCAGATGCGAACAACTTGACTCTATCTATAGAGGAAAATCGTGAGAAAGACACATTCTAATTTAAATGACTCTTCAAATAGGCTGGGGTACGTTTGACATTGTTAAATATTGATTCTGTAACAAACTGGAAGCATAATATAAATGATGGGATTTGAGGGCTCTGTTTCCAGCCTTGGAGAAACCTGGACCATGATGGCAGACTTGGCAAGAGATGACACTCCTATTGGCTGCTCCATTAAACAGCTGTACATTTACACAGGCCTTTCGTGGAAAGTCTGCTTTTCCAGTAATCACGAACAACTTCCTGCACTGCACGGCAACTTTAAAAACAAGTCAATATCAGCTGAGTGTTTCAAACATGGAGTGATTTTATTTGGTCTATTTTTAACAACCTGTGGATGAGACCAATCCCGCCTACTGTAGCTTTAAGATGTTTGATAAGAAACATCTTGTTTAAGAACGCGGAGCATTTAGGCTGCTTTTTGTTTCTTCCATTACTATGTTAAAAAGTACATACAGAGGCTATATGAATATAGAATGTCTTATATCCTGGTTTTCAGCACAACCTGTTGGCAATCTGATGACATGATTGGATCATTGGATGAGAGATCCTCAAATTTCAAAGTTTGCTTGGCTCGTTTTTATAGACAAAAATAGAAGAAAAATGGCTTATTTGGTGCTTCTGCACAATTATTGCTACTCCCACTTGAAAAAAATGAATAAAAAAATATGCGGTATAAACTTAATCATAACTTTGACTCAACAACACATAAGTAGTTTTGTAAAGCCTGAAAATATGACCTATAAACACACACCGATAGGATGTCCATATAACAGTTGTGTATGAGAACTAAGGGTTAATGTAATATTTTATTTACGGTATATGCAGGTAGGGAAGTACTGTATGTCTTTTGCCTTTCAGCATCCACTCTAAGTTTAAGCTTATGACAGGAGGAGCTCCTGAAGTAGTCCTTAGTATTGGATGATGAGAAACTGCAATGTGAGCTCCTCTAACTGGGAATATGCTTCACTTTAGATGGCTCTTAATGGCCGATCTCCATCCTAATATATGCATAAGTGTTGTGATGAGAAAGCAAACAGGAAGAGAGAAAATAGCCACCGCAGACGGAATAAGACTTGAGTTGTGTTGTGTGAGTGTTTGTGTGTCATGGTGAGGTGATATATATATATTTGCACATTCTGAAGAAAAACATCAGAGGTGTCTTGCTAATGTCATGTTGCACACCTGTCGCTGCTTTCCCAAACAGCCTGGATGTCAACTCATTTCAAACATGTCACGTTGATCTGTGATGTTGAATCAAACTGAATGTCTTATTGCAACGACACCACCTGACCATTATCACCAGGCTGCGGTACTGACACACATGGGTGGGGGATCGTTTCCATTCATCTAGTCCTCAGATAATTGGGATATTACTGGAATCGCTATATCTATCTACATATATGTGTACTTTTATGATCATTATTTGAAGCTGGGGATCATTTCACATTTCCAAGCAACATCTTCCGACTGGGGATGAGTCATGGTTGGATTTGATGTTGCTCCTGCACGTATCATTTCTGCCTTTTCTGATCGCATACTTTCCTCCATCCTCACTGACTGAGGTGGCATCAGTCTGGATTTGATTCAGGCAGCTTCACCGACGCTTTCTTCTGTCCTCTGTGTCCACTTGAATCATCCTCTCCGATACATTTGAACACATTTTCAAACTGTATCACCCAGGTTGTGTCTCGAGGAATGTTTTACCAAGTCACAACAAGCTGAATTTCGTGATGGATGAAAGGCAAAAACGGCTCTGGCTTTTTTTTTTTTCTTTTCTTCTTGTTGGTGGACTGACTATCAAATCCAGGCAGGGAGGAGACGTCCTGCTGCTTCCCACACAGGTGTGACTGATCCTCAGTGAGTTCACACAGTAAAACATTACAGATGCAATGTGGTCTGCCTACGAAAGGCTGAACAGGAGGCACAGTGGAAGAGCAGCACAGGGATGATACAGATGGTTATTGTTAGTAGAATTGACTTCACATAATTGTCTGTCTGCTCTCCGTTTGCAATCGTGTGGTGTACGTGCTGCGCTTCACTGGCCTTCCCATCTATCATCAGTATATTTCACTAATTAATTGAAATGCTCAGACTCATTTAAGGAGCAATGTTGCTTACCGTTGCAGCCATTTAAAATGATCAGGAGGTCAGTTCCATGTAATTAAGCTCTATTCTTGGTTCCAGGATTGGATGCAGAAAGCACAGGAGAGTTGATGGGAGAAGTGATGCAGTCAAATAGGTTTTCTCCGAAGGCACAGAGTATGTGAACAGTTTATGAACATTTTTGTTCATAAAGAGGATGAAGCTTTTCCGCTTAATCATCCACATGAGGGTCGCGTGGGTCAATCTCAGCTGACGTAGGGACAGGGCCGGCCCAAGCCTTCACGGGGCCCTAAGCAAATGTTGGATTTTGGGCCCCTTTATTAAAGCTAATAATAATAAAGCAGTGATTCGGTTGCTTGCATCATCCCAAAGTCACCCTTAAATGGAAGCAACAATCAGAAGAATAGGTCTTGTGTTGATTTTTACTTAGTATTCAAAATGGCACAACACTAAGACGAGAATACGATGTCAGCCCGAATAAGAAGTAACATAAAACAGTTTATTCTTATAAAAAATAACAAATGTTTAAAGAGTTACAAAAAAACTATAATAAAACAATCACATTATATTAAAATTAAACATCAAAATAATAAAAAGACAGTATTGAATGAAATAAACAAACATTTAAATCAGAAATAAAGGGATGATACTTTCACAAGATAACAAAGAAGAACAGTATATGTTAATAACTATGTGAAAACTATGTAAAATGTGTAAAAGTAATTAAAAAAAAAAAAAAAAAATTAAATTCTCTAGGGGGGCCCCTGGTGGTCATGGGGCCCTAAGCAGATGCTTAGTTCGCTTATGCCTTGGGCTGGCACTGCATAGGCCAGTCCATCGCTGCAGGGCCAGAGACGAAACAACCATCCACTCATACTCGCACACCTATGGTCAATTTAGGGTGTCCAATTGACCTAATCCCCATATTGCATGTCTTTAGACTGTGGGAGAAAACCCACCCACACTCAGCAAACTCCATGCAGAAATGCCCTTGTTCCGACTGTGGCTCAAACTCGGCTCTTCTTGCTGCAAACGCACAGATCTGCACTAATATCACACTGTAATCGTTTAATGGAAATGAAATGAAGTGGAGAATAATCCCCTCTAACAACGTGAATCATATCGCAATCACAATTTAATTCAAAACACTCGCAATGAGATACTTATCCAAAATCGTCCCGCCCTAACTCAAATCCATCATTAAACGACGACAGTCCCTGTCATCGTCTGCATATTTATAGATGCTGTGTGTAGCTGCCATTGCTCTGTCTGGACAATGGTGAATCAAATTGAATTCTTCGTGCTGTGATTGCCTATAGAGATTTGATGCATGACTCATAAACACAGGTCAATAAAGGCAAATTGGTTTAGATTTCCACAGAACCATGAACAAACCTTACGTATGGAGCCCGCAGATAAAAACGGCTGAATTTATGAAGCATGTATGATGGTTTTATGCTCCTGCATGACCATAAAATGTACCCAATTTTATGTTAGTTTCTGCGTCATGGCTCCAGCCTTGAATTAGCTTCTCCTCAGTATAGTCAAAGACTGTATAAATTTAAAAAAGAAAAAAATGGACAGTCTGCAAATCCAGCAAGTGAAGCCAATTAGGACGAGCCTGAAAGCTGTATTTTCTTGAAGCGACATCGGGAGGCAACTATAGTTTCTACGTTTACTTCTCTCTTGATTCAGTACAGCATTTTCATGAGGAGCACGTGGTCGAAATCACTAATTGTGAAAGCAAGGTGTGCTTTTGGGGCAAAACCAAAAAGTGTGATTGCTTCACCCTCTCATCTTAATATGGGATGTTCTGGTATCAAACGAGCAAGACGATGCTCACCGTCGCGCTCAAAAGAAGAGATTTTTAATCTCGAGGAATGTTTCCCTGCCTCTCTGGGATTCCGACTTCCTGGTTAAATGAAGTTTAAATAAGAAAACGAATCCACTCTTCTGTAATTCTCAGCTTCTTAGTCTCCGCTTGTTTGCGGAGTGATGTGATTGTAACACGAATCACATCACCCAGTTAGACACAGGAGCACTTAGAGTCTCTGCAGAGTGGTCTTATATTCACTCCATGGTGACACTATGGTAACTGAATATAAATTATATTGATGCTTTTTTCGTTGCAAAGCATTTAACCTACTCCCTACTCCCTGAACAGCGTTCTTAAAAAGAATGAGCTCATTAATGATTACATTTAGCTCCGACAACTCTGTTTCTATCCATTAAATAATATCAAAGATTTTTCTTCTTCGTCTTTTGGCTTCTTCCTTTCGAGGTTGCCGACCTCACTACCTGACACTCGTCTCCACCAACTCCACCCTCTTCTTCACCACTTTTGTGCATTTTTTTGGATGGTTGACCCCCACTTTCTCTACCTCTACCTCTACAGGTATTCTGTCTTGCTCCGACTAACCTTCATTCCTCTTCTCTCCACTCCAAGTTTGCTGGTTGTCCCCTTTACTCCCTTTGGTTCCTTTTCCCCTTATTCCCCAGTTTTTCATCTCGCCCCCATTTCTCTCCTGTCATCCCACCTGATTAAGACAGAGACAGAGTCAGAGGTTTCCCGCTGTTTAATGAAGAAGCATTTTCTCTTCAATCCATCACCTTTGAAGGGAAAATCCATCACTTTCCTACATTTGCAGGATGGATTCACATCCCATCATGTCCGCCCACTTGCTTTGCGCGAACGGACATGACGTCCATGTTTATTTGCATGCAGCATAAAGGAGTGGTCACAGGATCACTGGTGCAAAATGGTAACTCACTTTTAAAAACACTGCTCCACAGTGCTGCTAGTGGACAAAAACTCAGATAACAATCCGTCTTTAATCAGATTATAATGATTTATAATGCAGTAATTAATTGAGTATTTTGCATAACGTGAATAATGTCTTATTTAAATTATCCATGTAAAAATAGATTTTACCCTGTTAACAGTAGGTATCACTGAGGCTTAAAAACATACCTTATAAAACACATTTCTGGAGAAATTCAGCATGATGCATTCATGGGCATCACAAGGACAAACTTCATGGAAATGAAAGTGTGACCTGTGCTGCTTCGAGGAGCATTTGCTGCATGTTGTGTGCACATAAAGCCAGTTGCTGCAGGAGAAGACTGTGGGCAGAGCAGACAGTCACAGTGAGAGATGGAGACAGAGAGGTCGGAAGGAACAAATGAAACGAGAAAATGGCGATGAGAAGAGTCTCAGCATGACCCGCGTGCACCTGCTCTTATAAATTCACACCATCTAATTAACTTGACAAGTCAGAATTCCCATGTATTAACTCAAAACATGTTGATAATTTACTTTGCCAACCTCCCCCTGACCTGGTTTTAACTCCCATTTTGTTCTGCTCTGTGTAAGAAAAGAAGACACTCTTTCATCTTTAGATCCAGACAGGCTTGAAACAGGCACAATATGTTGACGGTATTTAACCTGCCCACATCATACTCCCATGTTCTGTGTGTTGTAGATCTGATGGGATTTTCAGGTGATTCCTATCCTCCCTGGGGAATCATCTTCCCTACGTGAGTGGTAGTGCAGCTTAGACCCCAGTGTTACACGGAGCAGCTGGCTGGTTTGATGCAAAGAAAGCTTTGTGTGCACCTTTCATCGATGTGCTTCCTTGTCTGTGTGTTTGGGTATAATTTTTGACTTAACTGGTTAAGTTTTGGGCTAACGTTTTAATTGTGTTTAGGTTAAAGCTTAAATATTATGCAAAATCAACTTTAAGAATTGTAATACTTATATTTGGGACTCTGGAGGCCCTATGAGTAGGCAAACAGATGCCTCACTTTTTGTGGTCCTCCTCAGTCTAAGTACAGGAGATAAAACACGCAATGTTGACTTCCGCACTCATTGCTACGTCACAATGACACATTCCTGGAATTCTTGCGTGCAGGCGAGGGCAATAGTATCCGGAAGAGAGGAAGTCTGCAAACTTGGCTCCACAGTGCAGCACAGAGTTCTACACAAACTTCCAGCCTCAGAGGATTTACGTGTCCAGTGGATACATCCTATATATGACGGCAATGTGCCGGCTAGAGCCTGCAAATGATGGCTTTTCCAAATGCTAACTGCTGTTAGCTGACGTAGTTTCCTGTGTCTCATTTGCATTTAAAGAGACAGGCACAAAAAAAACAAGCGTTCTGAACAGGGCTGTTTTGGCAGAGTGATTGAACTTGGAGAAATAGGGAATAATATGAATCCTTTAAGGTGAGTGTCAATGCTTTGTTTTGGCTGTGGGCTTTGTGTGTGTGTGTGTGTGTGTGTGTGTGTGTGTGTGTGTGTGTGTGTGTGTGTGTGTGTGTGTGTGTGTGTGTGTGTGTGTGTGTGTGTGTGTGTGTGTGTGTGTGTGTGTGTGTTTAACCTTGATCTGGGTTACCTGTAACAGTATGCAAAAAGCAAATGCTTTATAGAAAAGATGGAGGACGACAAATTGGCATAGTTTTGGAAAACTACATATTTTCCCCCCCAATGACTATATCAATAAGTTGATTAATTATTTGTTAAATGTACATCTGTCGATCTTGGAGTATTTATGTGTGAGGAAGCCTTGTTAAATAAATGCAAAAGTGAATCATAGTAAATACATTTATTTTAATAATCAATAAATGTGAAAAACACACACAAAAAAACATGATTAATGATGATAGTGTACTCATCAAAAGACAGTGGACTTATTTTGGAACACAGACTGATTTAAAATGTTCTTTTTAGACACTGTGCAAAGATGACCATCATAAACAGGCAGAATTAAAATGCAGTAAATGCTTTTAATCAAACTGTCATGACTATACACTGAATGTGTAGTGATATTTTCCTCAAACTCTGCAGCCTTTTAGCTTTTTCATCTAAATTATAGCCTTTACACGTGGTTAGAATGAGTTGTCAGAATGAGACAAATAACAGGGCTGATCAATCTGATGTCACCTTTCGAAAGAGGTTGACATTTTCTTCTTTTTTTTTGTCCCCTGAAATTCGTTTTTATGCCTACCTCTGCTCCTCTGTGCAAACTGAATGTGCAGAGGGTTCCGTTATAAACAAGCTGAGACTCACTGAAGAAAATGCCAAGCAAAGCAACACCCACCGCTTGAGAGGGTAAGGACAGAGCAAGACGGTTGATGGGGGGGGCTGGAGATGAAAAGCAATCGAAGGGAGGAAACATGGGGATGGACAGAATGAAGTGAAGAAAAATGCATCAGAATAAAAGAAAAGTGAGGAAAATACATCTGTTTATCTCAGGAGGTAGGCGAAAGAAAGAGAGCGAGTGTGAGAGAGAGAGAGATAACGGGGTGGAAAGGATGGAAAGGGAGGAGAGAGGGAGGGCTGCTCTCAGCATCATCTGAAAGGAGAGAGGGTGATCTCCGACAGCAGGTGTTGGAGGATAGAGAGACAGATTCAGACGCACACGTCGAGCGAGGCGTAGTAGTGGAGCAGCAATTTGTTCTGGAGGAGAGACTGGGGCTGCAAAGTGAGGCAGGTAAGCGTGTGGATAGAGATGATAGAGAGAAGACTTTTGGATGATTAAATTCATGAAATAAAAGGAAAGAAAGTCAGCTCCAAACAGATGATGTACAAGCAGCTAAAGAAGAGTCTGCCTCTCAGTGTATATCCGTGTCCAGCTCTGGCTGATCTGTCCTCTGTAAACTTTCCTTCTGTGTGTCTCCGTCTTCCTCTTTTGTCCAGGCCGACCGGCATCTTCAGTAAATGACTTTGCTTTCATTGTGCATTAGCTGCTGGTTGATTAGATTAGTTGCTCTCTGTACTAAGTGGACCTGCAAAGCTTATGGGTTCATGTGTATTTGGATCTGTGTGTGTCTGTGTGTGTGTGTGTGTGTGTGTGTGTGTTGCTCTTAAAGACAAAATATGATCAAGATATTATTTGTGTTCAGTGTTTACAAAGCTCAAAGCAGGGATTTACACTTTGGTGCCAGTCAAAGTAAACCCGTGGAGCTGCTCCGGCGGTGATGAATTGGAAATGTAGACTCCGTTTTCATAGACTGCTTTGTACTTTCACATCCAGGTGAAAAGTTTCCATTTCAAGTCTCATTGGAGCAGCCTTTGGTGACAATGATGAAGAGCTTGTATGCGGCGATGCATTTCCAGTTTTCATGCACTAAGCTGAATATTTGTCACCAAAGCAGGAATATGAAGTTGTTCTTGGCTGAGTCTCGGTTACAAAAGGTCAAGCATTTCTCATTTTTCAACTCCAGTAAACTCAATATTTTTGAGCAGCAGTGAGGAGCTCACAGGCTGCAGTCAACCTGACAAATCTCTCCAATGTCTTCACATTAACCTCCACTCAAAAGTATTGACTGGTTGGTTTACATGGCAATCGGTATATGCTGCACCAGATTTTTTTGTGGAAAAAGCCGTGTTCACAATGTGCAAAACGTTCAGTGCATTCTGTGTAGATGCAGATTTTGTTTGAACCTGAAATTACAGAGGAAGCTGACTAATAGATGGCAGCAGTAGTTGTTTACTTGCTTATTATTCTGCTCTATTTCCCATTGGAGATGTTTGAAGATGTGTTGTTGTTGTTTTGTTTTGCAGCTTCCAGGCATTGTAGTTACAAAGTAACTGACAGCACTTTTGATCTCTTTATCAATATAAGATGCCCCGAGGTTCATCTGACAGAAACTTGTGTGGTATAAAGCCCATTTGGTAAGCGTCAGTGGTTTATAGCAACATTCGATCTGATAATATCTGACCTTTTCACCGCACCTGTGGCATTTTTTTCTGTTCGTCTAAGACACTGATTCATGTGTTGAGCTGACACAAGGTCATGAGTGTTTACAAGGAGAATTGCTTTTCATGAGCGGATGAGTGCTCTGTGGCTAACTTTAATTAAAGGCGCCATATGTAAGAATGTGGCCAAAAACGGTTACTACATTCAAATTCAAAATACCTTTTAGGTTTCGTTTTCTGATGTAACTGGCAACCCGTGGTTGCTGGGGAGCTGAGAATCTACTGACCGCAATGATTAGTAGACGGCGGTAGGTGTCACTCTGCTAAATATTTTTTTTTAATGCAAATATTTTGGCTGTACTGTTGTTGTTGGTGAGTTCAGTATGTTATATGAATATTATTCCAGAGTCTCTGTGACATATTAGGAGGATTTTATGGCCAGTTGCTTTACATTTATTACATAATGCACCTTTAATCACATACGTCTTTGAATTTCATGAGGTTTTTTTTTTTTACACAGAAGTCAGTCGATGTGAGAATGATTTTAAATCTCTAATAATATCAGAAAATATTGTATGGTCCCAAACCTTATAGTTTCAGGTCTTCTTCAAATCATCGCAATGTCACATTTTACAGGAAATTTACAGGAAAACGGACACATTGTTATTGGGACTGACTGCTGATATCATGCTCACCTCTCTGCCGCCGATCAAAAAAATGACAAACTTTAAACCAGAAGGCTTTAAAACGGCAGTTAACAAACCAATGCTTGACAAATATTTGGTAGAAATATACTGTATTACCCACCTCTGGAAATAAGTTACTGCAGATTTGTTATTTCCAGAGACAGTCAGTCATAATTAAGTATCATGCGCCACAATATGGAACTAAAACCAAAGTCTTTTTGTCTTCAAGCCTCATCAGTGAACCAAAACATGTCACTCATCAAGTTCAACTCTTTAGTTCCAATAACTGCAGAAGTGCACAACAGAGCCGTCCCCCTCAAACATATGAATTAAAATGATGTTTGCAAATCGTGCAGCGTTTCCCAGCTCGTTTGTTTGCAGCTGCGAGACAGACTGAGCCATGACTGGACTACATAAAGGCCTGGAGGCAGCTCCTGGCAACACAACGGGATCAAATTGTGGATTTAGTTTCGGTCAATTGTAAAGTCTTCTTGATGCCAGAAATGAACATGAGAACACATGTTCAGCATCCTATTCACCACCAAGCCCTTTGGTTTATAGTAATTGTCGAGCTCCTCTATACGCATGGCAGTGTTTGGAGCTTGTTTACACAGGTGATCCATGTGAGTGATTTCAAATACAGTTCACTCTTTTGAGTGAATAGCTCTACTCTGCTTGCCACGGTGTCCTTGGGCAAAAAACTGCTCTTAATGGTTGTCAGCAGTGTGTGAATGGTTGAATACAGGGGTGTAATATTGAAAGCCCAATATCAGCTGTGCTAATTATAAACGTCAAACAATGTGCATTGTATCTCCCCCCCAACTGAGCTCCGCTTTACTCCAGCGCTGCACTTCTGCCACACGTAGCACAGTTAGCATTTGCAGGTGTATTCAGTGGTAAGTTTATTAAAACCTTCATGATTTAGTGGAAAATAAGTATTTTATCACTCAACAAGCACACACAAAAAAACATGAAAAGTGATATTCCAACTGTTTTTTCCTTTGCATAACTAGAAACAAAATTTGCACTTTATGTAGCATAGCGGGTTCTTCTTAAATGGATGTCAATCTTAACATTGTGCATACTCACTGTTCACCGCTGGCAGAGCAGCAGCAGCAGCAGCAGCCTCTCCTCTCGCTGACTGTCAGACAGCTGACATCCCTCTCATTAATGTCAGGCATACGAGACCAGGTATTTGTCTGACATTTTCGATTTTTCTCGTGAGATGCGACTACAAAGACAGACAAACAGCTTAGGGTGGTAGACATTGTACTTTAGCTTTGATAGATAGAGTGAAACGGGTGATGTTGCTAGGTGACACACAGAGTTATAAAACTGCATCTGGAGACAGAAATCAGACACATGGACAGGAGAAGAAGGATGTACAGTATGTGTGTCATGCTCAGCCTTTAAATGCATAGGTTCAACCCGTAGACCACATAGCATTTCAGTAGCTTTTTTCCATTATTATGTTTAATCAGTACAGAGTTTATTAAATCATGTCTTTTTTCAGCACGACCTAGGCAATCTGATGTAAAAAAAAAATTATTTCATTTTCACCAACTATATAAACACACCTGAGCAAAAAGTACTCAAAATGTTTAAAATAGGATTGAAATTGTGAAGTTCACTTGGCTAACCCTTACCCTAACCTGTTTTAATGAACAAAAATAAAAGAAAAACTGTTAATTTTGCGACTTCTGCACAATTACTGCTACTTTATATCACTGAAAATGTGATATAAAATGAATCATAACTAAACACGCATATTCTAAAGCCTCAATATGTGACCTATAAACACGCACCACCAGGATGTCCATGTAAGGAGTTGCGTATTATTCCCATGAGCAACTCAGCGTTAAAGATGTTTATGAACACTGGCATCAGCAACATCGCAATATACCTCTGTTGTTTCCTCTGTTTTTGTCTTTTGGCAAATAATCAGACGTGGCTCGAGAACGAACCTTCAACTTGGGATCATTCAGTGGCAGCTTGGCAATAGGCAGCTTAACTGTCACTGTTTGAATTTGGCAAGATAAGTGTTTTGTCCCATGTGTCCAGTCTACCGTCTAAAGTGACTCAGTGACCCTGCCACCTGGCTGCTGCTGCTGCTGCTGCACACAGGCCTGACTTGTGTCACCAGGTCCACATATCATTAGGAAAACAGGAGTTTGACTACAGAAAACTGGTGGGTTTTATGTGTGATTAAAGTTCATCACCAACAAAGTTAGTGTAACATTATCAACGGTTTGGACAGAGCTGGACAGTAACGGAGTACAATTACTTGAGTACAGTACTTTTCAGGGATCTGTACTTTACTCAAGTAGTCATAACTTTACTCAAGTACATTTGAGAGGCAAATATTGTACTCTTTACTCCACTACATTTCTATCCATAACCGTGAGTAGTGCTGGTCACGTTAACACATGACGTGCTTCCATGAAGTCTGACCCGGAAAAAGACGCGCGTGACGTCATGTTTACGTGACGCCCGAATGTTAAAATGAGTCTCTAAAGTAACGCTGAACTTGAAAAGCTTGAAGGCACACATACGTATTACACAGGTACACTGGTTAATAAACAGACCGCTCTAGCTCGATGGTAGGCGCGTTAACGGCGCTAAAGGAGCTAACGCTGCTAACGGAGCTAACTGGTAAACGGCACGAAAAACTGCGTTACTTTAGAGACTCGTTTTAACAAATCGGGAGTCACGCAAACATGACGTCACGTGCGTCTTTTTCTGGTCAGTCCTCATGGAGACGCTTAATGCGCTAACGTTATCGCTGTTAACGTGGCCACCACTACTTTTCAAATGTGCATATTTTCCGATTTTTGATCTTCATTTACAGATAATTGATAATTTAGGGTTTTATGTCAGAGATTGAATGACGACTTAGTGTAACATACTAGACAGCTGGTCGTGTCAAACCCACGCTGGATTTCTAATGTGACTCGTGGCCGAGGCCCAATGGAGAGTTGAAACTGGTCTTTCCAAATACAGATAAGGGAATTCATTTTGAAAACTGGGCCGTCTTCCCAGCAGACATCTTGACAGTGTCACAGTAGAAAAGACAGTGTAAATAATAAAAATGAATGAATGCTCAATGGTGCATTGCTGCCAAATGAGCTTTCAGTGTGTTTTAATAGTGCAATGACAATAAAAGTATACGCATCTATAACTGGTGGAAACCAGTAGCGCAATACTTCACATACTTAACATGTTAATAGTGCACCCTGCACCTCTGTAGCAGATGGGTTTCTTCATATTGCATTTTGATTTGGGATTTCATAAATCCATTTTTTACACTGCGACTATGGCGTATGTCCAGATGAGGACATTTGATAAAGTGTGCTCCCTCTGAAATCCTTCTCTGAGTCAAACTTCAATCTACCTCCATATATTTCTGTTATCTGCCTTGTAGATTGTGCTGTGGTGAGAGAATAAACTCTCATGCGTCGTATCTTTGTCAGACACTTGTACTCACACACACACACACACACACATATACATTTATACATTTATGTTTCACCTTGATTGTCATTGTCCTTCCCCCTTTTTCTTGCCCCAAACCATCGCATTGAATCCCGCCAATTTCTTTAACCTGAACCATAAAAACAAATTTGGAACCTGTAAGTATTCCTTTGTTGTGAGGACACAAACACACACACACACACACACACACACACACACACACACACACACACACACACACACACACACACACACACACACATACACACCAAATAAACCCAAACTCATTTGCGATGAGAGCTGTCAAGCATGCCATCAGTAGAGAAATGGGCCCACTGTCAGGCAGCCTTCATCTTTCCGTTTATTGCATCTTCTCAAATGAAGATTGATTTGCACATTCGTGTTGGGTCTTTCATTATGGATATGAGTCGTCTCACGTGGGCAGTTTGCAATCGCTCAAGCAACAAGCCGGCGACTTGCACACATCACACAGCATACGAATAATAAAAAAAATAAGGACAAACCGTTACGAATGAGTCATTTTGCTAATGTAAAACAAAACAAACATTTATTTTCAATCATAATATATCTGATGGGTGGGGTTTGGTTTGCCCTGGTTGCCTCACAGCAAGAGGGTTAATGGTTTGAGCCATGGTCTGTCAAGACTGCTCTCCTTGAATCTGTGTGTGTTTTCTCCCACAATCCAAATCCACATGAATATTGCATTTTACACCATGACTCTAGAGTGTTTGCTCAGTAGGGATGGGTCAATATATCCATTCGGTGATATACAGTATGTTTTTATCCTTCTTTGTGCAATACAATAATCAATACACCAGGGAAAATATCAATATTTTAATGAAATAAATAGTAAGTTGTAGTCCCTGCCAGTTTCACTCGCTGGGCGTTGCTAATTTATGTCTCCTCACGGTGGCATTGCTCGAGTGAATGAGGGAGAAAGCTTACGTAAAGAGATGCTCCATCCATGTATAAATAGAGAAACCCTGCACTTCTGACTTTCCACGGACGTTTTGTTTTCTTCAGTTATCACAGATAACACGGATGCATCGCTACATGATTGTCCTGCAATGTATTGATTATCACAGTAATCATTGTATCCCGATATTATCGCTATCGTGGATCGTGTATCGCGTATCATATCGTGAGGTAACCCTGTGATTCCCACCCCTGGAGATCTCAGTTTCAGAGGTCTGATGGTAAATCTAGGAGAGTTCTCCATCCAATCAGGAACCAGAACTTGACACAGAAGTTATCCTTTCTGCTCATGAGGTTTGTTTGTCGGTGAATAAATGCCCCCTCGTAGAGATAAAGGATGGGAATTCTGATGGCATCAATGGACAGAAAGTGAGCAAAAAGACATGTTTCATTGCCCCCATGGGACAGTTCAAATAAGGAATCAACAGATTCCCAACTTTTCTAATCATGCTTAGGATGATGAGAAATATTCTTTTGGTCGTTTTTTCGTCGATTCAGCAGAGACCAGAGAAATAGATTTCCTAACCTCCAACAGCAGTTCCACAGTCTATTTCATCGACGTGCAGTTCCGTTTACACAGACTTCTGCCCAGTTGTAATAGGTTTTTGAGATAAGAGCTGCAATTTATAACAATGGACTGTGTTCCTGAAAAAAACACACACACACACACACACACTGTAAATCATCTCATCTTAACTTCTAGACCTTTAAACCAAGTGTGCCAAGATGGCAGAACTAAAGGCGTGTGTGCGTCTCTCCACTATAGCAAAGTAATCAGATATTGTTTCGTGATTCGTCTTCGGCGCAGTGTTTAGATTCACCCTCTGCTCCAGGTTTGTGAACAGGATGCACGCACAGACGGCCTGCCAGTTCTAGCAAGTGACTGTTGTGTGAGACAAAGTGTGAAGTAATATGCTGTGACCAGATTCGTGGTGAGACTGGTAATTTCGCTCAACTCACACGAAGAAGGGAAAGAGGCTGAGAGGAGCAGAGAAGGAGAGATGAGGGCAGCAGGTTAAAGAGATGAAAGCAAAGAAAATGCCTTTCTTCTTCTGCTTTATGTCTGTTTTGCCTTTGTTCTCGCTCCCGTTTCTACATATGCCCTTTGTGCCCGCGTAGTTCTCCTGATCTGCTGTTTCTCAGTCTCTCCTTTAATCACACACAGTTCACTGCATCTTCAAAATCGGGGGGGGGGGGGGGGGGGGGTGAGCTACACACAAGGAAAAGGAAATGTTTGTCTTCAAATGCAGACGCAGACTCACACTCAGCTGTGGAAAAAGGGTTTTGCATACACGCGTTAGACAGACTGATATATGAATAATGAAGAAAAAACAGAGATTTAAATATACTCTACACAGACTGTGGCTTACAGATTGCAGATGTGTATTCACGTAAATGACCATCAGCTATATCATCCTGCGATAAATTTATTGTCTCTGGGACGACAACCAATATTTTGAGTAGATGGTGTATTAATATGAGGTGACCTTTGTAAAGTTGCTCAGGCTGAAAATAACACCAGCATTTTGCCTCATTTAGCTCCAAACAATGTTCAAAAAAGTGTTTTTTATTTTTTAATGTGAACTTGTTTCTTATTCACCAATTTTGTTTTACTTATGATTATATTAAATAGTTAAATCTAAATATTACATTTAAATGCCCCATATGTAAGAAAAATGTAACAAAAATGGTTACTACACTCAAATTCAAAATACAAAGGTCTTTTAGGTTTTGTTTTCTCCGCAATTGTAGCTAAGACGTAACTGGCAACCCTTGGTTGCTCGGCAGCTGAGACTCTACTGACTGCAATGATTGGTAGATGGCGGTAGGTGGCGCCACATGCCAAAACATAAGTTTTAAAACATAAACATGATTTGCAGTCTGCAAAATATTTTTTTAATGCAAATATTTGTTCAGACTGTGTTTACAGAATCAAATAACATTAAAATAGGGGGAATGAACTTATCAGAGAAAAGGAACACTTGAACACACTGCAGCATTTTTTTTTTTTTTTTTAAACATTGTTTGGAGCTAAATGTGGCAAAATGTTGATGTTATTTTCAGCCTGAGCCACTTTTACAAACGGCACCTCAGGCTAACTCTTTGTATTCTGTTTGTGGTTTAAAGTCAGTTTACTGTCTGAACAGCAATGTGAGATGTGAGAGAGTTGGGGTTGCACTTGATTGTGACTGCAGAGACGCCGTCTTTAGTCTCTAATGAGTTTTGGTCTCTATTATAAGCTATTTAAATGTATATGCATGTAAATAATAGAGAGGGTAGTTTGCATGGAAGTCTATGAGAAAATGAGCGTACTTTTCACTTGATTTACAACATCGGTAAACATTTCAATCTCTAGTCTCGGGTCTCCTTCAGTACTACATGATAATGTTTGTAAATGATGGTGCCATTTAGAGTCAAATAGGCAATAAAGCAGGGTATGGACTACTTTTTCCAGCCTCTGTGAGAAACTTAGCTCAAGGCTCGCCATAACCTCTCTCTCTCTCTCTCTCTGTCTGCTACTCTCTCCCTCTCCCTTTCTCTCTCTCTCTCTCTCCACCCCTCTATCTTCTGACTCACAGGAACCAAGATGGAAGGATCCGTCGTATCTCTGATGTAGTCGAGCCCTCAGCAGCACACTCCTACTTTCCGTTTTCTTTCCCCTCACTCTTCAAGGTAAGGCGATACCTTTGCCGCTCTTCTCTTCTCTAATGGTTTTCTGGGAAATGATACAAAACAAATAGGGTTATTTTTATATGCAAATCAATGTGTTTTGTCACATGTTATAGTGATAGGAATTATGAAAATAAAGGACTTTTAATATTCATATGGGCGCCTGGCGACGGTGAACCTTTATCCTACACATTTATTCATGTTCCAGGGCACTGAGGTTGTACCTGTTTGTTGACTATATAATGGCTCACTGGTACGCTTCAGTGGCATTAATTGGTCTGTAATAATGCTGGAGTCAATTTCTCTTTGGGATATTTACATGATACATACATTTCAGTTATTCCCACTCAAGCTGGATAAGTCCTGTAATCTTCAATACTTTGATCATTTATTAATTGGTTTAATTTGGTTAAAGAATTTAAAGGGGAAATAAGTAGTTTATAGTGCCATCTAGAGGAGAGGCTGAAATTTACAACAAAGACCTGCTGCTCTGCTCACCCCCTCCCTTCCCTGAGCGCTACGGTATCCGCAGCTGGTCAAATGTCGTCCTCGTCGTCTTTCTCCATGTCAGCAGATGAGGTTCGTGAGGTGAGGGAGAGGGCGAGCTACCGCGCCCGTAGCAGACGAAGCGGAGAGAGAGGAGGCGGGACTTCCGCTCCAAGTAAAGAGACGCTTGATTTGTTCTCTCGCGTTTGTCCTTACAGGCTCCGGTAGAAACATGGCGTTTGCTGCTAACAGTGGCTATGCAACCGCGGTCCGCGGTCATGTTATTTAACATGACTTTTTGAAACACTACGAAAATGAAACAAAAACTATTATACAGCGACTAGACAATGCAGGAGCACATAATATGTATAAAAAAGTGGATTTTTTATAGTGGTTATATAAACCCATAAATACTACATATTGTACCTTTAAACTTTTTTTTTATTTTATTTTTTTTATCTTAAATGTGAATATTTTCTGTTTTTTTTGTTCCACATAACAAAGAAATCATTAAAAGTGAATCATTTTGGTTTGTAGAGAATCGTCTCCAGGTTTGAGAAACAATGATCAACATTTTCCACATTTTATGACATTTTATGGACCAAACCAATTACTTGATTAATAGAGGACATAATTGTTAGCTGCAGCCCTGTACTCTACTAAGGTGACTCAACACCTTTAATCACCAAACACACGTCAATCATGTAACCCTGTTAAATACACGGTACAATCAAAGCCTGATGCATGATACCACATATGCCTCAAGTCTGGGTCGAGATTCACACTCCTGAGTATAGGTGGTGCTCTTTGAGTCAGTCACAAGTTTTGTGCAGCTATTTTTATGTTTTATTCAAAAATACAGTACATTTTTAGTGAGGGGAAAAAAATGCCTTACAACAGAATGACTTTGGAAATGTGTTCAACAGTCTGTGAGTTTTCATTCCTCACTAGTTTCCTTCCTCTTTTTTTGCTCATCAACTCCATGATGCAGTTCCACCCAGGTGAAAGCCACCTCTGATGCTGCCACCCCAGCTGACACTGTTGTCAGGCTGTTTTGATGCCTGACAGAAGAGACTGTGCCCTCCTGTGACAAATATAGATCAGCAGCGGTTGTTAGTCTTTAAAACAGAGGAGTAAACGCACACTGGTCGTATGTTAATCACCAATGTAATGTTATCGTGACTCACATGTATCTACAAACCACACTTGTATGGATCTGTTTGTTTTTAACGATGTGTCTTCATGGGTGTTGCGTTTACACATCGTTTATAAGTGTGACAGTTGTAAACTGAATGGTTTCATAATATTATGAGTCATATAGAAGGCAGGATTTATGTTGCCACTGCAAACATGGGTTGCGTCAGTGATGACAGGAAGTCGTATCTTGTACAGTATGGTTGTGAAGGACGATATCTCATAAAGCAACACTTTTTTTATATACTTTTACTGCTGTAGCAGTTGCCAGTGGTTGGAGTTTGAGGCTGTTAAAGTACTTCGGTCCAGAGCTGATGCAACAAACACATTCACATTGTAGAGTTTGTATCAGAGAGAAGCCAAGACTACTTACACTGAGATGCATTATACTGAATTATTGAAGGTTGCTGTGATTTTAATGTAATAATAGAATTATAATATCCTTGGTATTGGTCTAAATGTGCATAAAGCTATAGGCAGTGAGAAGAGCGATGCCTCTGTGATGGCAGTCAGTGATGATAGTCAGTGACTTAAACTGCCAGAATCAGGACTGAAGTTTCCTCATGGAAGACATAGACCTTGTTTCGGGGGGGGGGGGTTATAATGCTTAATTATAAGACCAATGTTCCTGTCTGCATTAGGAGGTTCTGAAAAGGCTCAAGAAAAGGATCTAAATGCAGAGTTGGAAAGAAGAAAGCCAATGAGGTCTTTCTTAATCTGTGGTTGATGGTTAAGGCTTGAGGCGGCCAATGACATCTCATGAACTGTCAGCAGTCAAATTGCATTATGGGTCATTTAGATTCCAGGTATAGACAAGAAAGTAGACTACTTAGAAATTATACCTCTGTTTCCGCTGTATCGATTGTGACCCTTTAAAAATGAAAAATAAAATGGATCCATTATGAGTCTGGGTGCACTGTACGACTACAGCGATGAACCAAAGTGGCTCATGTTCTGCTGGTGAGATTTAGCAGGGCTGCTAATGTTTAATGCTCTTGGAAGTCTGTGATTGTCCTTGAATCGGCAGCAACTCGACTTGTAGATTTGTTGAATGGAAAATCTTTAAGTTTAGTCGCATAATATTCCATAACTTTGGGAGGGGAATGAAGATGATTTATGTCAGGGGTGTCCAAACTCTTGATTTGATAATGTGACGATCAATGGCCAGTAACAGTAACAGTAACAGTAACATTAACATTCAAATCACTGTTTTATAAACATTTAATTTTCATTGTCACAATCATTTGAGATGAGTGCATAGCTGTCTGTCACAGTTGGGTTTCAAACCTGGAACCCTGGTTTCAAAGCATACTCTTACACTTACACTCTTAGAAATAAAAGTGCTAAGTAGAACCATATAAAGTTCTTTGGCTTGTCCTCATAGGAGAACCCTTTTAGGCTCCGGGTAGAACCTTTTTATAAAGTTTCCACCTGGAACCCTTTTGGAGGGTTCCACCAAGAACCCTTTTAAAACCCTTTATTCAGGAAAGGGGTTTTAAAGGGTTCAAAATGGTTCTTACTGGAACCAATAGTGTTACCAAGAACCCTTCAACCATTTTGCTTCTGTTCCAGGTAGAAGGACCCTTTTGGAACCCATATTTCTAAGAGTGTACCAACCTAAGCTAACAAGGGTGACAAAATCTCACCGAGGGCCGTGATTGGCCCGCAGGCCGGTCTTTGGACATGCCTGATTTATATGGTCTGATTTTTTTAGTTTACAGCTAATTTTTGTGCTGTTTTGAGAGCCATCTGAATGTATTTGAATGTAGATATGCATCAGACACAGAAATAGCCAACAGATGACGATCAAGGGCAAGAGGTGTTGGGTGTAGTGTAGGGATGCACCGATGGTATCGGGTCCGATGCTGCCCTCGTGTACTCGCATTTGTATTTGTACGACACTGCTGCACCTGAACCACTTCACGTAATCTTCAAGTGAGTGAGCTGAGCAGGTGTGCGGCAATAAAGGGATGTGTCGCAATGTCAGCGGTTTGGAAACACTGTCAGCAGTGATGACACCTGTCAAGAGGAGGTGCAAGAAAAGTAGCTCCTTCAACACAAGTCGTTTGATAAAACGTCGACAGAACCAACACGTTCTGTGTCGTAGAGTTACAGTTTTTCTAAATCGACATTCACTGTGTTTTGCCAGCAGAGAATAAAGACACAAGACCCCCCCCAGCAATTCTATAGACCTTAACCCCTGTGGCAGTCAACCAGCTCTTCTGACACACTCATGTTGTGGAGTGAGTCCATCTGTGTGAACCCAATTTGTGTCTCCCAGGCACCGCTGGCCACAGTAAGGTCAGGCTGGTTTCTGCAGCCAGACCTGATAAATGGTCCCCGATGGATTTTCTCTGGCTGAAATCACAAGCTGCTTCTCTGAACGAATGATTGACTCGCTCTCTTTTTTTTTTTTTTTTTTTTTTTCTCAGCTCAGTTTTTCATATTTACTTTATATTGCCTTTAAGGAAGTAGCTAGCCCGCAATGCAGAAGCCTCAATGTCGGGATAGGGAATGAGTAGACGAGGAGATCGTACTTAGGATGCAAATCATTGGTAATATGCATGTGGACATTTAAACGGCTTCTATATATGAGGAGTTAATGAAGTATGGGTTTTCTACTTTTTCAGTCTAAAGAGAAATGTAACTGCATGGATTCACTTCCATACTGTGTTTTGATTCACTCAGCTAAATCGGTGAGTGTAATGATTTCGTTGATTGGTCACTTGATCTATTGCACGTATCTGTATCTTTATCACGGACACACAAACACACACGTTCACAATGCAATTGCTGGTAATCGACTCGAAAAGTGACGTACAGTATAACCGCTCTGAAAACCCTCAAACAATAATAACATGTTCACTCCAGTGGCTCCACGTCGTCTCCGAGTGCAGGAGACAAAACATGAGGAACCGAAAAGTCTGATGCACACAAGGTCTGAGAGTCCAGTCGAAACAAGTCAAACTAACTGGTGTAATCCTTATCCTGGGCTTCTTATCTACATCTCGTTCCATTAGAACCAAGCAGGACTGTACAGAGGGTTGAAATCACTTACTTTATAACAGAAACACGTGCTTGCATGTAGTGAAAAGTAATTAATATCTAATTCCCCTTTTTGTCATTATTTATATATGATTATTCAGGAAAGATGTCATTAGTATTCTTCTTCCCTCTGTAAATATTCTCAAGTCACACTTCGGCATTCAGTTGAAGACCAAAGTAAACACACAGAGCAGTATAAGACATTTAAATGGCAGCCTCATTATGATGCAGTATCGCTCCACCAAAAGTCTCCTGTCCATACACGATTCACATTTTGTGCATGTCGTATTCAAACCACGCAGCTCCTCCTACTCGTTTGTACTTCCCATTGATTTCTCCCAACGGGAATCAATACAGACAGTTAGCTCGCCGTGTTTATCTAAAATAAAAGACACTTAACATGTACGGATGATGAAGAGAGCAGCACAGACAAAAAGCCCGTGCTTTCACAGAGCGACAGCTCCCCTTTCATCCCACAGTGCTTTCCTCCTCTCTTCATTTCTCTTTGAGTTGTAGAGGTGCAGAGGCTGGAAAAGTCCTCCATTTGGCTTTGGCATCGGCTCTGCACGATTGTCTGACATATATTGCACACAGGATGAAGTTACAACGTCACATTTTTAACACACGGTACTCTTTAACACATTTTTAACCCTTTAACACCTAAGAATCAAAATGCCTGGCTGGACTTTTTTTGCTTATTTTAAGCATAAAAGGGCCAGAAAATCCTGTGATTAAGTGCTTTTCCCCCTGTTTTTTCCAGAATAACTTTCAATATTTGGCAGTTATTTACAATTTACTGCATGTTTTAAACAAAAGTGTGTTAACAATTGAAAATGAAGAGAAAAAAAAATATTGAGAAAAAGCACTGTAGTTGTACATGAACACCAGATTTTGTGTGTTAAAATAAAGTTTTTGTCTCAAATGTCCAAAAACAGGCCAACAAAATGAAAACTATATAGGCTACAGGTGTTGGTGTCTGGTGACAAAGACGCTGATTCACCGGCTTCTTGCAACAACGCGAGTGAAATTATAAACTATAGTATACTATAATAACCACATGTTGGCTTTGACGTGCAATTCAACTTCTCAACTTTTAGAAACTGTTGGAATTCTACCTACCTAGTTAGCTAGCTAAAATAGAGTAATGGGCATTTAGACAATCCACATTCTGAAGGGTAATACAGGGAGTATAATGATAAAATAATAAGAATGTGTATTTTAAATTGACTGTTTATATTATTGTCATAAGTCTGACACCTGCTTTAATGACAATCATGCAAAAAAGTGCTAATCAGTGACACGTCCCAGATTGTGTTACCCATTCAAAGGAAATCTCATTATCATGTATAATTGTTGTTGTGGTATAACGAGTTAAAAATGTTCACGATGAGGATTGTGAAAAACTGTGTTATATACAGTATTTATACACATATACTACAGAGAACAGGAAATCTATTAAATTGCACATAAATAAACTCATAATCAGCATTCACGATCTTTAAGAGCACTGCAACTGGAAGTTCCAACATTTCTAAGAGTTTTTTTCAAAATTAGGGCCTATGTTCCCACAGTTCCCACAAATACAAGATTCTTTATTTGTCATATGAATTGTTATAACTGCACAACAAGCAGTGAAATGCACCATGACCATAAGGCTGACCCCCTGCAACTATTAGCCTACTTCTACTTTACATAAACTGTATAATGTATCCTCTTTTTTTTCTTCTTTTTTTTTACAATTTGACACCTGAGACTAAACTAAAAGTGTCTGACCCATTTTTGTGTTCATGTGTGTGTGTGTGGCTGAGGGGAGGTGATTCTATAGAGTTGGACGCTTGAGAAATATGACATAAAAGAAAAGAGGAAGAGAACACTCTCATGCTGTGATATAACAAAAAGGAGAATTGTGCCCTTTCTCTCTCTCTCTCTCTCTGTGTGAAAAGAAGAAGATTGTTGTGCAGAGCTGACACAGGGAGGTGCTGAGACGCTGTTCCTCCCTGTCTCATACTTCCTACAGTGTCTATGGGAGGGTGGAGTTGGGTGGCGGATGGGTGGGGGGGGGGGGGGGGACATTAAAAGAGGAAGGAAAGGAAATAATATTCTCACAATTCAGCAAATGTATTCACCGCGCTCATGGATTCCGATGGAGAGCTCTGTACTTCTCTCTGTCTGTTGTTTACTGACAGCGGCGCGTCACGCTGAACTGTCACTCTCACCTTTCTCCTTGCGGCCGTGACATCGACGCTTTCCCCTCTCGTCGGCTCGCGCCTGCATTTGTTCTCGTGGAGTTACGATGACTGAGCTCAGGATAGCTAAGAGTGTCCTATTGGACGGGCTGCTCAGCAGTCCCCCCAGTAGACCTTTCCTCAAGAGACGATGCCTCAGTGATGTGAGTAATTTTCACTCTCGCGGTGTGTGTGTGTGTGTGTGTGAAACAGAAATGTACTGTATATACACTGTGCCTGGATCTGTTTTAGACCTGCACAGATGGAAGTCCTTTGATTTTTTTTTTAATCATGCCATTTTTATGAAGAGTTCTGCTGTACTGAAGCAGCACTGTGTGAGCTTTGATTCTCTTTCTCAGGAGATATTCAGCATTGGTGACTGTGGAGTCTGAGTGGTTCACTGATAATCTGCTCAGACTATGTTTGCAGATGTTTGTTTTTGCAGCGAGGAGTATCAGTATCACCCTGAATATCATATGGCACTGTTTATTCTCACCTTTTGGCTTCGTAGGTGTATTATATTTGAGTTGACAAGTGTGTGTTTGTGTTTGTGTGTGTGTGGAAGTTGTTCAATGCATGCACGTGCCCTGTGTGTGTGTGTGTGTGTGTGTGTGTGTGTGTGTGACTGCCCCCCTCAGTAAATGTAAGCTGTCATGTGGAAACATCAGCTTGGCACTTCAGTCCACTTATGTTACATGGTGCACAGAGGGCTCTCTCCTCACAACAAGCTGTGCTGTCAGTGCCACTGTGAACCTGTCCTCCTTAATCTCAGGTTGGAGCTGCTGAAAATCCATAACGTGGCGGCTCTGCAGATAGAGATTGCATGCCTTGGGGAGTTTTTTTACGCCTAAAAGCAGTCACAGCTAGGGCGGCCCATTGTGTGTGCGGGTTGTCCATCTATCAGAACATGTATGCGTATAGATTACATCAATTTTCATAAATTCTGCATCATAAAGGGAATTTCTTTAAATCAAGTGCACACTTTCATTTTTCCGCTCAATGACAACTTAATTAGATTTTTCGTGGTCAGAGTTCAAGATCTTAAGAATGAATCAACTAATCACGTCAAGTATCTAATCGAGGAGAAAACTGGAGAAGTGTTTGCAGATTATATACGAACGCGCAAAAAAAATACATTTTTGGACGTTACGCAACACCGTAGCTGTGTCCCAATTCTGCTTCGTTTGGAGGCTGCATTTAAATGCAAGGCATGGCAGATTTTTTTTTGGAAATGTATTTATAGAGCACTTTTCATAATCAAGGGCAGATGTAGGCAGGTGCTGTACACGGTCGTTTAAAAACAAGGCATTTAAAGCCGAGACGACGCAGGGACGGAATTGTAAGAAAAACGTAGAACGTGTAACCGTATCCTTTGAATGTGGGAAACTGAGGTCAAGCATTCTGTGCTCTAACTTGTACTCTCCCTTTGATTTGTTGGACACAACAAAGTATCAGGAGCAGGATTGGCAGGAAAACTAATTCCCAGAGCTTGAAAGTATTTTTATTTCCTGCTCTCTTTTACCTGCCAGGCTAAATGTGTCTCATCCACACACTTATTACATGACTGTGTGTTTTCAGATGCCCTTGTGTTTTCCAGCTCATTTGCTCACTTGCACCACAGTCAGATGAGCTGTTGGCTGTAGCAACAGAGGAAACCACATTGGAGCTCTGAGGCTCATTTTCCCCTAAGAGTTACTTGTTTACTGTGTGTTTGTCTCCTTGTGCGGTGGAACGATTCGATTCTCCCGCTGTTGAATGGTTCCTGAGCGAGAGAGTGACGTTAAGTGCGTTGTGGCGACGCATCAGAGAGTGCTGTCAGAGTGAAAAATTAGAATTGGTGGTGTCGGAGAATTCTTTTTTTTTTCATGATTTGAGACTGCACGGGCAGAGGATGAGTGAAAGGAAAGCAAACTATCTACAAAGTATCACAGCCATGTCCCATTTTGGATCTGTGTCCACTTTCTCCAACAGACCTCGGACCTGTTTGCCATGATCGAGAGGATGCAGGTACAGTAAGTGGTTCCTGGATCTGCCGTTTATACTCACTGCCGACTTGTCTAACACCTTCCTGTTATTCCTATTTTTTCCTTGAATCAAATGTCATCGTCTCATTTTTTTTTGGACTTAAAACTCGCATTAACTTCTGTTTGGTCACTCACATTTCTCTGCTTTTCTTGCTATTGTGGTATGCCAGATAACAGAACAACCTCGGATGTGTGCCTGTGTATCCCGCTCTTCACCACTGATGTTATTTATATATATATATTTCTTTATATGTTTATTTATGTACGCGGAGCAGTGAAACCCTCAGGCCGTCTTTTAGAAACCTCATTCTTCCGAATGTGCTGAGCAGAGACTTTGTGTTGTATATGTCTTGTCTGCGTCATCAGATGTGTGAAATCCTTTATTTATTTATTTTATATTTTTCAAACGTTAAGGAGGATTTGTAGGGGGAAAAAAAACACTTTCATGACCAAGATCCAGTTCTAAGAACTGTCAGTTCCGAGTCCAATGCAAATGAATCGCAAATACTTTTATGTGAGAGTGTCTTCTTCAGTCAGAAAAGTAAGTCCCTGTGGCGTTGTGTCCTCATAACAGAGTCCTCTTTGTTCTGTCTTTTGTTTGATCTTGAGTCAGTTCACCAACAACACGTCTACTTTTTTATGGTTTGCGTGTTACATAGTGGCCAAAGATATAAGATGTTCCATTTTCCGCATTAAAATATATACCATTTCATCAGGAAATCAGTTTGTTCTTTTCATGGAATAGGAAACTCTACCAATTAAGGGGTCGTCGTCTTTTTTTTTATCATATCATACCAGAGTGGAAAAATCTCAAAACGCCACCCTTGCATTTTCGTGTAGATAACCAAAAGGATACTGTGGAGGAAAAAAATGACAAAATCATAATCTCTCTTGCTCTTGCATTCGCTTGTCTTTATAATCGACGCCTTCCTCTTCTTGTGTTTGCAGTCGCGTGTCTCTCTTTGCTTTATGTCAACGTTTGTTTTCTGTTCCCGGCACAGCACGGGAACATGTCCGAGTTGCGGACAACAGTAACACATGTTCGGGAAAAAACAGGCAGAGAATTACTTTGATGCAAAAGCATTTCCAGTTTCCATGTGATTCATCTTCCTTAAAATAATGTTTGTCATACGTTTCACATCGTGCCACAGGGGGTATGTTCCACAGAAACGGCGACTGATATACTGATATACAAAGAATACTTTGTTGTGCTCATCTCTCTCTCTCTCTCTCTCTCTCTCTCTCTCTATCTGCGCTTTTTGAACTGCAGTAGTGATGACTCAGCAGAATTAGAAAAGATATGGAAGAAATGGAAGGCACTTTGTGGTATATGTAGCCTGGCTTTTTATCAATGCACTTTAGAGTTCACTCCTCTTAACTTCCTCTTTCTGTGGCCCATCTGGTGATTGAGCTTGTGTTATGTAAACATGAATTACCATCACAGAGGATTATCTTCCTCTCACGTGCAGCTGAAGATATTTCATGGAACCTAAAAATGTCATATGTGTATTTTTGGTAGATATTTCACGTGTTCTACCAGGATCATATCACTGTTTCTTTCTCTCTTTTTTCCCCTCCACAGGGTTTCAGAATGGACGAGCAAAGATGCGCGCTTCCTCCTCCGCTCAAAGTGAGTCTCACATTGTCACATCTCTTCATAAGATGTAGTGAAAAAGTTGCTCGACAAACTGGATTAAGGGACTTGGCAGGAATTAGGGCTGCGAAATCCTCTGCTGTCACTTATGGCTACAGAGTAATGTAAAAGTAAGTGAGAGAACATCTCAGCAGGTGGTCTCAGGTGCTAGGAAGGCTACAGCGTGGATGGTAAACATCAGAAAGAACTTCAGCCACATTCCAAAATTGGGGCTAATGGAGAAAATCACTATTTGAAATTGAGGGCAACAAGTGAATCACAGCGTGATATCAGTAAATGTTCTCTGGAGTGCAAAGAGCATCACATAGTGATAAATACAGTTATCAGAGGGTTAAATGATGAATACTTGCTGTTACATAACCCTGCAACTATCAACTACCTGTAGTTCACGGTCAGAATTTTTGTTGCCATGGCTACTTTAATCTCTAACTGTGTGACATATAACTTGCCTCGTTGATGCATCGAACTTTAATATAGAAGAGAGAAATAAAATAAGAAAAACTCTGACGGGTTATGCATGCACCAGTTAACGTGGTATCATTCTGATTTCATCTGTATTCCTATCTGTGCCATTTCCTTTCTTTGTTTTAAAGCTCACATAGAGTGGTCCTGTTGCACATATATGTGAGTTATGGAGGTCTACTTACATACATTAACTTGTTTTTATGGTCAAAAACCTCCTAGTTGCTGTAAACGAGCCGATAGAAATCTCTGCTTACTGACGCTCTCCTCAGCCGCGGTGTTTCAGACTGAAATCTCACACCTAGAAGACGGAGTGTGTTGTGATTGGCCAGCCAGCGTAGAGCCTTCCCAACTGTCTTGTGATTGGCCAATACCCGGAAGTGACATAATTAGCACACACTAGCTCTCAGAAGCGCAGCTCCCCCCTCTGGAACGGTGGATGCACTGCTACTCATTGTCAAAACATTGTTTTAACAATGTTTAAAAATAGCTTCGTCACAACTCCCCGCCGCAGTCCCTTTTATGACTTTGACCCGGAGTCAGACCCAGAGTCAGAAGACACTGTAGACTAGTGCCCAGACCACGAGGATCCGTTGTTCAGGAGAAATGCTGGTTACGTAACCAGAACGTATTTTTTCAGAGATCTCGCTGAGCCCGAGATTACAATACATCACAGCGTTCTGAGCAATGGATGAACTGTTTGTTTCGAAACTTCAGGGCTTCATAAACGAGGTAATGACGCAGATACACACTTAAAAAAAACAGCGTTAATTGGAACTTCCGGTCTAGGTCCGCTTTAATAACATTAACCCTTTAAGGTACTACTCAACCATTTGGTCGAAGTCACTATATCTCATTGAAAAATGCATCAAGCTGAACTCACTAACACTTAATGTCACTTGTTCTGAATGTTGTACTTTATGAATTATGCAAACCAGGTATGAACAGACATCTCAACCGTTTGGTAGAGGCCTGTATCTCAAATACTGTAAGGTCTAATTAAAAAAATAAATAAATAAATCAAACAAATAAATATTGATTGTTGCAAAGCAGGGCCCACGGTTGGTGTAGTGGTTAGCACTCTTGCCTTTGCAGCAAGAAGACCCGGGTTCCTGGGTTCGAGCCCCGTTTGGAACAACTTCGGAACAAGGGCCGTTCTGCAAGGAGTTTGCATGTTCTCCCCGTGTGTGCGTGGGTTTTCTCCGGGTTCTCCGGCTTCCTCCCACAGTCCAAAAACATGCGATATGGGGATTAAGTGAATTGGTCACTCTAAATTGACCGTAGGTGTGTGTGAATGAATGGTTGTTTGTCTATATGTGGCCCTGTGATGGACTGGCGAACTGTCCAGGGTGTACCCTGCCTATCGCCCAATGTCTGCTGAGATAGGCACAGCACCCCCCGTGACCCTCTGGTGGAGGATGAAGCGGTAGATAATGGATGGATGGATGGATGTTGCAAAGCAAAAAATGTTCCATTGATTTTTTTCTTGGTGCATACCTTAAAGGGTTAAGAAGTTTCTAATGTAATTGAGGAGCAATAGATAATAATTCATGGTGGCTCAGTGGTAATAGAGCAAGTTGTTTTTTCCCTGGAAGGTCAAGGGTTCGGTTCTTGGCTCGGCCAGTTTACATGCTGATGTGTCCCTTAGCATCAAGCGGCTTTGAGTGGTCATCAAATCTAGAAAAGCTGTCAAATTGTTACTGTTTTCAAAGAACTAAAACTGAAAGTACAACCAGATTTGTCAACTTAATGCATATTTTGTTTTCCTCCCTGCAGACAGAAGAGGACTATATCCCTTATCCCAGTGTTCATGAGGTACACACAGTACATGCCCCTCACATGCATACAGTACATACATATACAGTAGAAAACATTTTTAAGAATAACTGAAGCGATGTAGTTTAAGTCGTTAATCTGGTTCCTCTCTCACCAGGTTCTGGGTCGCAGGAGTCCTTTTCCGCTCATCCTGCTGCCACAGTTTGGAGGCTACTGGATAGAAGGGACCAATCATGAGCCCAAAAATCCACCAGATGCTGATCAACCCACGTGCCCTACTTCCCAAATTAAACTGGAGACAAACAGCACTGCGAAGATCTACAGGAAACATTTCATGACTAAGGTATTTTGTTGTGGTGAGCTGTATCATGGAGCAATTATTGTTTCAAAGCATGGCTTAGTCTGGAACTTCTAATTTCATTATTTTGTCGGATGTCGACGGGGAACGAGTTCCAGACGGACTGCGACACCAAGCCTGTGACTACTTCCAGTCCATTGAGCTGTCGCTCCAAAACTCAGTAGAAAATCAGCAGGCAGCTTTCTCAGGCAAAGCCAAACCCTTCATAGATTTCCCCATCACTGAATTTCTGTTCCATCATCAACTTCAAAATGACTGGTTTCTGTTTACCCTCTGTGTGATATGGACATTTAAACCACTGGCACTGTTACAAACTGCTTCGTTTGTTTCCATATAAACAGTATAAATTCAAACTTATTTCACACTTTTTTATTTAATGTAATGGTTTGTTGCCTTTTTTACTTTTCTGCTGCTTCTCTGCCTCTAGGAACACTTTAATTATTACACCATGGACGCTGCCCTGGGCCACTTGGTCTTTTCCATGAAGTACGATGTCATTGGGGATCAGGAGCATCTGCGCTTGATGCTTCGGTACAATTTCCCATTATCTTTATCTCTGACCTGTTTTCTCTCACACTCCCACAATCGCCTCACCATTTGACTTTGCTTTTCTGCCCACTTTCCTTTTTATTGTTCCCCCTCTTCCCCTGAATGGCTCAACCCTAGCTTCAGATGTCTGTGTTGTCGTGCCATGATCTTTTGCAATGGGGGCTCTCATACAGAACCAGTTTATTAAGGCTATTTTCACACATGAATTGACTCCTCTGTATGTTTTTTCTTTCCTCATGAATAGTGTGTCAGGGGAAAATATGACACAGAGGACATGAATTTTAAAACGTTTTTTTTTCTGCTCGATTTCTGACAATAAGCAGCTTAGCAGTTAGGCCTTCCTCTGCTGTTAGACGTCACCAGAAATCCTTATTAACCTCATCTCAACTTAAAGTTTTAATGCACACTTGAATGTGTTTTTTGAGTTTTCATTTAAAGGCGCCATATGTAAGAATGTGGCCAAAAACGGTTACTCCACTCAAATTCAAAATACCGAGGTCTTTTAGGTTTCGTTTTCTGACCTAACTGGCAACCCGTGGTTGCTCGGCAGCTGAGACTCTACTGACTGCAATAATTGGTAGACGGCGGTAGGTGGCGCCACATGCCAAAACATGATTTCAAAAAACATGATGTACTGTTGTTGTTGGTGAGTTCAGTTTGTTATATGAACATATATATATTATATACACAACTCTGTTGTGATGGAACATATCAATTGTGGTTTTAATATCACATTTATTGCCTTTTCTTTTTACATTAAATATGGCATTTAATGAGTTGAACATAGTGCCATTAAGTGTATTCGTCATGGACTTGTTGAGACTCATGAACTTTTTTTAGACAGGTATCTTCAGTGCCAGCATGCATGCGGGTGAAGTTGACATTGTACAGGAAATATAGGCACAGGAAAACATGGAACTTTTTCCAAGAAAATAGAAACAATTCTAAATTCTATGGACAAATCCGGTTAGCCGTTTCGCCATCAAGCAGCGCCGCAATTACTGCGGTGGCAGTAATGTTAGTAGTTATAGTAATTATTTACCTCCACTACTAATGAACTCATCTACTTGACGTTTACATTGTGGTCATTAGGTTGCCCTAGTTAGAGCAACTTATGTATTATTTCACAAAAGCACCACATTGATTGTTAATTTACTCAGTGCGACCCTGGCAGCTTTGATAGAGGCGTCTAATGTGAACCTATGTTCCCCGGGTCCTATGTTCCCCGTTTTTTCCGGAAAAAAGGTCCTATGTTCCCCACTTTGTATGTGACAGGGGAACATAGGACCCTTTTGGCGAACAGCGGGGAACAAAGAACCCTTTTTATAGAAAAAGGGTTCGATGTTCCCCGGTCACATACAAAGCGGGGAACATAGGACCCGGGGAAAATAGGACCCGGGGAACATAGGACCTGGGGAACATAGGCACGGTCCCGCTAAGCAGTGTTAGCTTAGCTGATATTACTTTTTCGGTCTGTGCTAAGCTAGGCAGTCGCATGCAGTTCATTGTGAGATTGACGAGTGTTAACCAAAAGTTACCATGATATTGCTGTTGGGAACAAAGTCCCCTCTGTTAATATTCATGATCCACTTCTGACGAACATCTTGGTCCTCACAAATAATTTCCTCCGGGACAATAAAAGTTTTCTGATTCTGATTCTGATTCTGCGAGCCCAGGGAATTGATGTAGGCCGTACGACCTCATTGTGAAGTTCGCATTCAGTGTTTTTTTTCCAAAGATGAAGTTTCCCGCACAGTTTCTTCCTGACTTCCTAGACATCGTTGTCAAAAGTAATGCTGCATAAAAAATACAGGTATAAGTAGAATACACTTCTTATGACAGCTCCCATTCAATCGTGCACATACTGCAGGGAGACGCCACTGCAGCATTGGCAGCTTGTTTCATTCCGGTACTTTGCCGGATTCGTCTATATTATTATATTGTATTTACTCTAACTGTTGCACTAATAATGTTGTGAATAATGATAAGGTTGATTTAAATGGACTCATCTCTTCGACACGGTAAACAGAATTCCCATTAAAAAGGAACTAATGCAGTGTCAACCTTTTGGGAGCTCTCTCCACTACTCTCCAGGTCTGAAGTGAAACATCTTGTGTTGTGTTTAACAAATCCATCACTTGTCAACGTCTTTACAACTGTAGCTGCCAAGCATTGGGTGAATGTTCGGCAGTATAAATTAATCAGTCTGATTTTCTCTTAACAATTTGCCTCAGTCACTAGGTGTACTCTTTTCACAGTTTTCTACCAATCATGTAACGCTTATCGATTGGGTGTGGGAGAGGTGTGTACACCCACAGGTGGCCATCTTATCACAGGGCCAACATTTAGAGGTTTCTTGCAGCATTTTTCAGTGCCCTCTCCCTGGCAATGGTGTCCCAAACACATTTGCTCAAAAACGATTATACTCTCATCTTCTTTTGAAAGCGTCTCCTCGATCGCACGAATGTCTGACAACAAAGCACCGAACCAGTACATCTTCAATCTTTGTCAAACTTTGTCTTCCAGCACAAAGTTAAAAACCTTCCATGACATCATACCTATTTCCTGCCTCACTGAGTTCCCTAACGTGGTTCAGATGGCCAAGGTAGGCAGTTCATGTTATTATCACAAGTATATACAGTATGTGTCAGATTTAAAAATAAATAAATAAATCAATAAAAATGCTGAAATGCATTCTGTGCTTCTACCTTTTCACTTTTTTAGCTTGTTTGTGAAGAAGTAAACGTGGACAGGTTTTACCCCGTCCTCTACCCAAAGGTTGGTATCGCTCCTCATTGTGACTTGTGTGAAGTAACCAACACTACAGCTCCACTTAAAACCTCCTTTCTTCCTTTTTTCCAAGGCGTCAAGGCTCATTGTCACATTCGATGAGCACGTGATCAACAACAATTTTAAGTTTGGAGTCATTTATCAAAAGTTCGGCCAGGTGAGAGAGCGTTTCAGAGACGCCGACACTAATCTTTCCTCACATGTCCACCCTGTAACTGCACTTTGCCTTTGCAGACATCAGAGGAGGAGCTGTTTGGGAATATGGACGAAAGTCCTGCCTTTGTCGAGTTCTTGGAGTTTCTGGGCCACAAGATTGAGCTTCACGACTTTAAAGGGTTTGGACACTTTTTCCAGTGCATTGCTTTCAGTTGTCACGGCAGATTTCAGGCCCGAGTTGGTTAGTTAGTTCATTAGTGGTGTTGTTGAACAGTACCTTCCACCTGAAAAGTAGCTTTGTCTTCCTTTTGGATTTAATCATCCCTTAGTTATCTTTTCTTTCTTTCTCTTAGTTAGTTGATTTTAGAGCTGAAACGATTAATCGATTATTCAATTACTAAATTAATCGTCAACTACTTTAATAATCGATTAATTGATTGTTTTAGCTTCTTTTAAATGTGAATATGTTCTTCGTTTCTTTGCTCCATTCGAGAACATTGTCATTTCCAGATTTGACAAACACAATTTTTTAACATTTTCTCGCACATGGACCAAATGATTAATCGATGAATATATCGAGAATAATCAACAGAATTAATCGATCACGAAAAAAATCGTTATTTGTAGCTCTAGTTAAGTTGAACTACGTACATACGTACACATGTGTGTAAGCTTGTGTTTCTGAGCCAAAATGACATCGCTTATTTACAGACGTGATCAATATCAACATGATCGAGCTTTAACCACTTTTGACATTTTGAAGAAATAAGGACGATGATAACTTTTCTATAAAACAAACACCTGGTTGTTCAAGAAAACGATAAAAAAAAAAGATTCTTCATTTATTGCATTCTGTCCATGAAAACATACCGAAGTGTCCTCATAACACCACAATAAACCTTAGACATCTTGTAATGCTTCTTTCTCCTGCAGGTCAGAATTTGGCCTTTAATGCTCATGATCTACACCACTTCTTAGATAATTATATGACACATGTGAAATTATGTGCCAAAGCATTTGCTTCTGTTGACTCTGTGGACTGTTCATGGTTGTACAAATTTTCATAATAGCAATGTTTTTGCCCAGGTTGCTTTTTTGAAAAAGCAACCTGACATTTATCAGAGTTAGCGACAAATGAGTCCTGGTATGTGAGGTGCCAGCATTGTGACTGAGGAGGCAGAGGAAGTGCCCTTGGCATTTGCTCAGCGATGGAAAAGCATGTTCTCTTCTGTCCTTGTCTTTCCTTTGAAAACTTTTCTCTTTTTTTTTTTTTGTTCTCACTACTTGTTCTTGCTCTTTTCTTTAACTGTCTGCTTGTCATTTTCTTCTTCTGCAGGTTTCGAGGTGGACTGGATGTCACTCATGGACAGACGGGCATCGAATCTGTCTACACACATTTCCATAATAAGGAGATTATGTTCCACGTGTCCACAAAGCTGCCTTACACCGAGGGAGACTCACAGCAGGTATCGTGACATCTCGGTGATTCTTCACCAGAGTAGACTGTTTGTCTCTTCACAGCAGTTTTTAGTATCCTTGACTAATTGATTCGTAAAGATGTCTCTTTGAATGTCAAACATGTGTTCGACTGTAGCAGCAGCAGCCTTCGGGGTAAATTGAAGTAGATTTTGTAACAGTAAATTTGGCGTAAAATGAAGAACCACAGTAATCTGTAATTGTCATTCTTAGGTAATGAACACAATCTATGACGTCATAGTTTACGCAACATTTTTGCTCTTGTGCAAAATGGAATCTGAATCTATTTAAAGGTGCATTATGTAATAAATCTAAATCAACTGGTCATAAAATCCTCCTAATATGTCACAGAGACATAGGAATAATGTTCATATAACAAACTGAACTCACCAACAACAACAGTACAGCCAAAATATTTGCATTGAAAAAAAATATTTTGCAGACTGCAAATCATGTTTATGTTTTGAAATCATGTTTTGGCATGTGGCGCCACCTACCGCCGTCTACCAGTCACTGCAGTCAGTAGAGTCTCAGCTGCCGCGCAACCACGGGTTGCCAGTTACGTCAAAAAACGACACCTTAAAAAACCTCGGTATTTTGAATTTAATGTAGTAACCGTTTTTGGCCACATTCTTACATATGGCACCTTTAACATCGAACAATACTGTCAATTGTTTATTCGATAGAAAAATGTATTTCCATTACTTTTCCTAATCTAATTATTAGTGTCAATGAACCTCTCATCCAACTACTATTCCAGCATGTTTCAAGTGTTACACTCTTTATTTAAGTGTCATCACGTATCCCTCTGTCATGGACAATTATTTTTTTCAACATTTTCCCATTTTCGCTATAATTGCGGTGTTTTGTTCTGACTTTGAAGTCGCTTTTCTGTGGTTTTTTTTGCATTAGTCCTTATCTGTCTTGTCGAAGCGTTTCAAAATTGTTGCCACAGTAACCCTCGCACAAATAGGGATTCAAATAAGACACCGATGTGAGACAATAAATTAAACATCCAAAGGAAAAAACTGCTATAATTACGTGGTCCCATTTGACTTGATTTGATTTTAGCAGATTTGCTGCACTGACAGATGTCAAGTGTCTCTCGTTGAGTCCTTTTTTGTCTGGATGCTCTCACTTGAATGAATCTCATTCTGCTCTCTGGTTTCAGAGAGCCCTTGTGTGAGTAAATATTAAAGCTGAAGCTTAATGAGGTGGAGATGAGGCCTGGCTTTCTGAATTTTATCATTGCATAGATCGAAATATGCAGAGTAGTAGTAGGTTTGGACATTTTATTTTGCATCTGCTGCTCATTTGTGTCTTTGAAACTGTCATCTGGAATTTGTCTCGCGTTGTGTTCTGCATCCAAACGTATTAGGGTTGTTTATTTAATTTCGAGACATTTACAGATATTGTTAAAAATCAAAAGTGTTGTCAGACCCCATCTCCATTCACTGAGATGCTAATTGTACATTTTTTCTGGGTGATGCGACTTCAGCGGAATAAAAAACTCTCCAGATGGTCGATTGTTCTCGTGTGAACAAACAGACAGAGGCTATAAAGCCGTTTTAACTGCGTACTGGAAACGAACTGCGTGTAAATCCTCGAATAATTATTTGCTCGGCTGTTGGCGCTCGGATGGTTCGACTCGTGAGACGTTTTACTGCGACACCAGCTTACACTTGAGCTTAACAGGTGTGAAGTGGCTTTGTTGAAAGGCTGCACTTAAATGCGCTAAACAGCCTCGTGCCTGATGAAGAGTAATCACGTCGTGCTGCTGTGGAGCGAATGCCACAGTGTTGAGTTCCTGTGGCGGAACACGGCAGCTGGGGTCTGTGAGAATATTCTCACTCCCTTGCTCGATACATTTTCGAAACAGATACAGCATCTTTTTCGAGCCCCGGTTGGAACAACTTCGAGCCCTGGTTGGAACAAGGGCCCTTCTGCAAGGAGTTTGCATGTTCTCCCCGTGCGTATGTGGGTTTTCTCCGGCTTCTCAGGCTTCCTCCCACAGTCCAAAAACATACAATATGGGAATGTGAATTGGTCACTTGAGTGTTTGAGTGAATGGTTGTTTGTCTCTATGTGTGGCCCTGTGATGGACTGGCGAATTGTCCACGGTGTACCCTGCCTATCGCCCTATGTCAGCCGAGATGGGGCACAGCACCCCCGCGACCCTCTGGTGGAGGATAAAGTGGTAGATAATGGATGGATACACCATCTTATATGCCTTTTTATATTTAGGTCACATCATCCTCATGCTAAGAGCCATTTTGGAATATTTTACCATTTGATTTCTGAATGAAAAGCAGCACAGACACACGGTTTTAAAAAAAACATTATCTGATACATTTACATTTGCTTTTACATTTAAGCATATCGCAGACACTTAAATGCAAATGTAAATGTATCAGATAATGTATTTTTCCTCCTGATGATACCCCAACTCCCACAACAATTCCAAACAATAACGTCAATGTATACTTTCAGATCCCAAATTAAAACTTTATTACTCAGATTAGCTTATTACCCATCATGACCATCCCCCCACAATCTAATTTTAATTAATAATTTTAATAAATTTATATATAATACATTTTTATTTTTTTAATCAATCTCCATCTACTGTGTTGATCTTGTCCATTTTTATTTCATCTCAACTTTTGTGTGCTTGATTTATCTTCTTATTTAATCTGTAAAGCGACCTTGAGTGTTAGAAAGGCGCTTGCAAATAAAAATGTTATTATTTTTATTATTATATATTGGACCCCATGAGCTGTCCAATATAAAGTTATTAACAAGAGGTAGTGAAGTGATAATGGGGGCAAAAGTTGAGGTCACACCCCGGACAGGTTTGCCAGTCCATCGCAGGACAAACACACACAGAGACGAATAACCATCTACCATCACACTCACACCTGTGTGTCCTTTTAACCTTATTCACAATGTTGCATTGACTGTGGGATGAATCAAGAATACACCACACAAAAAGGCCCTTTTTTGTCAAACCTGGACACAAACCTCTTTGTTGCGAGGCAACAATGCTCACCACTCTACCACCTTGTGGTCTGTTTCTATCAGTTAATTTATGAAAATGTATCATTTGAAGAACAGCCAAAGCTAAGTTTGGCAACTATATATCTGTTTCTTCCATTGTGATTCATATTTATTGACAGCCACACACTCATTCAAGATCGATCGTAGCTAAATTGAAAAAGTAAAGTAAATATAAAGGTTCATGGCAGTATGTTCATTCATAGATTCAACACCTTTCCACTTCCTTTAAGGGAAGAGCTACAACAAGACATAAGGTTTCCAATTTTTTATACCTGATAGTTGTATAAACTGGGCTGACAAGCATCTCAGACCAGAGGTTGTACTCTTGGATTAAAATCAATGTCCGCCGCTTCGCTGTGACTACATTTCCGAGTCAATCTCCGAGTGCTGGATGTGACAGGCCTGTTTTTTGTAAATGCTCCAACTGGTTATTTGACATGTTTCCACATTTGTTTAGTTTTGTTTATCTGTGCCCCCTCCAGCTGCAGAGGAAGAGGCACATAGGCAACGACATCGTGGCCATCGTGTTCCAGGAGGAGAACACGCCCTTTGTGCCCGACATGATTCAGTCCAACTTCCTGCACGCGTACGCGGTGGTGCAGGTGGAGAACGCTTGCACAGACAATGTCACTTACAAGGTTTGTTCTGAGGACAGTCAATTCTATATAAAGCCACGGTGACCCATCTGTGTGACGCATCCATCAGACATTACAGTGTTCCTTTCAGAGGCTTTGCCTATACCTGCTTTCTTTCTCAGGTGTCTGTGACGGCAAGGGATGATGTACCTTTCTTTGGGCCGGCTCTGCCTGACCCAGCCATCTTTAAAAAGGTAAGGCACTGAGAATTCACTATATATATATATATATATATATATGTATATCAGGTTGATTTCTTCAAAAATACGCATCTTGAAACTTTTATTCGCTCTGTATCCTCCTCCTTCGTCAGGGACCTGAGTTCCGTGAGTTCCTCTTCACAAAGCTCATTAATGCAGAGTACGCCTGCTACAAGGCTGAGAAGTTTGCCAAGCTGGAGGTGAGAATTGTGTGTGTGTGTGTGTGTGTGTGTGTGTGTGTGTGTGTGTGTGTGTGTGTGTGTGTGTGTGTGTGTGTGTGTGTGTGTGTGTGTGTGTGTGTGTGTGTGTGTGTGTGTGTGTGTGTGTGTGTGTGAGAACTTGTATTTGGTACTTCTTTAGGACCTTTCCAGGACCAGTTCTCCACAAGGAGACCAAAACCTTGACCTAATGACCTAATGACACAGAATCTAATGTGGTAAACTGGTTAAGTTTGCAGCTAGGATATGAATTGTGGTTCGGTTGAGATTAAGGTTCGCAATCAACTAGTTATGGTTAAGGTTAGGGATAATGATTTGTGTAGGCTGCCCAAATGAATAAGAATAAGAAGAATGGCCTTTATTGTCATTTGTATTGCATAAAATGCACCAAACTCCTTTGGTGCATAAGAAACAATATAGATTAACCTAATAAAAAAAACTGTTTAAATACAATTAAAACTGTGTCATAGTACAATAATAAATAAGCTATATGCATGGAAAAAGAGGAGAATGAAGAGGTGTGGTTGTATTAATAGTTATAATAAATATAATATTATTGCACTTGGGAGTCAATGCAGTTTTTGGGTTTTCACACAGTCTCTCACACTGAAAATGCCACAGTGTGACTCAGCCCATCTAAGATTCATTGCCATATTTGTTTCATTTGAAATTATGAACTTTAATTTTAGATTTTAGAGGCAGCACCAGTGCCTGTGTAATGAAACTCTTGTTGTTGTTGTTGTTGTCAGGAACGCACACGTTCAGCCCTGCTGGAGACTCTATATGAGGAGCTGCACATCAACAGCCAGTCCATGATGGGTCTTGGTGGCGATGAAGATAAGTTGGAGAACGGGGCCGGAGGTGGAGGCGGGTTCTTTGAATCCTTTAAGGTACATACCTTAGCGTCATTCCTCATTTTTAATGAGATGGTGCTGTTAATATGCATTAGAGAGAATGGAGACAAGTGGAGAAACTTTCCGGGTGCTTTCCTTACCCCCTTCCCCTGTCCTGTCTCTTGGCTGGGATTCTGGGTATTCACACATAAGAGAAAAGAAATCACCAACAAACAAACCAAAAGATAGCAGTATCTCAAAGGACCAGCCCTTTGACATTTGATTTCCTCACTTGGCTGTGGAGCTGCTGAAAGGCACTTTGCTTTTTGACTGAGAGTGCTCCATCAATGACCATTAAGGTTGTGGAGCGACACTCAGCTGCTGCAGCATGGCACTAGAAGCTGTGATTGTGTGTGTGTGTGTGTGTGTGCGTGTGTGTGTGTGTGGTGAGCAGTTTAATGACCCCTCATTAAGGAGCCGATGATGCAGTCTGCATGTTTCCCACTGGGCAGCGTTCCCCTACTGTTTTTCCCTCTTCTCTGTCGATTACTTCTCTTTGCTGCTTCGGAGAAATATACTTACATTTCGCACAGTCTCTTCATTTCATTACATCTGTGATTCTATGCTTTCATTCTCTATGTCTGTATAAATGTCTCTCTCTTGTCTTTCTATCTGAAAGCCGTCTCACTCACTTATGTTTTCATGACTTGAGAAAAACTTAAACTATTGTGCTTGTCCAACTAAGAGTGGACATTAATTTTTAAAGTCTGCCTGAAATTGTCCTTAATGGAATTTCTCAAAGACAGACTAACCCATTTAAAGAATGTGGACGGGAATCTGATTACAAGCTTTCAATTGGACACAAATCAACTCGGGAACACTGATTATGGTCCATAGGCAAGTTTAGTCTCAAAGTGCTTTACAAGGGCATAGAAAGACATTTAGAAAAGCATAGAATTAAACCAAGACATTAATATGTCATTAAAATTAAAATAGTCATTAAACTCATGAGATCTAAATGTGCGATTTGCCAATACAAAGTGCATTGAAAAGATTTGAATTGATAACCAAGATGATTGTTTAAGAATTTAAGAAAAAGCTGCAGTAAATAGTTATGTTTTCACAGTCTGAGCAGACCTCAGGTGTTCAGGCAGTTTGTTCCACATTAAACCTGTTCCTGATGGTCTTAGAGCTCTCGATGCTTCATAGGGAACTAATAAGTCTATGATATTATGGTATTTTTGAGTCCGTGAAGACACCATTATATTATTATGAACAAGCTTTTCTGTGTCTAGACAGAAACCCCTTGATCCTAGCAATGTTCTTCAGATGGTAATAGCCAGACTTAGTAATAGCTTTTAGGTGGTTGTTAAAAATCAGGTCTGAGTCGGTAATTACACCAATATTTCTGGCTTGATTTGTAGTTTTCAATGACACGGAGTCGAGGAGAGCGCTGACTTGTGACCTTTTGACCAGTTTTGGGGCTAAAAACAATCACTTGAGTCTTGTCTGCTTTGAGAAAGTTCTGGCACATCCACTCATACACTTACTCGGAGAAAGTAAGGGATCGTAGTCATGTGATGACACTGAAATATAACGTTGTGTGTCATCTGCATAGGTGTGATAAGACATGTTGTAATATGTAGTAATATGCGGAGATAGAGACTCAAAAATACAAGGAAAAGCTGCTACAACAGAAGAAGAACACAACAGGGAAAATGTGATGAAATATAGAGAGCGAGCTCATGCTCTGGCACCTCAAAGAAATTCACATTTTAAAGTCAACGTGTGATAGTAAGACTTGTAATTTCACTCAACATGACCCCAGCTAAACCAGAAATTAAACGGAGCATGGAAACATACTGAATGCCTCTTTCTCTATTTGTGTGAAGATTTTCCATCCCTTCCCCCCCCCCCCTCTCTCTCATTATTCACTGTCCCTCATCTCAGCTTCACCATGAACACAAACAAACCTGCACTACAGTCGTTCGCCTCCTTACATGATAACAGAGAAGATGACAGATGCTGCATCATCCCACTCCACTGCAAAGCCTACACTCTCCTCGACCTTTTGTGAACCTTTGTTTCAGTCACACGTATTAAACCCCCCCCCCTCTGCGTGTTGACCTGCACTGCCCCTCAGTGTTCGAAAATAGTCCTGCATATTAACATGTACAGTATATGAACACGACCATATGCTCACATATGTTTGTGCCCCCTCACCGTTATCATCACACTGAATAATAGGTTCAACATGGGAGACATTTATTTTTAAAAGCAGTGTTGTAATGTAACAAAGTACAAATACTTTGTTACTGTACTTGAGTAGAATTTTCTCATATCTGTACTTTACATCGTTATTTATTTTTCGGACAACTTTGACTTTTCCGCTCGATACATTTCCCTTAACCGTCTTCGTTACTCATGACTACAAAATAAAAGTTGAGTTAATGCCTGTTTGTTGTCGCTAGTTGTTTTTAGCGGCACCAGCTGTTAGCCGCTAAGCTAAGCTGTTAGCCGCAGATTTCGGCTCCAAGTTTGACTTAAAACACACCAGCGGCTCATTGTTTACCGTGTCCGTCCAACACAGAGGCTCTGGTCTCCGGGTTTCTGGTCTCCTGTCTTCGGGTTTCTGTTGTACACTCCGGACACTGGGTTTCAGCTAACAGTTGTTTCAGCTCTCAGCTGTCAGCTGAGCGGCTAACCAATACTTTTACTTTTACTTCTAATACATTTTAAAGTACATTTTATATCAGAAATGTACTTTTGATACTTAAGTGCAGTAATGTCAGGTACTTTAAGACTTTTAATAGTTGTAATTAGTGCTGTCAAACGTTAAAGCGTCAACGGCGTTTAACGGCGTCAACGTTAACGCACAACGCGCTTCCAAGGCGACTTAAAATGAGTCTGTAAAGTAACGCTACACTTTAAAAACAGAGGCACATGCTGGGTATTTGTAGCGCTGCTCTTTTTCGTTTAATAAATAGACCGCTCCAGTTCCACTGTAGGTGCGCTAATGGCGCTTAAAGGAGCTAATGCAGTTAACGGAGCTAACTGGTAAACTGTGCCTGGACTCCAGTGTCGCAGCACGTAAACATGACGTCATGCGCGTCTTTTTCCGGTCAGTCGTCATGGAAACGTGTGATGCGTTAACCTTTTGCACAGCACGAGTAGTAATAGTAAGTAAAATTCTAAAAGGTGACTTTGTCTACCTAAGTCATTTTCTGGTAAGATACTTGTACTTTTGTTCAAGTATTGCTCAAGTACTTTATACAAGACTGTTTAAAAGTTGCCGTTGAATCTTTAACTCGTAATGTTACAAATTTACCATTAAATCGTTATATTTAGGATTTGTCATATTAAGGAAATTGCTTGTGTTTCTTCCTTCCTGTGACAAAATGTATTCTGCATAGTACAACACCTACGTGTAAGTAAGGTGAAGTATCGGCTCAGTGTGTTGGGTTTCCACATTATCTTGGTGGATCCACTGACAGTATCTCCTCGTCTCTCTCTGTAGCGGGTCATCCGCAGCAGAAGCCAGTCAATGGATGCCATGGGCCTCAGTAACAAGAAGTCACACACAGTCTCCACTAGTCACAGTGGCAGCTTTACCCACAATCCCGCAGAGAGCCCCAAAACCCCAGGGATTGTAAGTAGCCCATTCTGGTTCACATGATGCCCACTAAACATGTACATTCAGGGTATAGTATACTAGAGTCCTCATGGTTAGCATCAGTGTGCTAACATCAAAGCACTCGCTTTCATTGCTGACATTTTTGCATTCCCTCTTTGCTTTGTACTATATATGCTTTCACTGATATATTTTATTTTAATTTATTTCACATTGTCCTTATTAATTACTCACTTTACTCTAATTGTTTGTTTTGAAAAATTCATTCTTCATTGAGTCTCATGTGTTGGGACGATATTAAATGAGTGTCCTCACTTGATATTAGATAACTCGGTGAGCTCAGTGTAGCAGCTGTTTGACTACCCAGACTCCCTTTGTGCCTCATTAATGTGCTTTTGTCATGACTGGCATCCTTGTGGAAGTGTTGAAAAAAAAACACAAATAAAACCTTCCACAGCAGCTTGTGTGCATGGCTGAGAACAAATGCATGAAGTGTGTCACAAAATGTCCTGTTTGTGTCTCTTTCGAAAATGGGGTTAATTATGTTTATAGCTTATTGGCTAACTGACAGACAAATCATTTGAAGTCGAACAAAATTAAACCCATTTATTTAAGTTTTCTATATCGACACTACTCATGGGCTGGGTGATTAAAAAAAAAAAAAAAAGAAAGAAATATAACAAAAGTTTAATATTGATTAGGGCTGAAACCATTAATCATGTTATTATTATTGTTAAATCATATTGCTCCAGTGTATCATCTCATGTAGAGTCATCTTTTCAGAAATCTCTGCAGGCTCACTGTCTCTGAATATGCCAAGAAGCACCCACGAAGTTTCTCCAGAATCCTCATAATCCTGATTTAATGTGCACACAGCCTCTCTCTCTCTCTGTGTGTGTCTATGTGTGTGTTTTTTAGAAGAAGTGTCTTCCTCGAAACAGTTTCTCTGTCACTTGCTGCAGAAGCTCAGTTCATGTTTTATTTGCATCAGCTTATTTTTGAGCTTAAGATCCTAACCACTGAGACGCTGTCAGAAAAACTCCAGCTTTAGTGACAGGTTTTGGTGACAGAAGTTACCGACTAGAGCTTTATCATTTCTGAAGTAAATATTTTGTATGTTTATAGAACATCCGTATTCTGTTAGTCAGACTTAAACCAGACTTTTGAACGCATGTGAACATGTTATAGTCCAACTGAAATTGTATTAAATGGAATTTAAAGGCACCATATGTAAGAATGTGGCCAAAACAGTTACTACACTCAAATTCAAAATACAGAGGTCTTTTTACAGAGGTTTCGTTTCTCTCCGCCATTGTAGCTCAGACTTTACTGGCAACCCGTGGTTGCTCAGCAGCTGAGACTCTACTGACTGCAATGATTGGTAGACGGCGGTAGGTGGCGCCACATGCCAAAACATGATTTCAAAACATAAACATGATTTGCAATCTGCAAAATATTTATTTTTTTATGCAAATATTTTGTCTGTACTGTTGTTGTTGATGAGTTCAGTTTGTTATATGAACATTATTCCTGAGTCTCTGTGACATATTAAGAGGATTTTATGGCCAGTTGCTTTAGATTTATTACATAATGCACCTTTAAGTAGCTCACATTTACTGAGGTTATAATCGATATGGAGTGATTTGAAAGTGTGTATCTGTATGACCTTTTTGTCCATATCACCCAGCCCTCCTCTCTAGTTTTTGGGTAGCTGCCTCTGAATACTCCACTGCACAGACTTGTTCCCCTCAGAGCAGCGAGTGCGGACATGCCTGCTACCTCGCTGGCCTGTCGCTCTACCCTCCTTCTGTGTTGGGGACCACAGCCTGCGTTTGCTCCAAAAAAACCTCTAACTACTTCCTCAATGTCACGTTCCTCTGTAATAATTCATGCCGCGAGCTCTTTTTTCCAAGCTTTTTTTTGCACTTTGTTGTTGAAACTTTTTTGTTGTGTTGTGCGCATGAAATCTTATGATGTGTTCTTTTTTTTCTTTCTTTTTCCTTCTCCCTCTCTTGCTTGTTTCAATCCATCACCCCTCTCCTCTCTCCACTCCCCCTCACCCCCCTCGTCTCATGTGGTTCAGTCATTGCTTGTCCCAGGGAAAAGTCCCAGTAAATATGGACGTCGAGGCAGTGCCATAGGGATAGGAACAATAGAAGAGGTTCATGTATAATTCTCCCTTCCTTGTTTACTATTGCTTGTCATTTTTTATTTTAAATGTACAGTTACTGGTTGCCCTAATTGTATTTATTAAGTGTGGTTTAGTGAGATTGTCGTTAAAGTAACATTTGCTTTTATTTGAATCACGTTCTCTTCCCCGTCCAAAAAAGTATCGCTTCAATCTGAAATCCCTTCACCTCTTTCAATTTTTAACCGTGCAGCTTGACGCTGAAAAAGAAAAAGAAACTTCAGAGGAGAAAAATGTAATTAGACGCCAGCGTATGTTCTCATAAATTCATTCGCTGCTGAGTTATAAGGCATATTAAATTAAACTTGTGATGTTTTTCATCATTAAAACAGTTATAACACCAAGCGCGGATGCTTCTGGAATAGAAATTCACTTCCTACCTGAAGCCTTGTAGATTGTGGATTCGTAAAACATGTTGCCAATGCGTCATTACGTTATTTCTTGACCAAGACATCACTTCATGATTCCTTTGCAGCACATTTTACATATATATAGATAGATATCTTTACTGCATACACTCAGGTCCATAAATATTGGAACATCGACACAATTCTCTTCTTTTCGGCTCTATACACCACTACAATGGATTTGAAATGAAACAAGATGTGCTTTAACTGCACACTACTTAGCTTTAATTTGAGGGTATTTACATCCAAATCAAGTGAACGGTGTAGGAATTACAACACTTTCTATATGTGCCACCCACTTTTTAGGGCACCAAAAGTAATGAGACTAACTTAACAATCATAAATCAAACTTTAAATGTTTAATACTAATAGTCGATTACAGCCTGAAGTCTGGAAGGCATAGACGTCACCGGACGCAGGGTTTCATCCCTGGTGAGGCTCAGCCTGAGCATCACTACAAATCTATTGTGGTGGTATATAGAGCCAAAAAGAAGAGAATTGTGTCGATGTCCCAATATTTATGTCCCTGTGTTTACATATTTACTGCTGTAGTTGTGAGAAGCAGATATTTTGTTTGTTTGTTGGTGTGGTGTGTCTGACTTCCCTCTCCCTGCACACTCATGTCAGTCATTGATAATTCCTGGGAAAAGTCCAACCAGGAAGAAGTCTGGGCCCTTCAGCTCCCGCCGCAGCAGTGCCATTGGTATTGAGAACATCCAGGAGGTCCAAGAGAGGAGGTGAGAGGGAAAGAAAACTGTCTTTAAAAGGTTCCTGTGATTAATGTGTTTATGAGAAGCTACGGTGACCTTTGTGCCGTAGAAGTCCCATAACATCTGTTAATAGTAAACTAATGAAAAATCAAGTATAAATAGTTGATGTAACGTCCTGTAATATTCAACCTTTTATCAATAAATGTACTTTTCTTTTCTGATCTTCATCTCCATCCCTGTCCTGAAGCCGGGAGGTGTCGCCCAGCGCCCAGAGGACACTCGACAGCAGCCACCTGTCGCAAGAAAACAAATCCTTGGACACCTTGTCCAATCACAGCTCTCCAGACTTCCCTGCCACCAAGAACAGGTAACTACTGTTAAATGACATAATCACAACAATAAGAAGTTACATTTATGATCATCCACGTGTTGAGTGATGGGAAAAGACAAAAATGGGTCAAATCGATTTTGATTTTATTGTGATTTTATCCTCACAAGGATGATTTTAAACCAACAAACACACACGTAGAGTAAAGTCGAGTAGTAAAAATGTTCCCGAGGGGCAACACTATGCGTCAAACACAGCACATCACTATCACACACCATCGTCTTTTCACTGTCAGCGTGAATCATTATCGCCGTGATTCTAATACAACAGAGCACACATTCGGCAAATGCAGCGGCAATGTATAATTAAGAGGGTGGGTTTTTTTTGTTTTTAAATGTGGCACACAGTTGCATCAGAGGGAACAAGACACAGGGCTGTGAAAAGATGAAAAATTTCATTCAATTTTTGGGAGAAAAAAAAGAAACATTTTGCTTCTGCTCAAAGTTGTGTGTATTTTGTTTTTTTACGTGATCAGAGTGACCCAGGTGTGTAGTTTGGCAATGTGTTACAGGGCACCATCCATCCCCGAGGCGCAGGACCTTTCCCGCTCCTCCTCCAACGCCAGTAGCTTTGCTAGCGTCGTGGAGGAGCAAGAAAATGAGCCGGAGCCTGAGGAGGAGTACGACACTGGACTGGTGGGTGGAGACACAGATGACCCAAACCACAAAAGCAGCTTCTTTTTACACCTGTGGTTATGGCTATTCTTTCTGTTTTTTCTAGTTATACATTGTTGGTTGAAAAAATTGTATAGCATTCATTGACCTACGCCAAGGAGGTATATATGTTTGTCTGTCTGTTAGCAACATGACTCGAAAAGTCACGTACGGATTTGGATGACATTGGGACCCAGTGACTAAATTTTGGGTGTGATCGGGTGGGGGGGGGGAGGTTGAGCTGCCTTGGTGGAGGTCTGCGCTCTCCGAGTGCTTTTCTTGTTTAAACCAATAGAGAACGTAGATAAAGCATAAAGAAATGGATATCTAAATCAACTAAAACTGGCAAATAATCAGCAGTTACACCTGTAATAACTTTCCAATTAGGTTATTGATAAATTAGATCATTTAAAATGATTGTATTTTAAAATGGTTGTACTTGTTAAATGGTAAATGTTTGCTAAATTAGACAAAAAAAAGATCGATGACATCTTCAGAAATTGGATGTGGAATTCAATTTAAACTACACTCAACAAAAATATAAACGCACAAAGGAAAACTATCCAAATTTATCCTAATTTGAGAGCATTAGGGTCAATTTCAAAACAAAAGTCCTGGAGTACTGGCAGGAAGATCACAATGGGGGTCGATGATCCAAGTTCACAAACTTTAATAACGTGTGTGTCCACCATTAGCCTCACGCAGAGCGGTACACCGGCGACGCATGGACATCACCAGGTTGTCGATCGTGGAATGATGCACATTCAGTTGTGTTGCCACAGCTATAACGCTCAGCCCAGCACTCAGCTCCCTCATGATTTGTGACATTTGTGGCATATTGACAAGTGACAAAAGTCCACATTTTGGTGTGCCCTTTTATTGACCAGACCATAAGGAGTGTCTGTGTACTGGTCACGCATATTGACCACCACTCTGCCATGCTCCTCTCATAACTCTCGTGAGTTTAAATACTATTGACTACAATCTGAGATTGTAGTCAATAGGAGTGGCCAAGTGACACTGGACTACTGGGTTTGAGCAAAACAAATCATTCCATAAACAAATGCATCAAGAATCCGAGCAAATGTCATGACGTTCTATTTTTGTTCACCATTTCAAGTTTGTGCGTTTATATTTTTGTTTAGTATATTTTAGATATGTCAGATCTATATTTTCATAATATACATAAAAAAAGAAAAATCTTGAAACACTTTTACATTTATTTTTTACAGGAAAGTATGTCGTGTGTTACCCCGCTCAGGAAAGACTCGTTCGTGTACGGCTCTGGGCTGGAGGACAGTGTGTGCAGCACGGGCCAGGGAACTTTTCCAGGTGAGTTAAGGAGACACTGACTCCTATTACTGGGCTGGTAACAGCCTCAGGGCGCTGGACACGTTAGCGAAAGGTCGACTGATCACATGGGTGTCTGGGGGAAATATAAATGCAGAGGCAGATGTCATACTAACCCCCTCTGCTTGTGCAATTAATATTGAAGCAGCCTTGAGTGACAAACTTCACCTCAGCTGCACCAGTAGAGCTGTGCCAACAGCTGATGGCCTGTTTTGTGTAACTGTGAGGGGGGGGGGGGGGGCGCACTTTTCTTAAATGAATGACATCCATTCTGCCTAAAACCGTTTCAGCACAACTTTGTATTTTCTTCCTTTCTATCACTAATGTTGAAATTTGAAAACATTAATCTTTTGCATGTCGGAATAACGTTCAGCCGGGAACGGCTGGCAGCATTATGAGCTTGACTTTTATTAACAATGACAGCCACACGTCTGTCGCCTTCCCCCAGTTTCTCGTCTTCAGCAGCAGCTGGATGGAGTGAAGACGTCGGAGCCAAAAGGGACAGACGGCAGGCCCAAGACGGAGCGCCCCCCGCAGGAGCAAATGTTCTCGTCGGTAAGACAATGTGACTTCAAGAGGTTTACAAATCACTGTATTAAAGAGACAAATTCGGGTGATATAATCCCCTTCCGTTGCGATAAAGCGAAGATTCAATATAATGTTCATGCACAACAAGTTTCGTCATTTTCTGCACACAAATGTGTTTAAAACCCACGCTTAACTGATTTCTTTAACTTTCTCACTGGAGAAAAAAATCCCTCTGTAATTATCTGACAATTACTGTGACAAATGTCAGATAATTACAGACGTATGGATGGATATTTATAAGATCTTTAATTTGCATGAAAACAAATCAGAACAGTGAGCTGTATTCAAAACAGAAAGGATCATTAGTCGCATGCCTCATCTGATGTTTATTTTCTGCAGGCTTCTGTTGCTGACATTAACTTGTCTCTCTCAATTTCCTCCTCATACCTCTGTGCAGAACTGTTAGCCACACCTAAATGATCACAACGTCAACATAATTTTTCAGGTTAGATATTTTAATTTATAATTTGGGCTAATTAGCAACACAATACTGAGGATATTTGACTTGTTCTACCTTAGTTTTTTTTTTTTTTGTCCTTCTTTAACTCCTCGAACAGCTATTTTGGCTTCCAGATAATCTTCTTCTCCTCTGTCTCAGCGTTCCCATTAGGAGGCTTTTTTTGCCAAAAATGAGCCAAGGGCATGTGACTGATGTGGCACAGAATTAGAAGCCCCAATCAGAAGACTGATGAATCCGCTGCCCGTCATGATCGATGGGCAGCTTCGTGGACACGTCCCTACCTACTGCCCTTGTTCCAGCTTCGTGCGGAATCCCTCTCGATTTGCTGGAGTACCTCCACGCCGCCGGCAGACTGTCAGCTGGCTGAGCAGAAAAAAAAAAGTCATTCTCCAGGCCAGTACTCTCTGAAACTCCATTCTTTCTGTAAAGTCTCTTTCTCAAATGTCCTCTTTTAACGAGCAAGTGAATAGGAGTTTAATCTATAGTGACTGAAAGAATGAGGAGGATCTGTGGAGAGAAGAGTTGCACTACAGGGGAAATGTGATTTCACGGTGACAATGTACTCTGGTTTTACGTTGACATACGTATGTGTGTGTGGCTATCTGCCATGTTTTTTGTTTTTTCTGATGTTCTATTCTTCTTATTCTGAGTATTCTACGGTGGATATTTGTTGTAAACCCATCCCGTGTTTTTGAAGGGTACTTCATTGGTGCCACTGTTGCTCGCACCTTTTTCATAGTAGGTGGGTGAATTATAGGGCTGGGCGATCAATAGCTTCAAATCAATATCACGATATATTGAGCAGCTCAATTCGATAAATGAACGAGAAGTTCTTTGCATAATTTGCATAATTGACCATTTGCCTGATATAAGTGTCTGCGTGTCTTAAAGGGACATGAACATACAGGTAGCCTGCCTACCTACACACAGCCAAAAACAACTTTTATTTTGTTTTCTTTCTTTCTTTCTTTTTTGAATTATCGAATGTATCGATAACGGCAAAATTATCGTCGTAAATTTCGATATATCGCCCAGCCCTAGTGAAATATACAACAGAAATTGTGTCTTTTTTTTCTCTCTCTTGCATTCAAAATAGACAGTCGTCGTTCCACAGCACCACAGACTCTACTTGTGCTCTACAACTGTAGTAAAAAGCAGAGTTGCTGTACCTGCCCCGACCAGCAACGTCGTGCATCCTCACTTCATACTTCTGCTGTTACAGAACTTTTGTGTCTCTCGTGGCTCCGTCACACACACCACTTGCTGATTTGATGTCTGTCTATTGAGTGTGTATTCGACGGTACTGTGCATGGTGTACAATCTGCTTGCCAAAAAGAAAAAAAACCCTGTACCATCTGTATACTGGTGCCATGCTTTGACTTAGAGGTGTTATCCCTGTCATTTGTGTTTGAGAGAAGAAAAAAAAACAAAAGAGACCAGCCGACATTCTCCCAAGTGCAGTGCACATTTGCTGATAGAGCCAAAATGCCACTTACCTAATTTTATTTGTGAAGTTTAATATTATGTATGTGACCGAAGCACTACACTATTTCACTGGATTGTTCCCGAAATGCTGACCTATTGAAGAAAACACGATCTGTTGCTAAATATGAATTACACTGTGACTCGGTTTGAAGTTGCCTTTATGATCGCTGAGCTGCTTTGAAGGTAGGTTTTTATTTAAAAGGTGCTGCGTTGCCAGCTGCCTTGAATGTAAACTATAGGCAGACGTGTAGATGAACGTACGTACAGTATCTGCTGATGATTAAGTCGTGTGTGCATTAAGTCTGAAACAGCTCAGCTTTCCTTTGTTTGGGATTTTAACTGAAATATGAAGGAATGAACAGCTCCATAGAGTTGTTTAATCTCAGTTTATTGTGTATAGGTCATTCATGACAGCATTTAGTTTGTCAAGTACAAACGGTTTAAGACACTGGACCAAAGCTGCAAATCAGATGAGAATAAACTAACATTTGATTCTACAGGAAAAAAAAAAGACACCTTGGTAGTAGGAATGATGAAGAAAAACACTGTATAACCATTCAATTGACTCTCCTCTCGACTATTGGTGCTTGAACAGATGAACTACGCCCTCTGGTGGCTATGTAATATAGCACATCATCACTATGTGGTACCCATCCATTTCACTGTGCTTACACTGTACTATGCCAACGTTGATCCAAACCACAATACGACTGGGAGTGAATCTTCTCTGTGTTTGATTCAAATGATTGTAATTGTGTTCTTGTCATCTCGTTTGCTTATGCCCCCTTGTTCAAAAGATTTGTAAATACTGCTTTAAATCCCTTTTTTGTAAATGACGCCAATAAAAAAAAAAAGGTTTAATGAATTTGAAGACGCACACATCAAACCTTTTGTGGTATTTTTGCACATGAAACCGAGGGTTAACAAGCATTTTGTGTTATTTTATGACATCTCCGCTCCTCTCTGTCCACTCCTCAGTCCTTGCTCACATCTCCAGGTTCCACCACTTGAAGTCATACGGTTCCCTGATGACGTTGGAGCCACAGTGCACCTCTCCCAGCAGCTTGTGGTAGGAGGCAAAGTTGTCAATGTACGTGCAGTTGAGGCCCAGGCCCTCCATCAGGGAGCACATCTCCGCCTCCAGGACGCAACGACCGTTCACCTTGGGTCCAAAGGGCTTTGGGATGCCGAGGTTTTTCCCCAAAACAATCATGTTTACCTGGAAAAAGTGAACATTTATTTACATCTTTTATCTCACTGATGAGAGCTTTCCTTCCTCTTACATGAGAAGTGATCACAGCTCACCATGTCGGGGTAGTAAGCCACTGCTCTGAACGTGCCGTGGTCATCCATTAACTTGAATAATATCGGCAGATCGATGATGTCCTCCTCCTCCAGACCAAGTTCTCTCTTCAGAACATCCCTGTTCCAGTCTATACAGCTCTGAAAGAGGATGGGTAATATGAGGCACATGTTGTATTACATATTACAGGCTTTAAGCCCTGTTTTCCACCAAGTAGTACAGTTTACTCCTGTTTATCCTTATTTTGATTATTTATTCACCAACAGAGAATCGAAAACACAAAATGTACTATGTTAAATATATCCCATGTTGGAAGATTCCATTCTGGTTGTGATTCCTGTTTAATTAATAATATGTTTACTGTGTCATGCTCTCCTTGGGCTGTGTTGCACTCACTTTACAGTGATGGGGGTTGACCTAAAACAATCAATCGAGTGAATGATTTCACATCTTTCTGACCCGAGGAATGTTTCCTCAGTAGAGCTTTCGGCATGCAGAAACTGTGCAATTCTGCCTGCCGTGCACCCTTAAAAGAAGAGGGTAACGTGTGCATAACTTCTCTATCATGAGCTGAAACACTGACTGTGGGCCAGGCCTTATCACCAAATCATCAGCAACACCCTGCTGCAAATCCCTTCAGCCAGGTTCAAAAATACTTGGCGGAAAGTCTTTCCACAGAGAGGAGGAGGAGATGTTATTACAGCCCCTAATGTGAGAATTAAATATTTAACCAACTGAACTGATCTTGCATCATCCTATCTGGCCTCAGCATATAATTCCACTCACCTGTACATAGATATTTTGATTATGCAATTGCTCGTCATTCACGATGTCATCCACTGATATTTTCTCTTCATCTTCCAGACCTGTGTAAATAAATATCGTAGAGAGAAAGTCAAGAATAGCAAAATGAACTTATTCAAACAGACAGACAGACAGACAGGTATGCCTACCATCAAACATGTTGGCATGTCCGTGCCCATCTTTCTGTAAATCTCTGAATAGCTTGAAGCCTGCGTCTGGGCTGGCCAGCAGCAGGCGGAAGCCCTGTGAGCAGAAACTCGAGAGTTAAGGGCACAACAACTGGCTGAATCATTTCCTCGGAGTGTTCACAATCCTGCAATCTATGAAACAGTGAGTCTGTACCAACCGGCAACGGCTACCGCATTCCTGTTTTCTCACCGAGTCATTCGGTGATTTCTCTGTATGTGGGAAGAACTCTTACCTTTCTGTCGGGCGCAGGAACAAACGTCATGAATTCATCAACGTGGCCGACGACGAGCCAGTCAGAATATAACGCGATGGGCTCCTGAACTTGCTGAGCCCACAGGAAGTCTTGAACTACTTTGGTCATGTTGCGTCCTTTAGTTGCCCTTAAAAAACATAGTAACATATGCCCATACATTACTTTACTGATTGATATTGTTAGTCAAGTCCAGATCTCTTCACAAACTTACGTAGGGAAGGCCACGCCAATGATGATCCTGCCAAGAGGGTAGTTTTTTCCATTCACAGTGACAGGAGGGCTAACCTCCAGATTACCGAACGAGTCCATGCTGCTCACGTCCTTTCTCTCGGCCACCCTCGTCACGTAGCCAAAGTCGGGTCCCTGAAGACATGAAGCCGATTACTATAAGGCACTTTGCGTATTTTTTTAACGGTGAAAGCTTTTGTAATCACCAGTAGCTCATGGTAGGGAAAGTCCTCAAGCTTTCCGTCTCGAGGAGAATCCAGAACAACGGGAAACCAGTGATGAGGTGAGTCGATGTAACCAAACTCCAGCTCATCCTGAAACATACCACAGATTATACAGAGTGAAAAGATTAGCAAACGTTTGAAAGGTAATCTGGTTGTACTCAGTCTGGTTTTCAGTTCCTTGTTTCCTGTTTTATTTTGAAGTCTTTTCTTGTGTGCACCTTGTCCAGTGTTGCTTCCTGTCCTGTCATCCCTGATGTGTTTCACCTGTGTCTTTGTCACCCCTGTGTTTGCTTCCACAGTGGTTTATTTGGTTCTGTGTGTTGCTCTATGGTCTCATGTGTTCATGGTAAGCTCCATGTTCTTCTGGTTTATGTTTTACTCTTTACATTTTGTTTTTTATAGACTGTTTTTGTTCATTTTTGTTATCTGTGTTTGGGTCACACCCATTACACAATCGAGTCCCGTGGTTGTTGTTGTTGTTGTTGTTGTTAAATCCAGTGACTGCGACTCTTATCAGTATCTCCAAATAAACCTGACCAGACTTGTCATTTTTCAGTTCTCTTCTCCCACGTTGTTTGTAACACTTCCTGTCGTGAGTGCGTGAGGTATTAAAACATTTGAGTTACGTATTTAGATGTTATTTTACACCGTAGTCCTGTAGTAAAGGAATGTTGAGATGCTCTTTCTCCTGGGACCACAATGCCAGGTAATGGGCTGCATCCTGGTGCATGTTAAGACAAGTCCACACTGTTAAATCCTTTTTAGTTTCAGGGGGGGTTCGGATCATGGAACTTTTGCCTGTTCTTTTACTTTCGATACACAACCTTATTCATGCTCCTCTAAAACTATAAACTAAAATGACCAAATAGAAAACATTAGGCAATGAGAGGTAAAGCTAACCTCGACACATGAGTCACAGAGGGTTTTCTTACCTGCATCCAGCGATCTCCTCTGTTCAAATACTCATGGCAAATCTTCAGCTTGTAGCCACTACTTGTAACAAGGTTCCTCATTCCTTTCAGGAAAGTGTAGTTATCTTTTGTGCTGGGAAAATAAACACATGGAGACAGTTTTTTTTCCAGTTTTAAAAAAATGCATTTGCACTTTTTTTCTTTTGGGGTAAAACATGGGCAAAAGCTGACAGAAGGTAAATGGGTTTCTATGCAAGTATGAAATTTCTGACACTGTTTGCATTCAGCTCCATCTGAGGGGGGTGTATGACACCACAACAAGCCGTTGCAGAATCCATTGTCAGCATCACCTGTATTATTCATAAGTCTTCTCTTACCTGCACACAAATACCTCAACAGGCTTCAAGGTGTTGGGTGTCATGATCCAGGGTGCGACCTTAAGCATGACTTTGTCTGTGAAAATTGGCGTCTCAGGGATACACTGTCAAAATAAGAGCGGTCGCTGAGAATAGGAAACTGCAAACATTATTCATTGATGTTGCTGAGAGTGTTGCTCATTCCTCTCTATATGTGAGGCCACATTTAAGTTGCATTTGTGACGACAACAGCTGTATTATTAAGTACGACTTTGTAAACTTACTGCACTGATGGGCTCTAACAGACTGAGGTTGATGCTGACGAGGCCATTGAAGTCTATGTCAGGAAACCTGAGGCCCTCCACGTAAAAATTCATCTCCGCTTCCCCTCCGAGGTAAGGCACTTCCTGTGACAGGACCTCACTGCTCAGCACCAGTGGATAGTCCGTCATGGCGTAGTTCTGGAAGATGTTTGCTAATATGAGAGCACCATAAAAGAAAACACATGCCAAAGATTTCAATAAACCACCAGAGCTACGTGTGTCATGTGTTTTTCAGGGTTTTCCTCCATACTCACACATGGCATCCGCTCTAGTGGATTTGGTCCTGAAGACTCGGACACTCTCGGCGGCGCTCTGAGAAATGTGCATGGTAAGCTTGTATCCCTTGGGGAGCTTGGCGGGGCCTTTGGTTCGCAGCACCATCAGCGTCATGTCCTTCAGGTCTGCGCATCCACAAAGAGTTGTGTGAGCTTAGTTCAGTCCACAAAACCACAGACTTACAATACATGTAATGATGAGCATGACATGAATGCCTCTCTGTGTTAAATCCAAATACACCTGACTGCATGTCTTTTCAATACAGTGTGATGACTGCACAAAAAACTGTTTTTATATCTTAGTGAGGGCACATCAAAGACATCCTGCATTCCCGAGCCTCTAACCTTAAAACAAGGCCTTAACCCAACTTTAAAACACGTTAAAGTTGTAGGGCCCAGATAAAATGTCCCCACAAGGTCAAAATGTCCCTACAAAGATAGGTTTGTACGTTTCTTGGACCGCACAAATACATAAAGTACCACTACATGAACATGAACTAGTCTATGTACAGTATTTCTGCTAAACTAGTTTGTCTACCTCCAGCTTTTTAACAGAGGTCTATTTTATCAACAGAGTGTCAACAGTATACTGACCCACAGCAGTCAGTGGATCGACATATGACTCATTTATCATTGGACTTCCTGGTTCTACTGACTTTGAAAGGGCAAATATGATAAGACAGATAAGGTAGATAAACAGAGAGAAGAAAGCTAATGAATCACACACATCACCTGACACTTTGGAGATGTGTTTCTGTTCGGCGTCCAGTTTTTTCCAATATTTTCGCTCCGAGTCACAGTTGACCAAGACGATGGCTCCATGGCCGTTAGGACCCCATGTCCACGAGTCCTAGCGTGGTTTAGACAAACACAGTCACACTCACTGCTTTTCAGTTAAATCAAATGAAGAATTCAATAACACTGCGAAGCGAAACGTGGGTGATTTTGGACGACAGCCTATTAGAGAAGTTCTTATGTGTGACAAAGCATTTTAGAATTGGGAATGAGAAGAGATTCAGAAAGAGACAAAAAGAAATGATAGATTTCGGCACTTTGCGACACCATCTTGGTCACCTTATTAGGGTTGTTCTTCTCCACAACGCCGTCTCTGTCAGCATCCACGTCCAGAGAGATTTCTGTGGGACGGAAATATGCATAAATAATTCAGTGGCTCTGAACAAGGTACAGCTATTGTTTTTACAGTATGCTGATAAATCGGAACATAAAATGAGCGATTCACAATACTAATTCTAATTAAATATATAAAATAATAACAACAAGGCAATCAGAGATGACAGACTTCACCCTATTCACGTAACAAGCCTCTGGCGGCCTCTGTTGGTCATATCGGCAAGTGCAGACAGACACACAGAGCCACTAAAAACAATACTTCACTTCCACTCTGTTGGGTAAAATGATGGGTGTGAGGATCACATGTTTAACATGCTTTGTGTGCATGGCTGAAGGAGCTCTGACAGCTAGTGATTTTGTAGATGATGCATGTCTTGACTGGACTCTTTCAAGATACATATATATATATAACTTTTAAAATGAGAATAAAATGCAAGCTGCTTTGTAATATTTTTGACTTACCAAGAGCAGTCAGGTGTAGAATTGCCTTCCCCAGAACCTCTTTGTCCGCTCCATAGTAACGGACAGACAGCTAATAGGAAAACACACACAAAGGAATGATTTACATTCCCAAAAAAACAATACATTGAAGTACTATCAATGAAAGTGTTCAGTGTTTTATTATCATGATTTGTACATCGCACAGTCATCGTGTGATTTTCCCATTTAGATCAATCAAAAAGGGTATAAATGTCACAGAAAGGGTGTGTCAGACTTTGGATTCAGGTACTGTTTTTACTTCAGGCTCTTGGATCTGACCCCGTATCTAGCACATATTGAAATACGACACGTTGAAATATGAGGGCCATGCTCTCCTGCCCTTGCTTTTACCTTGCTGTCGTTTTCATGTTCACTGGCTCTTTTCATGCAGATGAGCAGCACCGAGTTGCCGTTGAGGGGGATAGGGGAGAGGTGGTTCGTCTCTGGGGGCGAGGGTTCGATGCTGCACTCAACACTGGGGGTGCACTTCACAGAGAAGAACTTGGAGCCGGGTGGAGCACTCCTGGAAACAACAGACACAGCAGATTTTGTGGCATGTTAGGGCTGTGTTTACACCACACACACTAATGCGTTAGTTGATTGTTGAGAATCCTGACCAGGCAAGAAGATTTGGTAGGAAAAGATGAGTGGAAATTCAGATTAACTGAATAAAATTGTTTGACGATGTTTTAATTTGTGTGGCTGGCTTTGTGTTGTTTTATTTGCATGTTGCAGTTATTCTATAGAATTTTGAATTGGACAGTCTTGGGAGCTTGTGTGAGGAGGAAAAGCTATTTTTTTGCATGTGGTCATAGAAGGCTGTAAAGCCAGAAGAGAGCAGCTGAGGGAGAGCTGTGTATATACTGAGATTGGATTGTTATATTGGAGGCATTGTAAAAACCAAAATGTGTCTTAAGAGAAGAGAGTGTGTGTGTGTGTCTCCAACTGATATGGATAAGGAAGTGAAATCAGCCAACTCACTGTTTCATTCTGACACACACTCATGCACACACACACACACACACACATGCAATATAAAACCTATCTACATGTCTTTGGACTGTGGATGAAAGCCAGAGTGACTACAAGGAAACACTGAGCGATATGGCAAAACTTTAACCAGGATTCCAGTGTCTCCTTTTCTGTATAGTTCATAACATGTAATATAAAGGTAAGAGTACATATATATATGTGTGTGTGTGTGTATATATATGTGTATATGTGTATATGTATGTGTATATATATATATATATATATATACACACACACATACATGTATACATGTATGTGTATATATATATATATATACATATGTGTGTATATATACATGTATGTGTGTGTGTGTGTGTGTGTGTGTGTGTGTGTGTGTGTGTGTGTGTGTGTGTGTGTGTATATATATATATATATACAGTATATATACATAAACAGTGACTTAGAGCACTGACATGTGAAAGCAAGTCTGTAATTTGGAACAGGTGGTGAGCCAAAGTAGAAGTTGCAGTCATGATTGTGAGTCAGAGTTTTTTCTTTATGTCAGTAAAGGAGGATAAGTAATCCGTGTTAGAACAAATATAACCGTTGATTGTTTAAAGAAAAAAAAAGAAAAAAAACTGAAGAACCAGAAAATCAAGTGGTCAAATTTCACCTCATTCGTCACTCGCAGAGTTTGACTGAAGTGTCGGCAAAATTACAGGCCTCAATGACTCGACATGATATTTCTACAGAGCTCGAAGCTTTTCTTGGCGCCAGTGACACCTACTTCATTCTATATCACTTGATCTCAAGTTTTCTGTAATGTAGTTGTAATATTCTTATCACTAGTCATTTGTAGGAATGGGGAGGCATATGTAAGGAAGGAGGGGTCTTGAAAGGAGCTATCAATTGATTTACTGATAGAGTCTCCTTTATAGAAGATTGTGGAGGATACTCACTTTATTTACTACTGAAGCCTAATTATAGCCTTGGTTGGACTCAAAAACTGTGGACTTTGTCCCCTGTCACTAACAACAGAGCCGTGCCAGGACAGGTTCTCTCTCCCCTGCAAAAGCTCCTTTAATGCACTTGCTGTAGTTAGAATGTCAACACACTCTTTATTATGCCACTGCCATCAGGCAGCTTTTATCCCCCCGTATTATTTGCTATTGTAGTACAATGATTGCGGAATCACGTGCTTATCTCCCACAGTAATCCAGCCTCGCTCTGCTGTGTAGGCTAGAAATCTTTGTTTTGAGTTTCTTTGGTTAGTGGAAACAAAGTCTCTACTGTGGACAACAGAAGACTGTTGATTCTCTTCACTCACCAAACAGACATCCGCCAACACCAGGATCTGCACACAATTCTCCTCAGCCATGTTAAAATAGCACATCTATTGTCTATTTATTATACATGTCTATTATAACAGAATTATCTGATACAGGGTATAATTTAATAATCCTGCAGAAAGTGTGATTCAGGTGTTTTTGAATGGGTCAAAACTGAGTGGTGTAACTTCTTGTAATAGTCAGTAGAATAAGGTTATGTAGAATAAAGTGTTAATATGTGCTTCATGATTACTAATAAAGGGTTAGTATGCTACTTATATATGTTAGTAAGCACCTATGGTGAATATGTGTTCCCTAATCTAAAGTGTTACCTGTCATATTATAACTATATAGCTGCAGGTGATGGAAGAAGTCCTTACCTGCCCAGGTTCACGTTGAGTTCCGAGCCGACAACGCACACAACACTTGACGTTTTCCCATAATTTACTCGCAGAGTCCGGCACTGCTTCATGGCTGCGCTTTACTTTCCTCGGACACAATAGACCAGATTAGCGGTTGTTTCCAGTGTCAGCTGTTATTAACCAGTTTTTCCGGCGCTCTCATTCGGCTGCAGGGCAACAAGTGACAATAAAATCCGCAGCTCCAGGAGCTTTGTGCCTCTGTGACCGTTGATTGGTCAGACTGCTGCCCTCCCCACCGCACACCGACCCACTGTCATGTCATCTGTCTCTTTTGTCCTTTGTCTGTCTGTGTGTTTATCTCGTCTGATCTTTTATTCCCTTTAGGGGATGGGTTTTTTTCACATAGATTGCACTGAGTGTGGAAAATAATGTTGGCACCTGTGATTTTTTTTTTTTTTTGACCTTCCTTATCACGATATTAGAAAAATAAATAGAAACAGTATCGTGATAAGGAACGTAAAGGCACTTTGGAACTAAGCAGGTATATCATAATACTTTACAACCAAAGTAAGCGGTAACTATTGCAATTAAATGAAATGAAACTTTGAATGAACTTCTGCAACTGCATTGTACAATACAGTAAACCTACGATGAGGCAAATAATGACTACTTTCATTTTTATGCCATCTACGCGGAGCGCGTAAGCAGAGCGCGCCTGTGAGCGCACGCACTGCTCCATATCCACTCCATATCCACTCATTGATAAGCTTACCTGTTCAGGTTCGTCTTCAGAGTGGTCCCAACAACATGGATGACTCCCTGCGCTGCGTCCGTGTCCAGGCGACATGTTCGCTGGCATTGTGCGGTTCCTTTTCTCTTTTGTTGGAGCAGGGCGGCAGGAATACGCGTCTGTGCCACTTCTTGGTTCATTGCCCGGTCCGGTTGGTTTTGCTCAATGGTTTCTGCAGCTGTCGCTCGCTGTTCCTGGTGAGATGTGGAGATGAGAGAGACGACGAAGGCAACACTGCTTTATTACTGAGCTCATAGCCCACGGGGATGATTCTCTGTGTGTCACCCACAGGTGGAGGCGTCTCTCCAGGGAATCCCAGTTCCAAAGAGGTGTGGTCCACCTGAACGGGATACTTGAGTTTGCCCTGCATATATATATAACATATATATATATATATATATATATGCATATATATGTATATATATAACACATAAACACACACATATGTATATATATATATATATATACATATGTATATATATGTGTATGTGTATTTGTATATGTTTATATATGTTTTATGTGGATAGTAATACTTTATTTATATGCTTATAATATAATAAGTAATACATTACCTCTTTTTCACAGACACCCTACTTCACACCTCATTGTGTTGGATTTCCGTATCTTTATTATTTTATATTCATGTATTCTATTTAAATGCTTCTAATATTTTATAATACTTTTTTAAAAATTGTATTTACCTGTCTTTCTGTTTAAATAACATGTACTACTTTACTACTTGTAATGATAGTATAATACATATATATTTTTTCAGATGCAGGTGACTTATTTATCCCAAATGGGCAATTCATCTGCAGCTCACATATTACACAAACACCAGTTAAAATGTTTAAATGTTAGTAGAAACATATGGAAGTATGATGTTAAGTCACAACAATAAAACAGTAATAATTCAGTAAATAGGTCAATAAATTAGCAATAAATATAATGCATCATGCATGTGGCTTGGAAGGCTCCTTGTACTATTTGCTGGACATATTACATGGTCCAGCAAAAGTAACAATTAAAAACAGTACATACATTTATGAAAAAATTATTTAAAATAGTTGACATGACTATGACTAAATAACTATAAGGATATTTTAAGTACTTGGCGAATAATACACCATTCCAATGTAACTGTTTTTTATTTTTTTATTTACCATGTTTCGATGTGTTTTTGGAAGTGGAAAAATTGCCTATTCAGCTTCAGCTTTCTTCTCATGTACACTCAAACTTATCATTGTCATTATAGCCGATTGTAAATGTGATACTCTGAATAAACATTGCTGTGAAAAGTGAAGCTCTTCCACCAAAACAATTTGGAGTGTGATCTAACGAAATCGATGCAAAGGTTTGACAGACTTGGACATTGACCAATAGAATCCCTGTAAACATGCTAGCGAGGGGCAGGATCTCGGATATCCCATATCATCATCTCAAAGCGCTTTGTTGTTCCTTCGGGATAGTAAGACGGAGAAATATTGTTCGAATTTAGAGGAGATAACACTTCCCCCGGTTTACTTTAAACAGAACCCGGTTCAGTGTGATAGTAAACCGATGTCCTATGGTACAAAGCTACGAATTTGTGCGACTAAAGCAGCTCGGTAGTGGGGTAGCATTAGCCTCCCGGAGAGGTTGTCCAGATTGGAGCGGAAGGAATTCATGCTAGAGGAAGAAGGAGATAAATAATCTACTGGGATGCCTCACGCAAGTTGGATAAAACTGTATCTTACAGTTCCGCCTGGAACCACAACACTGTAAACCCGAAGTATGAGCTTGTGCGGCTGATATTAAGGTGAAAGAACAGTTTCATGGTGGTTTTGTTATCGTTAGCGTGCCAGTTTAGCAAGTTAGCCACGTAGCCTCCAGCAGGAAGACATTTAAAATGGCGGAGGGTTGGCCCATTCCTTCGGCCCTTGTCTTCATGCTGCTCGGTGTGAGTGCCTGGGCCCTGGAGAGTTGCCCGGCTCCGTGTTTGTGCTCGGAAGGACAAGAGAATGTCCGTGTCCTGGACTGTAACAGAAAAAGGCTTTCGACGCCACCGCTGGACCCACCAGATGGGATAACCCATGTGTAAGTACACAACACGGTTGACGTTAATGTGCTGCATTTAATCCACTGCACTGATTTGTTCCCCAACCAAGGTGAGCGACACAACACATCAGTCAACTCAGTTTGCATTATTATGCTAACTGTAAGTGCATTTTATTCATAAAAACAGTCACGAACAAGTTGAGTCAAACATCCAAACACTTTATTTATTCAATGGTAAACTATCTTAAATAGGACCTTTTTACCAAGCTATTGGCTTGGCTCCCCCATTGTTTGTTTATTTAATACTTTTAAAAAAAATTTTATTTTACAATTGATTTTGTGTCCCTAATTGCCCCGAATGAACCGTTTCAAAGAGGTTTTGTGGCTGTCTATTTTTACATGTTGTTGTTTGACCAAGGTAGTCAAGCTGTTTGTTGTTCTAAGCTTAAACTCCTTTTTTTACATAATAATAAAGGAGCTTATATATCCCTAATTGCATTGACTGAACCAGTTACACATGTTCTAGCTATTGGGAAGCTATTGGTTTATTAAGCTGCTTTTGTGTTGGATATTAAAATCATCTTTGTACTAAACTAAACTAGTAACAAATAACTCTTTAATATGAATGTCTGTCAAGCTTTTGAAGCCATTTAAGATTGCTGCACCGATGCACAGTTAATAAATTCAATTATAATATAAAGTAATTCAGTACATTACTATTTGTTTATATGTTTTTTAAAAAACTGGAAAATTTATGTTTAATTCAAGTCTGACGTTGCCTTGCTCAAAAGAATTATCCCAGTCTTTTCTACAAAATTACACGCTGTTTTCCGGTATCGGAGGTGAAAACAGTGGGATCGTGCATCCCTAAGAAAGGCTTTGTAAATGCTGCTAACTTTTTGAATACTTGTTTCATGTATTTAATCATTTGTTTACTTTTTACTAATAGAATAGTTTTTATATTTACAATGCAGTACAGATACTTCAGAGAGATGGACCTTAAGTGTTGTTCAATAAATTGTGGTAATTTATTATTTAACTGCTAAAGTTTATTAGACGAAGGAAAAATAGCAAAACCACAAGTCAGACAAAAATAAATTACCATAGAAACAAAATACACATTATGAAAAATGTCACCTTGATTGGTGCAGTTCAACAATACCATCGTTACAGCCCCAAATTACATTATACAGAATACATTTTACTTTGGTGTATCGAAACTGACTATTGAATAAAAACATGTAGACACAATGAAGTATTTGACTCATGTAATGGATAAAAGTATTGGTAATTTAATGTCCTACTCTGACTCTCTCTCTTTTTTCATTTAAATTTCATTGCAGCACCATGAATTACAATGAGCTGACTGCTCTTCCATTTCTTGGAGATGTTTCTTCAAACATCACCTCACTGTCACTGTAAGTACTCCGCCTCATTTGTCTTAATGGTCATTAATGGCAACTATGGATGTTTTCTTGATCTAAAAATATACCCCATAACACAGACATTCTCAATATATTTTGTTAATCTGTTATCTGCTTTTTTTAGCTGCTATTATCATATTATTCCATTAAAAAGTGTTGTGTTTTGCTTGTCATCATGGTGCAATAGATATGAGTTTAAACGAGTATATCAGACCAGTTATCAGCCATCATGATACTGAATATTAATATCTGTTTGTGTTTTTTTTTTTTTTTATAAATCTAGAGTTCACAACAGGATCTCAGAACTGTCGATACATCAGTTGCAGCCCTACATTTCATTGGAGACACTGGACCTTACATCAAACTCCATCTCTGAGCTCAAAGTTGGATCCTTCCCCAACATGCAGCTGAAATATCTGTAAGCAAACACTTTAATTCATCTTCATTTTTGTATGATCATTTTATTCACAGGAACGGCCTGAAAGGTAAGATGAAATAAATCAGACATTAGGGGACATTAATCTGCTAACCATGTATACTAAATTAATATATATTTTTTTTATAATGGCACATGTCTCTTGTCTGAACTTTTGGAAGTTCAAAGACACCTGTCATGGCATTAAATCAGCTTATACTGGTTAAGTAACTAATGGTATAAGAAAGAAGAAGTGTTTACACGACATTAAAAAAAGAACTGCTCAGTCAACAGCTGTTCATTTAAGGCAATGTTTATTTTGTCAGAGCATGTACAGAAACCTCGGGGTGTTTAGTTTGCTATTAGAAAAGTCATGTGTTAAGGCTTTAATATATCCTGGTCTTTTATATCATAGGAATTTGAGTAACAACAAGATCAGCATCCTTGAGCCCGGTTGCTTTGAAAACATCTCCAGCACCTTGCTGGTGCTGAAGCTGAACAGGAACAGATTAGCAGCCCTGTCATCCAAAGTCTTCAGGCTTCCCCAGCTTCAGTTCCTGTAAGTATTTTATAAAGAGTTTATGACGTTGAACTAAACTAAAATAAAATAAAGCTGTTGCCAGTTGGCAGATATATCTGTTTTTTTTTCTTCTGTTTTTACTGACCAAATGACCTGGTCACTGTCATTGTAGTGAAATGAAGCGGAACAAGATAAAAATTGTGGACAGCCTAACATTCAAAGGGATGGACTCACTGAAGTCACTGAAGATGCAGAGGAACGGCATCAGCAAACTCATGGATGGAGCCTTTTTCGGACTGAACAACATTGAAGAGCTGTGAGTATAGAGCTGTGCATGTTCATAAGCAATTTATGTGTTTATTATTGCACATTAATGGACATAGGTTTAAAGTCCATTTATTGGCAGTTGCAGCTAATGATATGTCTTTGTTTATATTTTTTACATATGTTGGAACGACAAATACATGGAATATATGTATTTAATTGTGTGCCACAGTATACAGTCATTAACTATGAGGATTTCTTCAAATGAACAACGATAGAAGAATGTGGTAGATTTCTACTGCAAAAATAGAAAAGAAGAATTAAGATGTTTTATTATTACAATTTTGTTTTTCCCCATCTGTGTCTCAGAGAGCTGGAGCACAACAACCTAACAGAGGTTAACAAAGGTTGGCTCTATGGCTTACGCATGCTGCGTATCCTGAGGGTCAACCAGAATGGTGTTTTCATCATCCGACCAGATGCCTGGGAATTTTGCCAAAAGTTGGAAGAACTGTAAGTGTGTTTGCTTTGCAGCTAACATCATGAACCTTAGAGCCTTTCGCTGTCATTAGCCTTGGGCTCTGAAATACATTCTGTCTGCTCTACTGTACGGTCTCAGGAACTTATTCACTGTTGTCTTATTGTCATCCACTGGCTGTACAGTCTTGGTTGTAATGATTAAGTGAGAATGTCTTTTTTGCAGCATCATTGGTAAATGTAGACCGACATTTACGTACATTTGCATCGAGTAAGAACTAGTTTGATCTAATCTTTATCATATTTGTGGTTGATTTGAACAGAGACTTGTCCTTTAATCATCTGACGAGACTCGAGGAGACGGCATTTGTAGGATTAAGTTTCTTGGAGAGCCTGAACCTGGGAGAGAACTCAATCAGCCATTTGGGAGAGGGAGTGTTCAGTGGCCTGTCGAGTCTACGTACCCTGTAAGTACTTTGCCTTTTTTAAAATATGTGTTGTGTCTCCTTGATTTAAGTAATGTAGCTATTCAAAATATTATATATAAGTCATTAGAGGTTTTTCAAGGCTGCAGACTGAAACCCTGTCTTCAACACATTCCCAAAAGAATCCTAAGTAGTTTAGAGAAGTAAAAGAAGTAAACGTTGTGTGTCTCATACCTGCCAAACCATTAGAGTGAAACCATCTAATATTTAATTTAATAATATCCTGTCCTGTTTGTTTTGCGTCATCTGTCCTGCAATTTGCTGTGGACATTGTGCTTATTTGGAATGAGTTTAAATGTGGAAACTCTACAAGATGACTCTGCTTAGGCATCATTTATCAGCTCTTTTGTCAAAGCTCCACCCCCAAAACACTGGAAATTGTTGTCTGTAATGAAACTGGGATGATTTTGCATTTGCTTATTTTCTCTGCTTCAGCTGTGTATGCCTCTTTGACTTGTTGCAAAGACTCTACCTTTAATTATAATACACTAACGCATAAAACAATACAGTAGGCAGACCACTTTCCCATTCACTTCAGTGAGAACTTGAATAGTGCCTCAGACCTTTGAGGTCAACTGACCAGAATACCTGAAATTTGCATGTAACAGTGCTGCTGCAATATCTCCAGGGTGTGAGAGCAGACAGGTTTCTGCAGTAACAGAGGTCAAGTGTATACAGAGTAACTGATGTGTACAGAGCATGACTCATCTTGTTCTAGGCTTAAAGATCTTTTTTTCACCCCACATTTAACCAGGCAGCGAAAAACATTGTCTCGTGTTTATTGAGCATTTTTAGCAAATTACACAGCAGCTCTGGCTTCATCAGGGTGAGAAACTGTGATGTTCCCGAGGTGGTGGGTGCCATTAAATATTTTGCACTCTTCTTTTTATTACTTTTATTGGATATATTTGTCATGAATATGTCTTAGTACATTTATATACCCTAAATGAGTTGGCAAAAACACAAATGTGGTGGAAGTTGGATGCTTTTACACATTTTTATTCATTTATTCAAATAAAATTGAATTAACTTTGTATGCGTCGATGAGATGAGAGAGTTTTTACATTCTGAACGGCATAGTAAATGCCTTAAAAATCTATTGCACAGTTCCAGATTATCAGACCTTTCAAAAGAAAGAATGCCTTCTTAGTCGGTCGTGTAGGTGTGAGGGGAAAATTGTTGAGAAGACTTCCACTGAACTGAAACGATGAAGGAGAGTTTTCATGGGAGAGGGGAAGGCTGGGAGCGCAAAAGTGGGTTTAGGAAATGTCGGGCAAGAAAAGAGAAACAAAATAGCCCATGACACATCCTGTAAACACAAGGTTTCCATTGTACCCATGAAATGCTTAACCGAGCCAATTACTTCCTCCTCATCGTATCAGCAAGAGTGAACTGTGACACTGTGGGAGTTACGGTGTCTTAACTTGTTAGTCTCCTAACTGAGAGTCACTGGCACCAAAAAAACCCCACCGTGGTGAGGGAGAGTGTTTTTTGTGCAGGAAAGGGTTTAGATTATCACTCTGTGTAGAGTGTGTTTAACGCCTTAAACGTCTCTGTGTTTTACAGCGATATCCGCAACAATGAAATCTCCTGGGCCATTGAAGACTCCATCGGCGTATTCGACGGAATGAAGAAGCTGAACACAATGTGAGGGGAAACCGATCGTACAGATGAATAGAAAGATACAGATAATGATACATTTGACTTTCATAGATGAATGAGTGGTTGTGAAATGTGATAAAGTGGTTTTATTGTGCAGTTAATTGATACGATAAGGCTCTATTCTGATAGGGGTGATTATATTCTATAAAGGTTTTTATTTTGTGTGGTCACATGTCAAGTGTTACCCAGAAGCATCAAATAAAAATCATCTTCTCTTCCAGCATTCTCCAACGGAACAAAATCAAATCAATCACCAAGAAAGCATTTGAGGGCCTGGAGGAGCTGGAGCACCTGTAAGTTAAACCACTGCTCCATCATTTTTTTCTCTGCACAGCCACACTAGAATTTGTTGTTACTGTTAAATGGATAAACATAGCAGAAGGCTTTTATTACCACTGTGCTGTTGTTGTCGCCTTATGCTTGTGAACGAGGATGCCGTGTTGATCAGATCACGTTGTAGGTGTGTCTAATCCATATGTCTGCCCCCTCTGCAGGGACCTCAGTAAGAACGGCATCATGTCGATACACCCGGAGGCGTTGTCGCACACGAAGCTCAAAGTGTTGTGAGTAGACGCAAGCTTAAACTGACGCAATCACTTCTTGATATTATTTTTCCTACTCATTAATCATTTAACATTGAATGGGTGGGCATCATGTGGTTTTAGGAAGGAAATCTCAGTCTGTGCAATGTGTCAGGTCGATCTTCTGCAGCTTTATTAATGAAAGAGTCGAACAGACAAATGAATCACAAGCTGTGTTAATTGGCTGAGGTGTGTAACAGAAATCTCAGCTCTTTAGCTGCAGTTTAGTTTAGCTGTTAGACAGCAGTCTTTCCTTTTGTTTGGTGGTGGTGGAAATGTTAAGTCTTTTGACTTCTTAAGGAGTCCAATCAGCCCTTAGGTGTGTCTCTCATGCAGTGCCTAACAAAATGCACCAGGAGCTGTCAAACCCAGAAAATGTGTCATGCCGGTAGTCATATCCTCTTGTTATTAATTAGTTTGCAGCTTTAATAGAATATAGCACTATTTGCTTGGTCAGTGAATAAATTTGCTTCTCCTGATAACTTGGCTAGAGCAGCGTAATAGCGACACCCATGTAATTAAAGTATATTTTTGTACAAAGTGTCTTCTGCAGGTGCCTTTTATAGCAATGAATATACTTTCCCATTATGATTTAGGTAATGGAAACTTTGCATTCATACCTGTTTAATGGTCCTGTTGAGACTCTGGTCTCTTTAATTATAACCCTACTTCTTTAAGATGGCTGTAAAGCATTATTTTCATTAACATTATAGTTGTCTGTTTTTGTAAATTACATCACACAGTGTGCACCAGAGCACTGTCTTTGTGATAAATTCCACAATTCAAAGTATTGCTTGCATAGATGTGTAGGCAATTGAGGCCAATTAAAAGAAAAATATCCATTTAAATTTGCTTTTAGAGGTTAAATCCCTTTTTTATGACATGTACACAAGCAAATATGGAATTAGTTGAGTGAGATGTAATAGTGGGATTGTTTTATCTGCTCCCGACTTTAACTATTATGTTTCTACCCATGTTTCTGTCCTCCAGTGTCCTGAACACAAGCAGCTTACTGTGTGACTGTCACATGGAGTGGTTGGGACCCTGGCTTACTGACAGTCAGTTCCAGCAGTCAGTGACTGCCGTCTGTGCTCATCCTCCGAGTCTACTTGGTCGCAGCGTCCTGACCGTCAGGCCTGAAGAGTTTGTTTGTGGTCAGTCCCTGTGTACTTGTCATTTTTTTTTTTGTTGTTGTGGTGTTGTCATTCTGATCCAATTCAGGTACTTAAAAGCAGTAGTGTCCACAAAATGAATCCAGTCTAGTAGCAGGACATGCATGGGCGATTACAACAGAGGCTGAGTGACAGGAACACTGATAATGGCCAACTGAACTTTACATTTCCCTTTCCTGCCTCTCAACAGATGATTTCCCCAAGCCTAGGATCACAACTCACCCGGAGACGTCTGTGGCGCTGCGGGGCAACAACGTGACTTTGAGCTGCGTTGCCTCCAGCAGCAGTGATTTGCCAATGGCTACAGCTTGGCGGAAGGATGGGGAGGTGCTGTATGATGCTGAAGTGCAAAACTTTGCCCAGTTCCAGGAGGGAGAGCTCATCTATACCACCATGCTTCACCTCCTCAATGTCAACTTTACTGACGAGGGGCGCTACCAGTGTGTGGTGTCCAATCATTTTGGCTCCAACTACTCCAACAGAGCCAAGCTTACAGTCAATGGTAAGACCCCTTTGGAAAATAACATGATTGATCATCTGCTTTACTGTCTTATAGTAATTAATCAATTTAAGATAATTGAAGATAGTAGGTCAGTTGTCCATTCTGACATGGATTCTTCCCCCCCATCTCTTTCAGAGATGCCATCCTTTCTTAAGACTCCCATGGACCTGACAATCCGGACTGGGACTATGGCCAGACTGGAGTGTGCTGCTGAAGGGCATCCATCGCCCCAGATTGCTTGGCAGAAGGACGGAGGCACCGACTTCCCTGCCGCCCGAGAGCGAAGGATGCACGTGATGCCGGATGATGACATCTTCTTCATTGCTAACGTGAAGACGGAAGACATGGGCATTTACAGCTGCACAGCTCAGAACGCGGCTGGCAGCATGTCTGCGAACGCTACTCTCACAGTCCTGGGTGAGTCAACCCTTCTCATCAGTGGAGTGTGTTACTGATGTTTACTACTGGGTGACTTCAAGTGAGTCACTCTGCTGTAATTGGCTGCTTATGTCACCCTAAACATGGCCTTTCTTATGCTATAGCCACAAACATTATGTTAATGTGCCTCTGAGATTTAATGAGAGAGTTAATGCCTGTGCTGATATATATAAAAAATAGTATATTGACAATAGCAGCCTTGACTTCACACACTGTTAGCAGTTCAACACCAATTCAGTGGTGAGCAAATATCTATCAGTCAAAAAACAACCAATTATATTCCCCACAGAAACTCCATCATTTGTGCGGCCGCTGGAGGACAGAACCGTGGCCCGTGGTGAAACCGCCGTGCTTCAGTGTATAGCTGGAGGAAGCCCCGCCCCCCGTCTCAACTGGACCAAAGACGACGGACCTCTGGTCCTCACAGAGCGCCACTTCTTTGCTGCCGCCAACCAGCTCCTTATTATTGTAGATGCTGGTCCTGCCGATGCAGGAAAATACACCTGCATCATGTCCAACACTCTGGGAACAGAGCGCGGCCACATCTACCTCGGAGTCTCGCCGTCGCCAAACTGTGACACGGGTGCAGGGTACGACCAGGACGGCTGGACCACTGTGGGTATCGTGGTGATTGTGGTCGTGTGCTGTGTGGTCGGAACCTCTCTGGTTTGGGTCATCGTCATCTATCACATGCGCAGAAAGAGCGAGGACTACAGCATCTCAAACACAGGTGATTTAAAAAAAAAAAAAAAAAAAAATCCGTTGATGTGAGAACACAGCTTTCTACAGTCTTGAATCAAAATATGTCTCTGTCTGTTCCAGACGAAATGAATTTGCCAGCAGACATCCCCAGCTATCTGTCCTCTCAGGGTACACTGTCAGAGCCTCAGGAAGGCTACAGTAACTCTGAGGCTGGCAGCCACCAACAACTCATGCCTCCGCTCTCTAATGGATACATCCATAAAGGGACAGATGGTGGGTAACTCTACATTACATTTTAGTCTATTCAATTACATTTGACATGTTTATATTATTATTTTCATATTTATTTAAAAGAGGAATCTAAAGCTTTTGTCGTTAGTGAATGAAGAACATTTACAAAGCCAGTGTTTGTAGTTGGTTTGCAAGTTAGTGGGAGGCCCTGGACACATTTTTCTGTCCAATCCTGAGCCAGAGAATTTTGACCAAACCTGACCAGAGCCCAACATGCATTCTGTATATTTCCTCTGAGCCAGACACAGTTGGAGAAAACTGAAGAATTATTCTATATATTCTATACAATGTGTTCTTCTTTATCAACTCTTGTTGAACTGTAACTGCTGACCATCATGATTTATTTTGAGTTGAGGTGGAGGATAAAGAGCCTCTGTTCTAAAGAGAAACACAAGGTCAATCATTTATGAGACTCTACTTATTATCTACTATCTGTATCCATCTATTTAATGATATATGTTAATGCTATATGTGCCACTAAAAGAACTAGACATTTCTATGCCAATTGACCTAATTCTGCCTATCATTTCTGGAATTTTGTCAGCACCTGTCTAGACGGGCTCAAGTCAGGTATCCATGCTCTAGTGCAGGTCATATGATTCAAAGGGGGTTGTTGTTGTCTCTTAATATTGAGTTGTATCTTGTTTGGGTACTAACATCCAATTAGAAAGCCTTCTCAGATTGCTCAAAATGTACAACTTGAGACGAGTTGTAGTTTCTTCTCCAGCCACAACAACTGTACATGTTATATTATTACAGCTAGCAGTGCACATACACTTAACTTTCAAAAAAGTAGAATACAATTAAATATTCATACAAATGTTTGGTTTTCTTTAAATCTAATGGGTTTGGGTTCGGTCAACACTTTGATCACAAGAGTAAGGCCTTTGGATTTTTCAAAGATTACACAATTATTGCATGAGCACAACAAACTGGAACAAATAGGTCTGCTGCCATATGACCTGCATTTCAAACGAATGACATCCAAAACAAATAGTGCACATTATTAAAATATATAAAGTCTCCTCAATGTAGTTTACAGAATTAATGAGGTTAGGTTGCCTCCCTGCTAATTGGGGTTCTCTTGTCTGCTTTGTTGTTGACCTTTTTAAATTCCGGCTAAAATGAAATGCTGACTAATTATCATGCATGTCCCAGGTGTGTGCTATGGAGACATGAGCAGCGAGGTGGAAGCTGAAGGAAACGGCCTGCTGCACTGCAGGGTCGGATCTTTGTTCACCGGCCGGAGCAGCTTCCACCCTGGGGAGCCCCGTGAGGGAGTAGCTGCAGTCCCCACAGGTTAGTGTTGACTCATCCCATGTGGTCATGGGATTTCTACTCTTCCCTTGCTGGCCACAGTTATGGCCAGAGGCGTTGTATTTGCTGAACGTGTGTTGGAACTCTCACAAGTTTGTTTTGCTATCATAATGAATATTTATATTCTTTTATTTAATGATTTATTTTCCTCACCAGGTGGCGCAGGCTCGCTAGTCATCTGCTCCGACTGCTACGACAATGCTAACATCTACTCCCGTACGCGAGAGTACTGCCCATATGCCTACATGGGAGAGGACGAGCTGCTGGACAAAACGTTACCGGACCTGAAGGAGAGCTTCAGTGAGCATGCCCAGCACATGGACACGACACTGGAGAACCTTATTAGCAACCAGAACTCCTCGGTCTTCCTCTCCTCGCACGACAAAAGGTTGGGCAGCCACACTCCCCTGGAGCACCACGCTAATGGTGAGATATGGAAACGGAAATTCACGTTTTTTAAGATAATCGATTGAATACGCTGTGTTGAATTCTCCATAGAAGTATACCGAATATTCCGGACTCTTCGCCGTATCTGCCAAAAAATACGTACAAAGAACACATTTGTTGACTCCAGCCTTGGCCATTGCGATTTCTGCCCACGATTAGCCTTCTTTGATTTTTTTCATAGAAGTAAGAGTTAGCTCTGCTTTTCGTCAGTCCCTGACAAGTTTTTCACTCACTCCAAACTTTCTTCCTCCGGTTGCATACTTAATTCACTTTTTTCTTTTTTGTGGCATTTTATCTGTGTTCTCTCTGTCTTTATGGTTTAGTCGTGCTCAATTGTCACAAGTGTGGACAGTGCCCTCTTGTGGTCATAGATGATATGGGTATATTATTTACTCTAAATAAAGGTCACATAGCCAGCCAAACTACTTTAAAAAAAAGCACGAAAATACGCTACACAAAATGCATGTGTGCAGTTTTTTTTCCACACGTATCCAAGTAAGGCTGCGTTGAAATGAACCTCGGCCTTATTTGCTTATTTATTCACCTCCACATTGATATGCAAAGGCCCTACAGAGACATCGTCTACTCTCTGGTTAATTTACAAGGATATAAAAGCGTGAAAATCATAATTTTTCATGTTGCACCCTAGACATAAGAAATCTCTCAGGTTTAATTAACTCGAAGCAATTTGTACTTTTGCCTCCATAAAATATCTAAACAAATCCATCCAGACACATGAGGGTTGCCGAGCCGCTGGTGCCAATCCCAGCTGACGTTGGGCGAAAGGCGGGGTACACTGTGGACAACCATTCACTCACATTCACACTTGCACAGAACATGCAAACTCCATGCAGAAAGGCTCTTATCACTTATTTGAAACCTTCTGGGTTCTCTTGCCTTTTTGCAGATTTCCTTGGCAGGTCGTTCTGGGGAGAAGATCTGTCCCAGCATCCAGCGATTGTTCATAGGACGCCTCCTCTGTCTTCCACTGCAGATGGAGCAGAGGATCAGAGTGAAGCAGACGTAGCAGACTACTTCCCCAGCCAAAGCACACAGGACCACAGAAGTGCCTCTAACAGGACTAACCCTCAGGAGCATTCTGCCCCCACATAGGTCCTCACACTCCCATGTTCTGCCTCTGACTTTAAAATTGCTGCGCCTTTTACCCTCCTTTCACCCACTACCTCCAAAGAGACAACTCACTCTCTGCCAAAGATGCTCTCTTGTATGTTTACAATCCCCTTTTCACAGAAGAGGACACGGTACATTCTCCACTGGAGAAGCGGACTGGTGATTTTCAGTGACCTCCTCTTTAACACCTCCGCCTCTGCAGGGCCTCGCTTTCCCACATCCTCTGCCACTTCTTCTCTTTTCTCTTTATGGAGAAAGCTATGAATGTATGCTTTAAAGAGCCACGTTGGATGGGTTCGCCCCTGCTGCTGCGGGGCTTAAGATGTACGGCAGGACAGTGCACGCTGGCAGTTTGACTTCCTGGTACAGACGGCTGTTGGAACAGGCGCTGTACAAAACTTTAGTAGAAATTACAAACCATCTTCTCCCGACTGGGAAAAGGGGGTTTGAACAGGGGGGACGGTTGTATTTCCCTCACCAGCAGATTGTGGTGGTAACTCTCCTTAAGAACCTTGAAAGCATATGTCCCACATTCCCACAGCGATTCTGACGGACTGTAAAACTATACTATTTAGTATGCTATTATGCAAAATTTCAGAGACAGTGAACACCAAAATGTGGTGTATATTATGAATATATATGAATATATATTGTACATTATCTTTACCTGATTTCGTTTTTTGTCATGTGTCAAACACAATCGTTAGCTCCTCTCGCTTTATATCTTCATAATCAGTTTTGGAGGTAAAGCGTAAATTCTCATTTACCCTCAATCGGGGGGGTGACATCATGGCTTCGACACAGTATGCACTGATATGTTTTCCCCTTTTATCCTCATGTCTTACATGCACTTAATTAAACAGCGGTACAGTTTTAATGCAGTGCACGTGCTGTAAGCCTTGCTCTTTCAAAATGGGTCGGACTGATCTCGACCGTTTGTCTGAAATGGGGTGGGTACGATTAAAGCCTCTTACGTTAACTGCTAAGATGGCTGTTGTGGAGAAGACTCCTCGATCACTATGGCAACAAAGTGAAATGTGCTGGATTGTTTTTTGTTTTTTTTCTCAAAAATACATCAACTGCACTTACAGTACGGTGTTTGATCATTGAAGACGTTCATACGTTTATTCTATAATTAAACAGGCTGTGGTAAAAGTTTAATTTATTAATTCTGTGCTACATCATGTCGACAGGTATTCTAGTCAAACACTTCTTTTGAAATTGAAAATGAACAGAGAGAGAGATTTCCAGTCTTGTTTGCAGATGCAGATCGTGCGTGTCAGACGTTTTATCATCGTAGATTACTCTCAAAAATGTAATAGGACAGAAACTGATTACGCTGAGGTTCTCGCTTGGTACTGTGAAAAATAAGAATGTATTATTTTATACATGTATGTTTGTGTGTATGTGTACATAAAGCACGTTATGTATTAAATTCCATGTCCTTTAAGTCCATTGTCGGAGAGGTTTGAGACGAAGGCTGCAGTAACTACAAATACATAATGTCTTCATTTTTATTTGATTTTTTTGAAATATAGAAAAGAACATTCTCACAATTATGAAATGACCCCCCAGCTTCAGTAAATTGTTCTTTCTCTAAATGTCAGCATTTGCTTTGAGGATGTTTCAAGGATAACTACTTTCAAAGAATGTGGACTTGTTTGAACAGGTTTTATGTCTGGTTGCTCTTCAAAATCCTCTTGATTGTTGCAGTTTCAGTGTCGTGCACATTTCTTTGTCGGTGTGTGGCTCTTGGAAGAAAAATCATTTTAGTATGTGCTTAACAATGACTCTAAACTGTACACCGTGCTCAAAGAGATGCATTCATACATGCAACAGATCTAAGAGTTAAGTCCAGAAATGCCTTTTTAAGGCATTTTATCGAACAAATTTTCCAAGGGTATAATGTCTGACGCCTGTTTTCTTTACTCTAATGATCATTTCTGCCTTTTATTGGACCAAGGAAGGCTTTTCCATGTTCCTTTTCTGTTTCTTTGCTCATGGTACACAGCACCGAGTGTGATTTAAGATGTCTTTACCATTTCCTTAATGACACAATCATGTTGCCATCCTGTGACTTAAGTAGTTTCACTGCACAACACGGGCACGTTGGTCTTAAACTGAGGTTTGGTTGGACACAAAAAAATGTGCATTTCATCAACAAATGTTACATTATAGATGGTAATATTTATTTCCTCTCTCATTCCACATTTACTATTACTAAGGGGAATGGAAGAAGCTACTTAAACACCCTCAACACTAAGCAACAGACTTAAGTTTGGAAAACCATGCACCTGGTGCTGCAACTTTGTATTACTCTTACAAAACTAGCAGTTTTGGATTTCCACAAACCCTGAATGCATCATCTTCATGCCTTTTAGTCGCATTCCATTTGCACAAACAAGCTATTGATAGTTTTTATTAATAGTTACTTTTATGCATTTAAATCTCCGCTGCATTTTGCTCTTGCCTCTCGTGTTTCGTAATGATTGCCATTATCAGATCACCCGAAGCCTATTTCTTTTATACGTTTGTTTGAAACATAATTCTCTTACCTGACATTCCTGAGATTCCCGACTTTTACTCGCTGCCGCTTTCGTCGCCCTCTTTTGTGTGATAGAGAAATGAAAGTCATCATAATGGAGTTACATGTTCAGTATTTATTGTTTTCTGCCAACACAGCGCAACATAATGTATGTTTGTTTGTATTGTTTTTTCACTCTCTGAACATCCTTTTATGACTTAAAACCAAAGTTTAGCAGTAACTGCTCTGGCAATATCAAATGCTGCTTTTTTTCTCTTTCATTTTTTTTTGGTATTTTTTGTTTTCACTTGTATTTTTGGACTTTATTTCCCTGTACATTCTGTAAAGCATGTCTATAGAGCCTTTTTGTTACATAGCTATTACTCAAACATTAAACATGAATTCTGATAACTTTTATACTTATCAATTCATTGATTGTGTGGGTTAAGACTAACCATTTTTTTACTCAGCAGTTTGCAGAAGTAATTTTTGCGTCATTGATTCACGTTTGTCTGACAAATACTTAACAAAACTCAAATATTTAAACTGCAGCATTGAGAAACCGCTTGTTAGTTTAGCGCATGTGTCAAACTCAAGGCCCGGGGGCCAGATGTGGCCCGCCACGTCATTTTATGTGGCCCGCAAGTGATTAAAAATCTGTGTTAAATTAGATCTATGCTGCTTTAAGGCGTGCGTTGACCATAAACTACATTTCCCACAATGCGATTGTGTTACCCACAAAGTGACGGCATCCCGCCACTAGATCGCAGTGTATCATTGTATATGCATCATGCGACGAGTGAAATTGAATAAGTAATAAATACAGAAAGTTATGTAGCAGTAAGTTACGGAGTAGTTACCTTTATTTTACATTATATTTGTTTACATTTATTCTGTATGACAGTTACATCTGGCCCTTTGAGGGTTAACCATTATGCTGATGTGGCCCTCAGTGAAAATGAGTTCGACACCCCTGGTTTTAGCGCCACACCGTCCTCAAGTTTTGAAAAAGAAAACCTATTTTTAGACGTCCCGCTAGATCCATTCCTGTGAATATCTTGCAGAGATGTGACACAATTTGGCACAAATGACGACACGGATTCAAGAAGTGAGCGACACGGCAAAATTGGAAATCAAACACAGACACACGTACGCACGTTACTCCTTTCATACATGTAAAGAAGTAAAATGAAAATGTCCCTCAGGGGCATTTGTCTTACAGGCAGTCGTCAAACACATTCATAGCATCATCCATCATACCTTTACAATGTACTAATATCCCAAATGGGGCCTCGTGGTTGGTGCAGGGCTTAGCACCAGCGTGCCCTGCAACCCTCATGAGGAGGATAAGGTAAAAGATGAGTGATAAAGTGAGTGAGTGAGTAATGTCCCAGGTGATGAAAATGGTGCACATGCTCATGATTGAGCAGAATTAGTCAACATATGCTGCCTCAGCTCTCAGCAGCTATTAAAGTCGATGTTTTCTTTCATGGCATTAAACTGCATTTACTGATGGATCAATCAGCACATCTTAAATATCACATATGAATCTATCTCAAGCTGATTATTTGCACTGTAAATACTCTCGTTTGGACAGTTAAGAGCAGAAAAGGAGCAGATGTTTCATCGTCCTTTTTTTAAAGTCAACTTGCCTAAATGGTCATAACGCTGCACTGGAGAGGTTTCAGCAAAAGCAAGCTGTGGCCCAAGACTTTTATCCTCAGAGATAAAGTAACATTTTCAGAAATGTAATTAAATCTCAAATCTATGCTTAAACAAAACTTTTATTTTCACATTTTCAGCGTAAAAAAAAGATCACACTATCTCCAAATAATGAGATAGTATCTCAATATATTGACTTAGTATCTCAATATATTGACTTAGTATCTCAAAATAATGACTTAGTATCTCAATATATTCACTTAGTATCTCAATATATTGACTTAGTATCTCAAAATAATGACTTAGTTTCTCAATATATTCACTTAGTATCTCAAAATAATGACTTAGTATCTCAATATATTGACTTAGTATCTCAAAATAATGACTTAGTATCTTAATATATTGACTTAGTATCTCGAAATAATGAGATACTATCTTAAAATAATGAGATACTATCTCAAAATGACAGTATCTCAATATATTGACTTAGTATCTCAAAATAATGACTTAGTATCTCAATATATTGACTTAGTATCTCAAAATAATGACTTAGTATCTCAATATATTGACTTAGTATCTCAAAATGATGACTTAGTATCTCAATATATTGACTTAGTATCTCAAAATAATGACTTAGTGTCTCAATATATTGACTTAGTATCTCAAAATGAGGACTTAGTATCTCAAAATAATGACTTAGTGTCTCAATATATTGACTTAGTATCTCAAAATAATGACTTAGTATCTCAATATATTGACTAAGTATCTCATTATATTGACATTACATTATATTGCAATACAAAGTCAATATATTGAGATACTAAGTCAATATATTGAGATACTAAGTCATTATTTTGAGATACTAAGTCAATATATTGAGATACTAAGTCATTATTTTTGAGATACTTAGTCATTATGTTAAGATAGTATCTCATTATTTTAAGATAGTATCTCATTATTTCGAGATACTATCTTATTATTTTGAGATAGTGGGATCTTTTCTTCTATTTTTCTTACACTGGCGGAAATGGGCTTCCATAGTGAAAAGCAAGTGCATGTTGTGGAGGCAACATATTCCATGCAAATGGTGCAGAATGGTCAAAAGTCCTTTTACCCGCATCAGTAAATATGAAAAAGTCGATTTACATCTCATCCACTTTAAGATTAATAACACAAATATGTTAATGCGAGTGTGTGAGCTCATGCTAAAACCTGCAGAGCTCTCTTAGGTCACGGAGGCCTTGAGTGTAGGTGGGCGAACACACAGTGCCCTCTTGGAGAAAAGGTCACATCAACAGCACGAGACCTACTTATGCGTGAGGATAATTCATGATGCATGAACACAACAACCTGCTCAAAAGTAAATGTTACTGCATTTACAAAGAGAAGAGGAGGAAAAAAACAAGCAGTAAACATGCAGATATATTCCAACTGACAAGGTAAGGGTGCATTTTACTTACTTTACTTAATGTGCATCAGTTCTCAATTAACATTTTCATTGTTTTTCATCAATAAGAGTGTTTTTTTTTAGTTTTTTTTTAGTAGTTCTGGAGCTCCTGTCCCCTGACATGTCTGTGCACGCGCCTGTTCAGCGGTTAAATCAACCCTTGTCTCGTGGATCCCGCTGTTGAATGCGCTCGAGCGTTATTATATGAGAGTGTTGTTTATGTAGGTTACAAATATAGACCTCGGTGGAAAAAAAGAAAAAAGTGGTGAAGTGGAGCAGTGGATAAAAACTGCGCGCAGTGCCGTCACTAGGTGGAGCTGTGGAGACGTTTAACTGTGAAGCCGCTCGGACTCGTCGGTCGCTCTCCAACAATATATACTCACATCACTGTTCGAATTAAGAGCCTTAATTGGGCGTCATTTGTTTTGCACGGTTAATATTGGGGATTTCACGCGCTGTGTATTTGTACTTAGACGTATATGTGACACTTATTCCTTCTAACGTGCAGAATGAAGTTGATTTTTTGTGTGTGTGTGTGTGTGTGTGTATGTGTTTTTAAAGCACACCAGACGATGGAGCACGCACGAGGGTGTGGAAAACGCCGACTAAACACCGCTGTTGCTGCGTAAAGTGGGCGTTCCGGAGCTTGGGCACGTCTCTCTCTCTCTCTCTCTCTCTCTCTCTCTCTCTCTCTCTCTCTCTCTCTCTCTCTCTCTCTCTCTCTCTCTCTCTCTCTCTCGTGGCTGTGGTAGTGACGATGATGATGATGATGATGATGCCAGGTGTGCTGCCGGCTGGCTGTGTTCAAACCTGTGGCAGACAAACACACTCGCACATGTCTCCCCCAGCACAGTCATCGTGGGGCTGGATCTTCTCAACTGCGTAAACCGCCTACTGCTGAACGAAGGCTGCCGCCCTGCTATTTTCAGCCTGACACACACACTCACACACACAATCACACACACACACACGCGCGCGCATACATACGCGCAGGTACGAGGGATTTCTCGTTGACGCCCCACATTTCAGCGACTGACAGTTCACACAGCAGTCAACCGCCGAGTCAGAGAGAAATACTCTTGTGTTTACATCCAGTTTTTTTTTTGACCGAGCTACGGATTTGACTCCAGAGTTGCATAAAAAAAAAAATGTGATTGTCGCCCCTTTTTTCATCCACGTCGCCGCCATCAACTTGTCTTTTTACGCACAAGGAGCGCTTGGATTTACTGCAGCCCAGACAACCGCGCGCACAGCGGAGCGCAAACCCGTGGGATGACGGAGCCTCAGCGGGTTATTCGCGCGTGAAAAAAAAAAAATCCGCCTCGTTAACGCCGGCAAGCAAGGAAGATGAAATCCCCAGCTGGCCGGGAGAAAAGCTCTGGAGGATTTATCAGGTCGCGTTATTTCGAACTCATTTAGCCTTGACTGTAGGGAAATCGGCTGTAACCGGTGAGATCGTTCGTTGATTTTAAAGAAGGAACAACAACAACAACAAAAAAGAGGAGTAACCATGTCCAGAACGCTGAAGAAGAAGAAACACTGGTCCGGTAAAGTGGTGGAGTGCGCGGTGTCATGGGGGAACCTGGGGGACTTCGGCTCCGTGGTGGAGGTTCTGGGGGGAGCAGAGCTGGGACAGTTCCCCCACCTGGGCCAGATGAAGCTGGACGTGCTGGTGTGTCACGTCGGGAAGCTGCCCTACTACGGGGACGTGTTGTTGGAGGTGAACGGGACGCCCGTCAGTGGACTTACAAACCGAGACACCCTGGCTGTCATTCGCCACTTTCGGGAGCCGATTCGCTTGAAGACGGTGAAACCAGGTGCGTCCCTTCTTCCTTTTGCTTTCAGTTCCTTCTGTTGCTGTTACTGCTGCTGTTGCTGTGACACCTGAGCTCTGTTTGTGAGATGGGAGTTATGATAAGTGACATCATGTCAACACAGAAAAACCTCATGATGATGATTTGCAGGGACAGGTTCCCATCTGTGGCACCTCGTCTGTGATCACAAGGATAAAAGCAAGGAAAATAAATAAGTGGAGCTGCAGCTAACGATTATTTTCGTAAATGATTAATCTGTCTATTATTTTCTTGATTAATCGTTTGGTCCACAAAAATGTAAAAAAAAAACGTTGATCAGTGTTTGTCAAACACTAAACATATATATTATTCACATTTAAGAAGCTAAAACAATCAGAAATCTTGAAAGAAGCTTCAAACCGATCATCAAAATAGTTGACGGTTCATTTAGTAATCAGTTAAAGGTGCATTATGTAATAAATCTAAAGCAACTGGCCATACAATCCTCCTAATATGTCACAGAGACTAAGGAATAATGTTCATATAACAAACTCACCAACAACAACATTACAGCCAAATATATTAGCATTAAAAAAAATATTTTGCAGACTGCAAATCATGTTTATGTTTTGAAATCATGTTTTGGCATGTGGCGCCACCTACCGCCGTCTACCAATCATTGCAGTCAGTAGAGTCTCAGCTGCCGAGCAACCACGGGTTGCCAGTTACGTCAGAAATCGTAACCTAAAAGACCTCTGTATTTTGAATTCGAATGTAGTAATCGTTTTTGGCCACATTCTTACATATATCACCTTTAAGTTATTGCTTCTTCTTCAGGTCAGGTAAAGTTAACTAAACCAATGATAACAAAGGGTGAAATAAGTGAGTTCAGGTCTCTACACACCACTACATCCCTATTCACTTATGTAAGCCTTTCACTGTCCTGTGCCATAATTGCCCATGCAGTTCTCCGATCCCCCTTTTCAGACAGATCAAATAGTGATAATGGTAGTAATGGCATGTAGCCCAGTTGGAGCCTTCTAGGCTAAGTGCACTTACATACATAGAAATGAGGCCTAATTACTTCCTCCATTATTTAGGCTCCTCCGCTGCCCATTGGCCACAGCAGCGAAAGTGGTTAGCCGTGTTGTATCTTGTTGTCCCATCGTTCGACATCCAACTCTCCCAGGATGCTCGCTGCAACAACTTCCAGACATTGATAATGAGGTCTAATGGCTTTGGTGATGCTGCTGCTTGCTCTCTGTGCTGTACCGAGCGGAGAGCAGAAGTTGTGTTGTTCATTGACGCCGCTGCGGACATGCGAGAGGAGCTGGAACATCTAAACAACAACTGAGACAGTACAAAAGGTTACATGAACAACAGCAGCAGCTGAGTCCTACGACCTCGGGCCAAGATCCTGAAAGATCAGCTGTATTTGTGCACACGCTAACTTATGGTGCGTGTGTCTGTGTTACTAGTAGTTTGTCCTTGTTTTCTTAAACAAACAGAAGACAGAAGGACACATTTAAATAAAAGAAGTCTGATGAGCGTGAGGCAGAGGTGGAAAAAGTACTAAAATATTGTACTCAAGTAAAGTAGAAGTAAAAGTAGTCATCTGTAAATGTACTCAAGTAGAAGTAAAAAGTAGTTCATTTGAAATGTACTTTAAAGGTGCCATATGTAAGAATGTGGCCATTCAAAATACCAAGGTCTTTTAGGTTTCGTTTTTTGGCGTAACTGGCAACCCATGGTTGCTCGGCAGCAGAGACTCTACTGACTGCAATGATTGGTAGGTGGCGTAAAATACAAAATCCTGATTTTAAATTGTACTTAAAAAATACAAAATACACAAAAAAAGTATTCAATACAGTAACTTGAGTAAATGTATTTCGTTACTTTCCATCAGCCCTGACGTTGGCCTGAGGCTTGACTCCCATGTGAGACCGTTTTTTGTTCTTTAAATCTCACATGGAAATCACATGTAGCAAAAATGTCTCTTGTGCGTTATACGTCCATATGCTGCTTCTTCAATCATATGCTAAGTTGCCACCATCATGGGTCAGTTACTCAGTGTGCTGTGTGCAAAAAAGGGCCTCACACACCCCCCCCCCACCCTGGTGTAAGCATACAGATGGGCTTGTTATATCGTATGATTACGTACGTCGTGCATGAGCGCACATCGGCGGCGTGTGTATACATTCCTGTGTGCTAGCCTCATGTTTAATTCACACCTCTTGCATAATTGAGTCAGCGAGTGGATTTTCTCCACTCTGATGGAGGCAGCGGGGCCTGGAGGATCAGCTGTTAGCAGGAAGCCCACGATGCTGTAATAACATGACAGCGGCCAGCAGCGACGGACAGGCTGTCTGAGTCTACCAGATGTTACCCCCCCCCCCCTTGTGCCCCTTCTAAGATCCTCTTGTACTCTGCCTACGTTGCCCTCTGGAGCTGGTGGGGGCTCGCCAGGCTCCTGCTGACTGTTTGGGGGCGGAGCTCGGAGGACGGCGATAGAGCAAAGACAAAAAAAATGGGGCCGTGATTGAGAGAGACAGGATGCGAGATGCAAGTCTCTATGGAGACTATTATCTATCGCAGCTATTGATCGAAGGAGAATGTGAGCTGAAAGAGACGCACACTCACTTTTCTATAGTTGCTTCGTATATATATTCTCCTGGGGGCTGCAAACAGGCTTTACTTATACATTGTCAAACACGGCACATGCGAACATACGTACAGACACTTTGAAATGAAGTTCTCGCTCACAATGAAGCTGTGAGGGAGACGACGACGACGTGCCCGTTTCCTGCAGGTGTCTGATCAAGCTGGGAGGAGATGCTTCTATTAAAAGCCGCGCGTGCGATGCAGGGATCTATTTTTCGCAGGTTATTAACGCAGCGCAGGATCAGAAAAGGATGGGTGATGAGAAACCTCATGAACGGTATCCCAGAATTCCTCCCTCCTGGGCCTTCCAATACAAATATCAGCCAAAAAGAAAAAAAAAAAAGCATCGATGTCTGTTTGCAGCATCCGCCTCTGTGCAATCGCAACACGCAACGTGCAGCCATTTTTTTACGCAGCTGAATAGATGATGACTCTGAATAGTTTGACATAGCAGCACTTAGGTGACTGGCTGTACATGAATGTGTGAAAACACAAACGCGCTTTCTGCAGCCGTGTGTGTTGTGCACGTTTAAAATCACTGGAAACTCAGCAGCAGAGACTCGGATTGACATTTGAGCAGAACTTTTCCCGCCCTTGTTGTTGTGATTAGCCGTGTGAGGAGCAGTAGACCCTCCAGGAGTCCAGACACTGGTGGCGGCTGATGGGAAGGAGCGACGCTGAGGAGCTGATGGATGTTGACAAATCTGCATGGATTGGCGTGAAGGAGGGTCACAGTTAGGGATGGGTACCGTTCATAATTGAACCGATACGGTACCGGCATCTGGAATACGGTACCTTATTTCGGTACTTTTAAAACGTTTTCCGGTTGTAAAACAAAGTTTCGGTTTTTTATTAAGAAGATTTAAGAATCGTAAATAAATAAATAAATAAATGTTAGTTTGGAAATAAATATAGAACATTTAGGACCAGGTCAACCACAACAACAAGACCTCTTTCTTCCACAACCATAGCTTCTTCTTTTTTGTCTGTTTGTGTTTACACAAACGACTGTGGGCTAGTTAGCCACATGGCTAATGCTAGCCACAGACGGCAGGCTACCGACAAAGCAAATACTTTTTGAGGAGTCGCGAGTCCGAGGCTGAACCCGTTCGACTAGAACATGACATGTCACGGCTCTCTCTGTGACAATACGGGGCTACTAGGGATGTGAATCTTTGCGTGGCTCACGATTCCATTCCATTCCGATTCTTAGGGTCACGAATCGATTCAACCGATTCTCGATTCAAAAATTGCATAGTGTGTTAAGGCAAATTATGGCATCAATACAGTTTGTATAAGATAATGTGATAATGTGATCACACAAAGGCAAACTAATGACAAAAGTTAACATTTATTCATTCAAAACAAATAAAAACTTACTTCCTGTACAAAAAAAAAACTTGCATAAATAAAAGCTTAGGCTAGCTGCCTTTTTCTCCCAGAAGTTACAAAAATAAACTGTACACAAATAACACAAGCTGGTGTTTTGTGTGGTTTTTCAAAAAAAGAAATTTCAATTTTTGAAGTTTATGAATCGATACAGAATCATGGATGATTAGAATCCATGATTCTGACAAAAAAAGATATGCAAATGTTGGTAGCATTAGCTACCAATGCTAGCAGTGCTAGGAGTAGGAGACTGTTATTTAATTGAAATGCTCAAAGTCTGGTAATAATAGTGTCTATATTTAAAGATAAATGCATTTTAATCTTTGTTTATACGCGAACAAGGGCCTTTTTGCATGACGTTTGCATGTTCTCCCTGTGTGTGCTGGGTTTTCTCCAGTTTTCTAGCTGAAATTGGCGTCAGCGACCCTCATGTGGAGGATAAAATGGTAGAAGTGAGTAAGAACATGAGTTTTAGAAGCCAAATTTGGAGTTGGAATTCTGAAGTAAAATTGCACAACTTGAGTTGGTATACAGCAGCGGCGAATTCTATTTATGTTATCAATTTGTCGCCCACTTTACATCACATTTAGATTTGCCTACTTCCTCTGGCACATCAGCGAATTCCTTAATACTTGCTGATCACACCAAATAGAGATGAATACAGAGTGACATGAGCTCCAAAAAGCTTCTGTATGAACCGAGTGCGAGTGTGGGTTAATCACATAAATGCACCTCTCATATCAGGAAGTGCCTCTCAATGGAATCATCCACTTGACAGGCGATGCTTTGTCTCTTGCAAAGATATTTGCAAAGTACTAAAAAAATAAAAGAAAAACTTTGATTGAGTGAAAGTGGGAATACAGCAGCCCAGAGAGCTCGGTCAAATAAGTAGAGACATCTGTTCTACGACTACGCTGTAGAGATGTTTCTGACAATCGGCTTCTTGGAGCTGAAGAACCGTGAAGCACATAACTCCCCTAAATCCAGTAAATTTGTCGGCTCGGGCTTTGGCACTGATCGTGATGATCTGCTATGAGATGATTGGCCGTTTTGTACTTGTGTGGATACTTTTGCCCTCTGTTTGATTTATAATTGCACTGATGCCTCATATGCATGTAACTGTATGTTGCCTTCAACTGTTCCGATACGGCTTTCTAGGCCAGAAGGCCCTAAGAGGTAGTGAAATCTATGGAAGCCCACTTCCGCCAGTGTAAAAAAAAAAAAGATCCCATTATCTCAAAATTATAAGATAGTATCTCGAAATAATGAGATACTATCTTAAAAAAATGTGATAGTATCTCAATATATTGACTTAGTATCTCAATATATTGACATAGTGTCTCAAATAATGAGATACTATCTTGAGATAGTGTCTCAAATAATGAGATGCTATCTTGAGATACTATCTCAAAATAATGAGATAGTATCTCAATATTTTGAGATATATCATTATGTTGAGATACTAAGTCAATATATTGAGATACTAAGTGAATGTACTGAGATACTAAGTCAATATGTTGAGATACTATCTTATTATTTTTGAGATACTAAGTCAATATATTGAGATACTAAGTGAATGTATTGAGATACTTAGTCAATATATTGAGATACTATCTCATTATGTTGAGATACTAAGTCAATATATTGAGATACTAAGTGAATGTATTGAGATACTAAGTCAATATGTTGAGATACTATCTCATTATTTTGAGATACTAAGTCAATATATTGAGATACTATATCATTATTTTGAGAGAGTATCTCATTATTTTGAGATACTAAGTCAATATATTGAGATACTATATCATTATTTTGAGAGAGTATCTCATTATTTTGAGTTACTAAGTCAATATATTGAGATACTATCTTATTATTTTGAGATACTAAGTCAATATATTGAGATACTATCTTATTATTTTTGAGATACTAAGTCAATATATTGAGATACTATCTCAATATTTTTGAGATACTAAGTCAATATATTGAGATACTAAGTCAATATATTGAGATACTATCTCATTATTTTGAGATACTAAGTCAATATATTGAGATAATATCTCATTATTTTCGAGATAAGATCTCGTTATTTCGAGATACTATCTCATTATTTTGAGATAGTGGGATCTTTTTTTAAAATATAAAACAAGACGGCATCAGCCGTGGCTGTATTTACTGAAACTGATATGTTCCAGTGTAAGAGCTTAAAGGACCAGACCAGTGTTTGACATGTTTCAGCCCATTAACTGCAAATATGTACACTCTCTACATTACTGCTGACTATTATCTAAAATATGCTGTAGTATGTTACATTGCCAGATACGTTCTTCCGAGCGCTTCCACTGTTTTCACTTCATTTCACTCCAAAATGAAAATCACCCCAGCAGAAACCTTAATTTAGGTGATTCATCAGTTCCTGCTCCATTGTTGAGAAACTTATTGTACCTACTATTTCCCAAATAACTGTTGCATTTAATCACACTGACACTGCAGCTTTAGCAACGATGAAAAGAAACCTCTATTATTCTGCTCTGAACTGATTGGCTACCAGGAAAACACTTTAAGTCTAAGAAAATTCAATTTTTCATGGGAGATAATGCGGAAAAGTTGGATTAGAGATGCTATAGTGTTGGTATGGCTGGACAGAACAATCTCTTTTTATGGTCCTCTTGACACTTTTGTAGGACATTATTTTGTAGCATGCAGTCTTCATTATCGGAATTTATTAGGAGAAGAAAGAAGGGGAATGGGTGAGTTGTGTGTGCTGGACTGTCTCGTTTCTCACGGCCGCTGACTTCTTTCTCCCCCCTGAAGATTCAGCCCTTGGATTGAGACACAGCAAGAGTAACAAAAGTGATCAAGAGCAACTTGAGTTTGATACTCACTCACTCAGTAGAAGTTGGACTATAATATATATACCGTAACTTCTGTTGTCTGCACGAGAGACGGAGATCCATGGACTGGAGAACTTGGTGTACATAGTGAGTACATGGTGAGAGATGGAGAATAACAGTGTGCAGAGCAGGAGTAAATTTGCTTCTGGACGTGTCTTTGTGAGTTTACCTGAGTGTGGTTAGCACACCTAATTGTACTAACATGCTGCTGGTTGTTATTGGGAGCCACAGAGTCTGTGACACACGCATGTTGAGATAGCACGCAATGTTATTGCTGTGACAGTGATACTAGAAAAACTCAAGCATGCAATATTTCATATAATATTGACACTTTTATAGTATATTTTGTGACTTGGTTAGATTTCCTTTTATTTTCTTTGTGCGTAGCTTGTGCTAATAATAATTTGTAGTATACAACTACTGCACTTTGTGTAACTTCACGAGTGTTTTGTCATGTATGTTGTGGCGATATCCATTTGAGGATTCAAAGAGAGTCACATGTCCATTTCATGCTTAAAGTGCACGTGAATCATAGCTCATGGTAAAGGCATGATTTGCTGGAAAAAGACAGAGAGAAAGTAAGAATAATTCATGATTGTGAATGAGGAGATACAGGGATAAAGCATTCCATGTTGTGATACAGTGCTGTCTTTGAGATGTTGATGTTATATACATACACACATATATGTATATATATATATATACATATATGTGTATATATTTATATGTATATATATATATATATATATATATATATATATTCAATATGCATTTGCTAATAACACCTTGTGGCTCCAGTTGCGTTCTTGTGTCCTTCCCTCTAACCCATCCTTCAAAATCTAGACACTGGTCCCTCGCAAATTTATTAAATCTGAACCTCGAGCGAGTTACAGATGGATGTGCTCATCTGTCGTGGAGATTAATCTGGAGACCGTGGACCCTTGAAGACTTTAACCATAGGAAAATATAAGCCAAGTATTTATTCATCATTCGTTTTTGTCGTTGTTATTATTATGCCTCTGTTAGGTCTTTGTGAGCAGACAAGATGGGACCTTATTTGTTTTCGGCGTCGTTCACCTGAAAATGGATTCTATACTCAGGCAGACATTGGCTTTAGAGTGTATTATTGGATCTTTGCAAGATCCCACAATATGACCCAGGATTAAAACAGTAGGTTGTATAGACTTCTACCTTCTTGACTTCTATGTTTGCGCCCTCTCCAACTATTATTTTTCTATGTTTATTTATGTTGCAGAATGTATTGCATGTTCTCCCCGTGTGTGCATGGGCTTTCTCCGGGTTCTTCGGCTTCCTCCCACAGTCCAGAAACATGCAGATTTGGAGATTAGGCAAATTGGACCCTCTAATTTGACCGTAGGTGTGATGGTGAGAGTGGATGTTTGTTTGTCTTCATGTGTCCCTGTGATTGACTGGTGACCTTTCCAAGGTGTAAGTCAGCTGGGATTGGCACCATGTGGAGGATAAAGTGGTAGAAGTTATGGATGGAAGATAATGCATAATTTTACGTAACACAAATAATTTCCTGCGTGCAGCACAGGAATGTCACCGGGTGATACACGATCTAAACTCTGTTATACTAAGAAATACAGTGACAGTCATGTGGAGGCTTGAGCTATAGCATAGTGTGAACTCATTTGACAGTGGTTTCAAGGTTATGGAAATGCGTTTCTATTTAAAAGTAACACACTACAGTTGTGATGCCAGAGTCTGCAAGTCTTGACAATCTACACATCTTAACATTGTCTGGGTCATGTGCCAATCATTCCATATGGTCTGAATGAAATTATAATTAAACAGGAATGCAAGGGCCACACAGGGCCACCAGTGTTTTTCTTAATTTACTTATTTATTGATTGACAGCTCTATTTTTTTGATGGCTACCGGGACTTTAACAATTGATATAAATGTTTTTTTTATTAAATGTGTTTTCATCAGCAAATTCCACACAAACCCTCATTTATGTTAAGATGAGAAGCACACCTGGCTGCTGGTATGTCATCACACTCAACAGGCAGTTTTTTTTTTTGATGCCGTCCACAGGGTCACTTGAGCGAGAAGATTGTCAAACTAAATGCATAGCAGTCGCCTCGGCCGCTGGAGTGAGACAATTAGCTGGAGTGTTGTTTCATAACTGGAATATTCTCAACCCTCTAACCTCACCTCATTAATGTCTTACTGACTTTCACCGCTGCCTCTGGCGACACGTTCCTCCCTGCTCCTCTGCTCTGCCAATATTGTTTATTGCTCTGAGATTGATCTTCTATTAAAAATACACTGTGATGGCTGTCGTCACTTAGTAACGTAACCACATGTAATGTGTACTGTGTGTCCCTTAAAGATTAATTCTAATGTGCAGGCAGAAGCGCTTTTAATGAAACGGGAAATAGAATTTGAAGTAAGAAAATATACATAAGTGTTTCCTATAAAATGTAAACACCAATGCACATATTCTCTGCATTTTACACATTTTTATTGATACCTTTTAAATGGCACTATTTTCAACGGTCAAATAGCTTTTCTACATTTAGTTCAGCAAAATACATTTTATATCAGCAAACAAACAATAATACAATATCAGTGAAAAGCTCACATTGGCTGGTCTTAATGGCCAAATGGTCAATCTGTCCGGCTCCAGTAAATTACTGCCTCTAATAAGTCGGTCTCATTGGAAAAAAAAAAAAAATCTTCCTTCCTTTATGGATTAACAATTTAACGACTTATGTTTTAGCAGTGCAGTGCTGCACCATTTTCTCCTTAATGTTACTGCAAAGCAGAACTGTCCAATGTCCTGTAGCATTTTCACTGTAGAGTGTTTGTGGGGGTGGATGACAGTGGGAGTTGGTGGGAATGAGGTGGACGGAGCCCTAATGCAACTACAAAACAACCCCACCCAAGTTCTCAATAATTCATCTATATTACAGCCGGCTACTCCTTGTGTGTGTGTGTGTGTGTGTGTGTGTGTGTGTGTGTGTGTGTGTGTGTGTGTGTGTGTGTGTGTGTGTGTGTGTGTGAGCGCATGATAACCAGTGGTGTTATAGTAAAGTGATCAAAGAGAACAGCACATCTCTGGTTATTCCCACTTTAATCATCTTGGCGCTGCTCTTGTTTAACTCTCCACAGCACCTGCAGTAATCACAATGTAAACTGCGTTCTTGACAAGACGTTTTACAGTCTAAATTTTGAGAGTGCATTTCATACTCATTTCTACATTACTTGGATATAAAAGAGAATATTGTCAGAAACACCTGTGGGTGTTTTGGCCCGAGGAGTGTGGAGTTTGCAATTGTTCTCTCTGTGTGTGTGCATGGCATATCTCCAGCTTCCAGATTGGGGGAATTGGTTAAGTGAACACTTAATTGATGTGAATGTGAGAGTGAATGGTTGTTAGTTGGACCCTGTGATCATTTGCAGGCTCTAGCAGGCACATTGCCGTCATATATAACATGCATCCACTGGACAGATAAATCCTCTGAGGCTGTACGTTTGTGTAGGACTCTGTGCTGCACTGTGGAGCCAAGAATAGAACTATTTGCGGACTTCTGGTTTTCGGATGCCCTTGCCCTTGCCAGCACTCTCGCATGTTTTACGGACAAAGCGGAGTTCCACGAGACAACAATTCCTTTTAACATCTTGTGGCGTCCCAGTGAGCGCGGAAGTCAACATCACGTTTCATCTCCTGTACTTTGAATGAGGAGGACCACAACACCATGAGTGAGTCATCTTTTTTCACACTTTGGCATCCAGAGTCCCAAATATAAGTATTAAAATTATTAAAAAGTTGATTTTGCATAATATGGGACCTTTAAATTGTAATCGCAATTATTTAGTTAGGATAATGTTGAAACACGAAAAATCGTAAAAAAACAACAACTTCACACTTTAACTAGGGTATTTACGGTACAACCCCCGTTCATGTATCTAGGCTGCGCTGTGTTGCCGTAGTGACTTCCGCCTCCGTCCTCCCATCGCGCTCTCTCCCCACAGATTGTAAACGAACGTGTTGGCGTTCGATTTCGTCGCTAAAAAGAAGAGCAAGTCCGTTGTGTGGAGGGTGGTACGGCTTCGACACTTTGGATGAAAAGCAAAATACTCCACATTGTAAAGTCTTTCTTAAGTCCGTGGCGGTTAAACACCACAGCACGACTAACTTATTTCAACGCCTCCAGCAAAAACCACCTACGGGAATGGCAGCAGTGTGTTGCAGAGAACGCGGATGCGGCGACACCACCACCAACTCCGAAGCAAGTAACTCTGCCAGCTTGGTTTCACGTTATGTAACATATGACAAGACCGAATTCAGTCGTGTTGCAAATAGCAATAGACACGGTCCCGATATACACAGTAGAAAAGGCTGGCTTCCAACATTTGCTTCATGTGCTGGAGACCCCGCTACAAGCTACCAGGCCGAAAACATTTCAGCGAAGTTGTCTTTTTAAAAATCGGAATCGGAAATCGGGTTTTGAGAGAAGAAAATAGGGATTGTATTTTTGGGCAAAATCGAACAGACCTAGTGGAAATATGGCAGAAAGTAAAAATGTGAAATGATTATGACATGGCATCAAAACACAAAGGGGGGTCTGATCAGGATTCAAGATTATCAAACAACATCTCTCCAACTGGCATCTAATTACCTACAGTGAAGAACCTCATTGTGGGAACCTGTTTATATTCAACATGATATAATTAGATCCCTTGTAATGTTAAGTATTGCAGCTTACAATTGCTCTCATAAAGCCATTAAACATACAATTCTAATTTGCGGATTAACATCGTCGCTGGTTTCCCTGCGGTATATTTTTATTTTATGAAGCCTCGTGAGGTAAATTTTATGATTTGTGACATACATAAACACAATCTGATGTGACTTCATCAGTAGGTGGGTATGAAGGTTTGCCGCTCCTCTGTGTCGTCGCCCTCTGTTCCAATTAAAGATCCGGTTGTTGTCTTAAATTGGCTGTTAGCATTCACACTGTGGTTTAATGAACCAATTCTATTCCGAAACCTGTAAATATCTTTTTATTAGGAGGCCATTAAAGCGTTTTCTACATTTTAGTTGTTTATTCAGCGGTAATAGTGTAAATTTGACATTGGGCTTGGGTTTCACTAAATAGATGAGGAGTAATGGGTATAGAAAGTGGTTATTTTTCAACCTGCATCTTGTTTGTCCTCATTACCCACTGTTCCTTGTGCTTGCTCTGTTGGAGAATTCAGATTTTTCCATGCTCCATTCCACTCATCATTACCTTTGTGAGATGTCTGCATTTTTTTTTCCTACAAATCCAGGCATTCGTCACTTTTTGATAAAGCATTACATATCTGTGTTTGTACTGTGTCAGTACCCGTGCCTGTGAATTTCATCAAAAATATTTAGTCATGTTGTGCGTTTGCCAAAATAGGATGTTATGAAGAGCTTAGAAATTCCCAAAAGATGCTCTTTGTGATGGAACCATAATGTACAAAAATACATCGTCCCTCGTGTGCGTGTGAATATTTATTTTCTCTTTTTTTTGTCTTTTGGTTTCATCTTGCTCCTCAGAGGATCACTTTAGTCCCTTTTTTCAAGTTAGTTGTCCAAAAACATCTGGCTGTTTTTCCTTCAACGGGAATAGATGCACTTGGCATGATGTAGGTTTTTATCATCGGTTTAAGGCCTAAAATTGTTCAGTCATTGCAGAGTTTGAAAGCAGGACTGAAATAAAAGACACAAAACTATAACCATGAAATTGTCGGTGCTCTCGTTGGTGCTTTATGGGGTTGTGGTAGAGTGGGCTGTCTTCCATCTGGAAGGTCGGAGTTTGATCCCTGGCTCCGTTCGTCTACATGCCTGTGTGTCCCCCAGAGAAAGACAGGCCACTTCACCCAAAAAAATATAGTTTTTAAAAAAATGAATTTCCAGTAGTGCTGGGCACGTTAACGGCGTCAACGTTAATGCATGCAACGCGTTTCCATGACGACTGACCGGAAAAACGTGCGCATGACGTTTACTTGACTCCCGATTTGTTAAAATGAGTCTCCAAAGTAACGCTAAACTTTAGGCACACATATGCAGTACACGCTGGTTATTTGAAGAGCTGCTTTTTTCGTTTAATAAACAGACTCCAGTTCGACTGCAGGCGCTAAAGGCGCTAACACAGCTAATGGAGCTAACTGGTAAACGGTGACTGGACTCCGGTGCTATGGCATGAAAAACTTTGTTATTTTAGAGACTCGTTTTTTAACAACCGGGAGTCACGTAAAGTTGACGTTATGCACGTCTTTTTCCGGTCAGTTGTCATGGAAACTTTGTTAACATGCCCAGCACTACTTTCCAGAGATAAATGTGTTAACCCAGGGTTAGGGTAACCCTAACCCTAACCCAATCATCAGACAGTGGATGTGAGACACATGTCTAATTCCCACAACAACAGAGTTCATCGGGATTGAATAAAATAAAATAAAATTGACAAAAAGTTGAAGTCACTTCCTGTCAATGAAAATAAAAGCCCTACACCTACTTACTGTGTTTTGGTCAATGGTCAAATTTAATCCGACTAAAATGTGAATTTAACAAAAACATCAGTATAATAGTCATTTTAAGTTTATTCTTCATTGACCAAGTGGGGAAAAAAAATGGGTGAATCCGCCCTTTAACATCAGGTTTCTGCTGGTAGCTGCACTGGGTATGATAGATGTGATAGAATATATCTACAGTATATATCTATATCTATCTAGATAGATATATAGTATATCTATATCTCGATATATAGTATATCTATATCTCGATATATAGTATCTATATCTATATATAGATATAGATGCACTTATGAATGTGTATGCGAAAAAGGTTAGTGTCGGTAAAGATCATCAAGACGAGAGAAGTACACTCATCTTACCATTTACTGCCACTCACTGAGGGAAAAAAAATGAATGAATGGTCTTTATTTAGTTTTCAAAAGAACAACAAAAAAACCTGCCTATACTTGTTCATGTAGGTTTGAAATAGATATTAAGTCCAACATAGAACTGGACTGAAGAACAGAACACAAGTGTGAGTGTGAGTGTGGTGGGGTTGAACAATGTCTGAGAGCAGATTGGAGTGGATGGCGAGTGAAGAGTGGGAGCCATAAGGTGGCTGACTAACATAGCGCTGTCATGAACGATGTTATCTTTATACAACAGTGGTTGCTACACGCTGTAGTCCCTCCACTGCCCTTCAGCTGTGTTCAGTGATTGCACATTTGGCTAGAGTGTCACTTCCCACTTTCCTATTATCCAGATGTGCATTATCCTCCAGCTGGTGTTTATCACCGCAGATAGGAGGCTCGGGTCACCTCTAGACAGCTCACAGGTAATGGGCCCTGACATCTGAATTAGTCTGCTCTTTCATAGTGTGATTAGCAAGCAGCTTTGGATTCTGGTGGGGGTGTTGATAGGCAGACACAAACAGGCAGGAGCGATTGGCCCGTGGGACGCTGTCTCTGCAGGTTCATGATGGGAGGGCTCGCCAGTAATGGGGCTCATCACAAAGTGGTCACGGTGTTGGTTTTGCAGATGACAGGGTGGGATGGAGCGGCTGAGAGTGGCCAGTGCAGTAATGTGTTTGCACTGGTGATTTTAGTCGTTGGAAGTGTATCGTTTTCCATTAGCAGATACACTGAACGGCTAACCAGGCTGCTGCTCTCATCAGCGTTATGTACAGCAAAGTCTTTAAATTTCACACCAAAATTCTTCTTGCGTCTCCGTCTTGGCCGTGTCGCTGGCTGCTCCAGCTGTTCCACTCATCCCCTCCACGGCTCTTTTATTATTCCTTGGCTGTGTGATTCGCTGTGTGCTTGTGGCATCTGGGGAATGGCTGGCTTTGTAGAATCTTAATGGTGGCGAGCTTGTGCTGAGCTCTCCAATTGCTGCCTTGCTGCAGGCGTGTGACTGAATGCCAATGAGACATCAGGTTGGACGTAGGATCTTTCAAGCTCAGCCAGCCAGGTTCTAAGTGGTTGGTAGAGCTCTTTACCAAGAGAGGAGAACGCGCGGTGGCTCCCAGGAGCTGCACAGCGACAGGTGCTCCATGTTTTAGCATTATCTCTGTGTATGGTCATCTGTAGGCACCCCATTTTGTTTTGAAAGCATTCACTTTCCTCTTTTTGATTACGCAATGTGAACACTCTCCTTTTGGGTCAAGTTGGGACACAGTAATATATTTTTTCATGTGATTATCTCAGTGATGATCTAAATACTCCATCATTATTCCATCACTTTTCCGATATTCCATCTCCGTCTTCACCTGTTGTGTTATCGCTTAACTGCTTCAAATGCTCCGACCAGCTCCAGCGTTAGGGATAACATCTGTACAGCTTGCACCAGCTGGGACATTTCTATGGGGACACCATGTGATGTGAAGAAAAACAAGTGTCATGACAGCAGTTCACTTTTTACAATGGTGAATATTTCATATTCTGTTGTGTTTCTCCCACAAAAGAACAACAAAACACGAACGGCGTGCACTCAGAGAGCACAGACCTTTACCCACAAGACTTACTAACACTTGTGTCACCTGTGTTTTAAAAACCGGCACCTGAAATGTTTACATTGTGATCCACTGTGTGGATATGTATAGAACTTTACCTGCTTATAGCTATAACCTATTATCAGATGCGGACAGAGTAAACAGCTTCGTTACTTGAGTAAAAGTACAGATACCCCTTGCTAAATTTGACTCAAGTACAAGTAAAAGTACTACAGTCAGATGTCTACTTAAGTAAAAGGACTAAAGTACATTTTTTTTAAAAGTACTTGAGTATCAAGAGTACAAGAGTACATTTTCTAAATATTGCATTACTACTGCCACAGTTCTTACATTTACATATAGAAACATCCTACATGGAGTTATGAAAAATGTTAATACCAATGTTAATACCTTGAAAAATGTAAAAGGAATTGAAAGTAAAATAAGTAATTTTCTTCTTTTTACCATGTTGCTTTATTTAACATTTATCACTTGCCCACAAGGCAATAGCACAATGGCAACGCTCTCGCTTAGAAATGTAAAGAAGTTTATTTCAGTGTACGCACCATGACATGCTTCTTCAAGGCGCCATATGTAGGAATGTGGCCAGAAACGGTTACTACACTCAAATTTAAAATGCCGAGGTCTTTTAGCCATTGTTTCGTCTCTCAACTAAATCTGACCATGGAGTTGTTGTTGTTGTTTTTTTTATAGAAGATAGAAAAATGGATGGATAGAAATGTATTGTAGTAAATAGTACAATATTTGCCTCTCAAATGTACTTGAGTAAATTCATGAGTACTCCCTAAAAATGATACTCGGGTACAGATCCCTCAAAATTGTACTCAAGTACTGTACTCAAGTAAATGTACTCCGTTACTGTCCGGCTCTGCCTATTATCTTACACTACCGATCAAAAGTTTAGGGTTATTTTTTTAAGGAAAAGCACTTTTTTCAATGAATCAGAAATACAGTCTATACATTGTAAATGTGGTAAACGACTATTCTAGCTGCAAACGTCTGGTTTTTAATGGAATATGTACATAGGTGTATAGAGGCCCATTTCCAGCAACCATCTCTCCAGTGTTCTAATGGTACATTGTGTTTGCTAATCACGTTTGAAGAAAGTTTTGCTGGTTCTTTGCCGAAAGCAAAGTTTGAAGGGCAAAATTACTATTTTGAATAAAAGTCATTATTTCTAATCTTGTCAATGTCTTGACTATATTTTTCTATTCATTTTGCAAATATTTTGATGAATAAAAGTGTGACTTTTAATGCCAAACTTTTGAACGGTAGTGTATATAACCATGACACAATTTATCCTGATATGTCGGGTGTTGCTGAGATAAACACATCTGAACTTGTTAAATGGGACAGCCCATGAAAATAATAAATCGCTGCCAAATCTGTAATCTGGACCACATCTGATTAAATTATTCTGATGGTAGAGTGATTGATACTGCATACACGTAGCAGATTTCCTTTAAATATGACGTGTTTTGACAGATTTTGCCCTTAAGGCGTTCTTAGAATTTTTACTTAATAACATTTAATGAGGATATATTTTGGGTGATCATCTAACCATAACAAAAATTTCACATTGATTGGTCAAAAACTGTGCACACGTGTCAGCTGTCAACCAAAACTATTTTACTGTGTTATTATTATAAACAATATTATTGAATAAGAGCTTGGTTTTCCATGGTCCTTGGTTTTACTGGCAAAGGATGACAGAAATCTGTAAATGTCTGTTGTGTTTTGACATAATATTTGACATATTCACTCTGCAGGTGATTAAAAACAACAGAGGACCTGTTGCTGTACTACTGATGGAGAACGGTCTCTCACACACACACACACACACCAGCACATTAATCCGTCTCTTTCACAGCACGCACATGATTCTCCACATGACACAGATGTTACTAACAGTGTGATGGAATGACGGGTGGATGCAGAGGCCCCCGCGTCCACCACGTCACTGCCTAATCTGATTACAGATGGCTTCACACACTAGTCCCACCTGATGAGGGCGCAGCTATCAGAGGAGAGGACAGATGGAAGAGCCGTGGTTCGCTAACAGCTGTGATTAAACTCTGTTGTGTAATGTACAGTCGTGGCGCTCGGATGAGGAAAAAGCATGCGAGAGCACTGCACTTCACTACAGCACTACAGTTTATTGTAATGGTTATATAATCACCAAGAAATTTGTGACAGAATCCAACAATTTGCACCTCATGTAATCCAGAATAGGGCTGCAGCTATCGAATATTGAATATCAATATCAAGTCAACCAGTTTTTTTTTCATTAATCGAGGACTCAAAACGCAAAAATATATATTTTTTTGAAAAAAATCTGATTACTTGATTAATCGAGGAATAATCGGTAGAATACACGTTTACAAACATAGCTGTAGCCCTAGTAAGCTACATTGAATCAGCTAGAATCAATGTTTACGTTAGCGTGTGGCGGCTGTAACGATGGTATCGTTTCCACACGGACTGTGTTAGTTGACGCACAGCACATTGTTGTTGTTGTACCTGATAAGAGCAAAGAGACTGCATTGTACTTAGAGTGAGTTATGGAAAGTGTTTAATGAAAGTTCCCTGTGAGTAAGGGTAATACTCTCCAGTTAGTATAGTTAGAGAGGACGGAACAAACTGAAACAGCGGCGGTGTTAGCGTTAGCAACTGGAGGCTTTCGGGTCAGATGCTGACTCATTGAGGACGTGCTGTTGTGGTACGCCAGTTGTCCCACACTTTGGACATTTTCTGCCTTTTTCACTCTCCGTTTCCGCCATCGTGCCACCTGAAATCCAGATGTGCGGTGTGCGTCTGTTGAAACGGTCCAAACGGTGTGGAACAATGATCCCTGCGCTGAACAGGCCGCATACCGCGTGAGATCGGAATTCAACGAATACACGGGGGCAGAGTTTTAGCCTCGAGGAATTTTTGTAATCGAGTTACTCGAATCACTCGAGTAATCGTTGCATCCCTAAAAACTTTGGTCTTTCAGTACACTTGAAATGTGTTTGAATATCAGATCCTGCTGCATGGTAGCACGTATCTCGCCGCTGATTAACGAATCCAAAACAAAATCAGGGCGCAAAAGTGGCTCGTTCTCGTGTGCGTCACATCACGTTCATTATGTTTTTCGGCATCTCTCTACATCCACCCCCCAATGTGACTTCAAGGCAGCAGCAGCAGCAGCAGCAGCAGCAGCGTGCATGAAAAGCAACTCGAGCTGAGTGGTGGCAGCTGGCGCTGAAGGAGCTTGATTTGCAGGGTACCAGCCACACAGCAAAGAAAAAAAAAACCTCTGGATTTGTATTTATTTACTGACTTATTTTTAAATTGGATTTTATTTGCAAAAGTGAAGCACATTTAGGAACTATCCTGCACCTGCATGCTGGTATTTAAACCGTAAGTATGCTGTTATATGTGCCACGTATGGTGTCCTAATGGGACTTAAAGCAGTCTCTCATTTGCACTTTGACTTGTAGCACCTGCTTCTTCCTCTACTGCTGCTGCTCGTCTACTATTTTATGAGCCAAATCACCTGGCGACAGTTCGTCCATTTAATCAGGGCATCTTTAAACTTTATGTTTAACCCAGATTCTCATGAGCCATGGTATCTCGTAATGATTTCAGATTTGGGGAATTACTGCTCCTTTTCATGAAGTAAATATTATTATAATATTATATATATATATATTATAATATTTGCCGTTCATATACTAATGTGCATGGTGCGATTCGATGACTTCGTTCTATCCGTTTGTCAGTTAGCCATTGGTGCTAACTGGCATTTTAATTGTTCTCTTGCAGATCTTGTCATTGCTCTTCAGGTTTCTGCTTTTTTTTGCTGATAGGAAGTGACGTGCAATTAATATAAATTGATGGTAATAACTGGTTTATTTCATCCCGTGCCTTAGTTTGTTTTTCATTTGTTATTTGCCATGTGTGCGATGATACTTTCATGTGGTCATTTGTCAGTAGTAAGAAGAAGAAGTGTTTGTGCCAGATAAGTTTTCATTATTTCTTTGCAGGCATGAAATTCAACCGACCAACTTGTGTTTTTGAGAATGATGAAAACAGTCAGGTCGTTCCACACCACCTCACCTCACTTAGTTAGGACCACCCACTTATGGGTTTTCTTCAAGAAAGGTCATGTTATATGAAAGTGCAATAATATATTTTAGTTGTGAAAGGAAGATATTTAAAAATTTTGCCTGTCTGAGCTAAAGTTCAGAATCTTTGCAATCTTTTTGGTCTGTGTTCTAAATTACACACACACAGAAACTGTCTGTTTGTTTGTGGTTTCCATTAATTTGGAAAGCATTAACAAGGCATTATACCCAACCTTAACCAAAACCAGTTAATGTCTAACCCTAACCTTAACCTAACCACAATTCAAATCTTAGCCCTAAACTTAACCAGATGTTAACCAAATGAGAAATGATGTTCTCTGCCATTCGGACCAGGTTTTGGTCTAAGGACTAATGGGCACTGACAAGGTCAGTGTTTATGCCAGAGAAAGGTCCTAAAGAGGTAACAAATAAAATCATGCATGCACATGCACACGCACACACACACACGCACGCACGCACGCACACACACGTGAGGTTTTCATGACTTTAGGGGATATTGCATTGACTTCACCTCAAAATATAGTCATTTACATGATGGTGACCTGCTTTTCGTCCCCACAAGGAAGTCCCCATAATGTGACTGTGTAAACAGTTTTACGTCCCCACAACATTAGTAATACATGGACACACGCACAAACAAACACAAACACACACGCAAAGTGCTCCATAATTTATTTATTAATAATTGTTCTCTAAAGCGTCACTTGATTCTGTTGTTGTATTCACTATGCAGTCGTCAAGGTCTAAAACCGACTGAGCCTGTTTTTTCTTGGTTCATAAAATTTGCAAGTTACAGCCTGCCATGATTTCTTTTATTATTTGTTTTTTTTTTACATCCTATAGATGAGATTAGTAAATATGTCATCTAGCAGTTTCAGCCTTTTCCGATCCAATTTCCTCTACAACAATGGCATTGTGTGGTGTATATAACCCACATATTATATAAGTTTTTCTAAAGCTTGTCAGCAACAATGAATCCTCAGACTCCGAGTATCTCTTGCTCTCATGAAGGAAGCTTCCTCACTGTGGCCATTATAAATAATGATATACTGTACATCTGGTATCAGTGACTAAGTCGTCTTACTGCATGTCCACTGAGGCAGACTGGCCTCTGAATGCAAGGTACACTGATGAGTAAGGTATTTGCAATTTAAAAAAAAAAAAAAAAAATTGTGTCGCAGCGTACCAAAAATAAACACGGGCTGACATCCGCTGCATCTGAGCTGATGTAAACAAATTCCCATAATCCAGTAAAACAGGTCTGACATCAAGTGTGTATTTGTGCCTTTATGCCACATAAAAGCAAGCGACATAAAAGTTTGTTTATGAGGTAAAAAAAAACTCTACAATAAGCCTTTGAAAAAGTTTCCCTTAGCCCGCATTAAGAGAGACGCTGCCGTCATCAATTAAAGCTCAGCTTGACACCAGACTGCCACCGCTTTGTGTGCGCTCATGGTATGCGAATGCTTTGGAAAACTTGCTTTTACACATTGCAATACAAAATTATTTTGTTTCATCCTGGTTTTTCAAACAAACTTGAGATAATAAAACTTTGGGGTTGCACTGAAATGTACACAAATGTTTCTTGCCTATATGCATTCAGTGTGACGTTGTGCTAGCATCACCAGTAATTAAGTGAGAATGTGTTCCTGTTTTGATGCATGCAGGCGCTTACTGACAGGCTTTTAATCACTCTGAGCTGCAGAGTCGTCACTAACACTGCATCTCACGGTAAAACACTCTCCTGCCAACTTTTCCTCCTTTCTTCGAGGACTAAATGTTTTATGCACCTTCCTTTGTGTGTGCAATGTCATTTGTGATCTCAAGTTTTAGTTTTTATTTAGATACTGATCTTTTCTCTCTGTGTCTGATGCCACGCTCTCTCGACAAGTCGAGGCCTGTTGTCAGCATTGCAGAGGGATTTATTGAGGAGCTATTCTGTCTCATCTAACTGCACAGTGGCCTCACCTTAAAGGTAACTAAGATGTAGCGTATGATGGAGCAGTAGTTGCCGTCTAGTTACCCATTTGCTGGGCTAAAAGTAACACAATCTGCTTCATGAGTATTTTTTTTTTTATCTTTTAAAGGGGACATATTATGTAAAATCAACTTTTTAATCATTTAAATCCTTATTATTTGGGACTCTGGAGGCCCTATCAGTCGGCAAAGTGTGAAAAAGGTTTACTCACTCATGTTTGTGTGGTCCTCCTCAGTATAAGTACAGGAGATAAAAAAAACATTGGGACATAACCATGCACTAAAATTCCTGGAATTTTAAACACGTGTGAGTGTTGGCGAGGGCAACGGTATCCGAAAACCGGAAATCCGCAAAAAGTTCTATTCTTGGCTCCACAGTGCAGCACAGAGTTCTACACAGACTTCCAGCCTCAGAGGATTTATCTGTCCAGTGGATACATGTTATATATGACAGCAATGTGCCTGCTAGAACCTGCAAATGATCACTATTCCAAATGCTAACTGCTGTTAGCTCCCAGTAGCCTCTGTTAACTTTTTTTTAAGGTGGACCTAAAGAGATCCTACTAAACCGAGCGTTCTGAACAGGGCTGTTTTGGCAGGGTGATTGAACTGCTGTGGTGCTTCATCCTTATGGTATTTTGACCAAAGCATGTCACAGACATGTTCATTAGGACACCAGGGAACTAGTTTAACTAGGAGAAATATGATATTATATGACCCCTTTAATGTAATATAAAATTCCCATCCTGATTTCCAACCAAAATATTCCCTTCAGTGCCTCCTATCATGTCAACAAACGTGTCAGGTTTCATTCTAGGTGTTGGGGCTGTATGCTTCGAAGCTCCAGGCCAGATGATGCAGTGTGGCATCACGATCTCTCCTCTGATTCATTACAGACTGAGCCAGTTTGTGTTTTGACATGCTTGACTCTGACCCCGAGCCCCGGTCTGTCTGGATGGCTGTTTTCATACCTGTTTGCACAGCCCTGCCTCGGGCATTAACCCACACATGAACATACACCTGCAAACTAATCCAAAACGACGTACTCGCATCGACACACAATAACGTGCTCATGCACGCAGTCGCGTCGCACAATGGCATTGCAACAGGGTCAAGGCCGTGAGCTGAGGGGGAGCTGGTTTTGCTAGTCCACAGCACTAACCGGTTTGTAAGAAGCCCCAACATTCAGTGATTGAGAGAGACCATAATGGGTTGTAAACCATATAACGATGTTAGTAGCTTGCTGCCAAAAGCTTGTGTTAATTTAATTTAAAAACAAGGCATTGGTGGATGAGATTGTGTTACACCAACTTTATTACTTTTGCTGTACTTATAGTTTAATTTGTTGGTACTTTTGTCAGTCGAGGGTTCTCGTCTCAATTTCCTCAGCACCGTACGGCACGGTTATTTTGCTTTTTCCGTTAGCAATAGCACCTGGCACCTGGTACTTTTTTCAGTACCTGCTCTGGAGATGTTCCAAGCGACACTATACTTGTGATGTCATCAGACTGACATGCACTGATTGGTCAGAGTGCCAGCCACAGGAAACGCAAGAACAATTCTGAAATGTAGATCAGTTAAAAAAGACGGAACAACAACATTTAGCAAGGAAATGTCTAAAATCTGAGTCTGGTGTATTTAGAGACGGCACTGCTAAAAGCCTGTGTCAGATGGAGTCTGTGATCGGTCGTGCGGGAAGTACTGAACAAATCTTTTTAAATGACTGATTCTAATGATTCAGTTACACTGAAAACAACTGCTTTACAAGTCACTAGTTGGTGTGTGGTGCATTGGGGAGGTACTATAGTAATGCAAAACTACCTAAACTGTGTAGAATCGAGCCGTGCCATGATCAGGCGAGGCAAGCTGGGACTATATAATGGAAAACGTCAGCTTAGATTGGCGCCAGCGCCCCTCCGCGACCCTCATGTAGAGGATAAAGTGGTAGAAGATGAATGAATGACAGTGATAAGCATTTCTTCTTTGAAATTTGCATCAAAGTCTGACATTGGCAGACATTGCGTTTTTCTGTGGTGTCTGCAGGTATAGCTGTCAGCAGGTTGACATTTTAAACACTTTTAAAAAGGTTTCCTTTACACATGGATCTGCGAAGACAATACTTCTGAAGTTGATTTAAAGTATGGATGATAGCGACTCCCTTACTATACTGTGAAATTTACACAAATTGTTTCCTTGTTTGTTGCTGTAATTTTCAATAATGCATAGAGTCACTTCTGGGGATACGTTCTCTCTTTGTGCACAGTATTACTGACCAGCACTCTCTGCTCTGTTATATTTTACACTTCATATTATCCAATAAAAGAATTAGTTGGAAAGCTTAAATTGTTCACAGCATTCGTTCAGCACAGCAGCAGCTTTGCTTGAGTAATACCGCCTTCCATTGTTTGACAGTATTGTTTTCAGAAATGGACTTCATACAGGATTGTGTTTCTGTAGAACTCTCGCTTCAGTTAAAGCTGCGATAGACAGCATTTATGTAATGTTATCCATCAACAGTTTCATAATTACCTCTCAGCATAATGTAAACCAAGTGATCTGTGAAAAAAATGTCTGTGCCTCCTTTAGGAGCTCAGTAACCAGCCTTAGAGAAATCTGTTTGACCACAGGACAGATCAGAGATAGAGAGAGTCTGGCGCTGCTCCTTCTACTCAGAATCTACACACTCACACATCCCCTCTGTGTAAAGGTCACTAACATATTAGCAACCCGGCAAAGCAATCTAAAAAAAAAGAAAGAGTAAATGTAATAAATGGTGAGTCAATATTGGTGGTGCATGTCAAAGATGGAGGCATTGCCTTGCCTTTGCCCATCTGTAGCATGTGAAGCATGTGCATTTGGTGGGAGGGGCTGAGGGCAGAGAGCCGGGAGCCCAAAATGTTAGGATTTAATGATAAGGGAGTGACACTCTGCGATTGATTCATACTGATTCATTCATTCTAACTGATTCATAGTCTGATTACTCCTGCATGTATACGCTTAGTCGGACTGGAATGGGACTTGGCACCAAAACTTCTACTTCCCTGGTCTTTGACCCGGAAGTAGAAGGAGGCGACATACAAACTGCATCATACAGTGGCGGCGTCTTTCTTCAGACAACACAGCAACCACAAGAACCATGCTCAGTCAAATATGTATCAAATTAACATCTACAAGAGGTACAAAACCACAGCAGCATCTGTGTCTTTGTTGGATTTACGGCCTGGGCACATTTAAACTGTAAACATACTGACTGGCTATTTAAGTACCCTTTAGAATCCAGTGCACATAAGGTTTCCTACCATACAGTACATGAGGGAGACTCCTCTATCTGCAGATAGCACCCCATGCTTTGGTGGCGAGATGGTGTGCACTGACACAATAACTTAACCTAATACTCTCTGTAACCTGGCTCATATATATCCGTATGTGCCAGGGTCATCTGCCTGCTGCGAGTGAATGTTCCCATCTGTGGGTAATATCGTACATAAATAGTCTCACTCAATCCCGATCAGTTTGACAGACTTGTTTCTGGAAAATAACATTAGACGTCAAGTTGTTTAGTTCAAATCTGTCAGAGCTTCCTCCTGTTGTCAGTGATGTCCTGTGATTTTCCTGTTGTCAGAAATGCTTAACGTTATAAATACTCTCTTAGCTTTAAAAATTATTAAAATTGTTAATAAGGTAATGAAAACTGTCACATTGTGGTGTGTAGAGGAGTGGCATCAGTGGCGTGTGGGGGGGGGGGTTTATTTGAATGAATTACGGATCATTATAAATACGTTTGAACTTGATTGCTGGAAAACGTGATGGCCTTAATCTGATGACGGCAGCTTTAAGAAATGCAAGTTATTATATCAATGGTTCAGGACTGACAGAGAGAGTGAGCATGCATCACCAACACTCCTACACAAAGCAAAACAGTTTACCTCCGGAGGGATTTGGGAGAAAAAATATATATAAAACAATTCTTGTGTAGATAAAAAAAAAAAAAATCACTTCATCATTTTTGGTGCAGCTGCAGTGACATATTCTCTGTTTGCGAGAGACAGATGCCCTAGAAAGAGCTTTGCTTTTTGAATTTTTTTGGATTGTATTAACAGTAAAAGGATGCGAAATTGAGAGAAACATTGCAGCCAAGGAAAAGAAGTCTGTTTGGCAAGCTTTCTTATACAATGTCCCAGGCTCACAGCCATGTAGCCAACCAATTTTGTTGCACGTAGAAACAATCTGTGTAAAGGGACTAAATTACTGTTGCACTATAGGAGTCTAAACAGATGGTAGAATGTATCCAACATTCATCCATCCATCCCTCTATCCATCTGCCCGTCCATTGGTTTCCTTGACAGGACTCTTGCTCACTGTGACAGACTTATTGACAGGACAGAGAGGATTATTGGAGTGGAGGACAACATGAAAGCTTTGTCAGACTGATGTGGAGGTGAAGCTTACATTTTGTCACACAGGCTGAACACACCTATGAGGCATCTGTGGAATCTATGTGGCTCAACCACGTCTGAGAGGCGATCACGTTTTGTTAAAAAACGAGTCAGACCGGTAGCACCGTGGATACCTTGTTTGTTCATCTGGAGGAGGGTAGATGTATGTGAAGTTTACTGGAGTGAAAAAAGCTTGATTAATTTCATGGGTCTCGCTCATCTGTATCTGTTGTATATGTACAAAGCTAAAGAAGAAGCTACAAAGTATATCTCTGTATTCAATGGCAATAAAAGTTAATGGCAAATAATTAATGTTTTTTCATGTATAGAAAAATACATTATGTGATAAATGAATTTCAAGATGATAATTGGATAATTTCTCTGTGAAACAAGATTTAATATGCAGCTCATATTTTATAGTTTTATTATGCAGATTATATTCTCAGTATCGATATTGGTCTTATAATTTATCAGAATCATTGGATCGAAAATTAGAAAGGACAAATCTGATCAAATCCTTAAACCAGCTATCATGTTTATATGTATATGTCTTCCTTTATATTAGTAGGAGTGTTATGTTTTTGAAATAATTGGGGAGAGAGTTAGGTTGTTACTGCATCAGCTCAAATGTGTTATTCAGGGACATCGGAAACCTTTTCGTAACATGCAGTTTGTTCTACATAGTATTTAGTAAACAAATATTTATGTAGCTTTGTACCTTTGACAAACAACTTTTCTTTAAATAAATTCACACGTGCTGAACATGTTAATTTTCATTTCGCCTCTAGGGCCCGAACTCCATCCTGACACTTCACATAACGTGCAACATTCAGAACAGAGCTCGCCTTCGTTTATTTGTTCACTGTAATGTTCATTTGAGGCAACGTGCATCGACTGGTGTCCGTATTTACACGGGCCTTATGCCTTAATACATGCCAACAATTAGTTTAATCCTTGTAGAAAATCGACTTTTTAAAAGTGAAAACAAAAGACGCAGGTGTCTGTAAAGAGTGACTGTATCAACTGTTGATCCTGAGAGTTAAATTGAAAAAAAAGAGAAGGTATTTGAACTAAAGGTGTGTTGAGGAAAAAGCTGCCACTCCAAGGCCCTGCCTGCATCTGTACACAGACTGGGTTGATCATCTAGTTAGATACTCTTTGTGATTCAGGCCTTTAGTATTCAGATTTACCCAGCCACACCAGGGATGTTCCCCGGCTTCATGTCAGAGCTACACCCTCCTACAACAGGTTTAAATTCTGCTTCAATCGCTGAATCTCAGAGGCAGATTAGAGCCTCCGACATTCAATTTGACAAGTCAGTGTTCAGCTATGCCTGAAAACATTAACCCCACCCGGGCACTACTTTTAAAACCGTTTTTTATTTTTTTTTATTTTTTCAAATCAGGATTAAAAGAGGAAGATGAAACAAAATTACATCAGCAGAAATTATATATATATATTTTTTTAATTAATATATGGACTATACTTAGACCAAAGAAGTGAACAACAAGATCCATTATAACTGTAATATATATGTATATATAGACAGTAGCTTAGTTAGCTTGTGGCACCTTGTTGTTAGCAGTGAGTTAGCTGTTAACTGATAGTAGTTAGCGCTTAGTGGTTAGCTATTGGTGGTTTGTTGTTAGCAGTGAATTAGCTGCTAACTGATAGGAGGTAGCTTTTAACGGTTAGCAATTGGTGGTTTGTTGTTAGCAGTGATTTAGCTGTTAACTGATAGGAGTTAGCGCTTAGCTATTGGTGGTTTGTTGTTAGCAGTGAGTTAGCTGTTAACTGATAGGAGTTAGCAACAGGGAAATCATGTGTAGGTATAACATGCCAGTGAAGGCAGTGAAGAAGTATACTGCCAGCAAGTAGACATGAAAGTAAACAACTTCATCTTAAAACTAGTAAAATGAATTTCTTCATGAGTTCTTTTCACTAGACTCATAGTCATATAGAAATTGTGTCTTAAGGGAACCTTGTTTTGGGGGTCTATATGCTCAGTACAAGACTAATGAACACTGCAATAGTATCCATATGTGTATGTGCCACAATAAAAAATAATATATATGGTGATAACAAATATTACATTGTATGGTAGAGCTGAACAATGACCCGTTTGTAAATTGAAACAATGCAAACTGCAAAGCTGCACTTTAGGATACAAATATATGCAGTGTGTGCAGGTAGTGTGTAGAATATGGATACAGGATAGAGTGGTGATGGTATCTCAAGTGGAAATACGCTCATTTAGTTGAATCTATTACAGAGTTCCATCCCAGACATTTGTCAGAAAAATGTCATAGTTTGATATTTCCCCAAATCATTCAGCTGTATTGCACATCGTTAGGTTCTTAAACTGAGGGTTAGAGTTTTATTGGAACTCGATCCACATTGGTTCTTACATGGCCCCTCTTTCTGTCTGATAAAGGCTCATTTTGTAAACCGTCTTTTCAGATATTTGGGTTATTCATCAAAAAAAGGGTTTGTTGGTTATCAGAATTTGAAAGAACATGCTGGGTTTTCCTTGTCTTCCCATCAGCAATAGATTTATAAGCAGAGTAGGAACACAGTAAAAGAGCAGGGTAAGTGGGTAAAATTAGCCACCTTAGATAATAAGTCTACGCTCAGGTACAAGTTTCCATGGTAACGATACTGAAATGGGCTCCACGAAACCAAAACTTTATCCAGTCTTACTGAGATAATTGTACGTCATGCAGCTTTTTACTTGGCGCACAGTGCCGGCATCATTGGCTGAGATGGGTTGCTGTCGTTGAGATGACTGCTCCTCCCATTCATTCACATCTTTATTCATGAGCGTTTCTATTATTGGGCTTTCTTGCATTTGTCTGTCAGTGGATGCTCCTTGATAAAGGTGACAGACCATGGAGTCACCGAAGCATTTTCTGCTTCCTAGTGTCCATTTCCCCCTCTTCCTATTTTTTTCTATCATCCTTTTGATATTTGACCCTGTTTTTCCTCTTCTGCCCATCTGGCCCTTCCACAGACAAGCACACACACACGCATTGTACAAACACACACACACTTGCATTGCCACAGGGAACTGTGTGAAGGTATGTGTCTGTGTCCAACCACTTGCCCTGAAGTACATCATTCATGCATCGCCTGCAAAGAGGATAACAGTTTTTTTTTTTTTTTAACTCACACAGCTCTTTGTGCATGTGCATGGAGTCTAGTGCTGTGTGTGGGTGTGTGTGTGTGAATAAAAATGCCCACATGTGTCCTGAGAGCTGACAAAAAAGTAGTCAGTTGAGATAAATAGTCCATTGTCGGCTGCAGAGACGGTCGGGAGTGCACTGCTGTGTTGAAGTAGAAAGCCAGGGTGGATAACAGGATGTGCCTGCCCCACTGTTGATTTAGAGCTAAGTTGCGTGATCCACCTCTGGCTAGTTTCTGCGGCGCTCAGAGCCTGTATTTCCAGATCCCAGGAGTGTCATTTACCAGAACATGTGCGCTCCCATGTGTGCTCTTGTGTTTGTGTACTTAGAAGCACAAGTGACAGAGAGGAGGCACCGAGGTCCTTAACTTAAAGATATCCTCCAATCTGCACCGTCGTATCCATTAAAGGCAAAAAAACGAGTCCCCCTCCAAAAAATATCTTAAAAAGTTGTCAACATGTTATCCTTGTGTTTTCTTATATGACACAGTGCTGCTATTGTGATACAGTGTTTGAAATGAGATAATATTAACAATTAAGACAAAACAAGTCAGATAAAGTTGATGTTGATGTGAAAGATAACAATTCGTCTGGATTTTAAACACCTTTACTTTCAGTGAGCAACAGATACTTGTTAAACATATCCTCAATCTGAGGTCAAACAGTCAAAGCAGTGACTTCTTCTCCCCAAAGAAGGAATTAAACTGCACGTTGCATTAACATAATATGAATACATTTTGAATTGTCACTGATTGTTTATTGCTCTGTTCTGTGGCACAAGATGGCAATTTCCACCTTAACCTTTGAATTTTGGTACGGTTAGATTAGATGAGATTCTTTATTGTCATTGGGTCGGTCATCAGGTACCACTACTATAAAGGCGGATTTCCACTGGGGCGAGTTACAGCCGCGGCGCGTCAACGGTGCGGTCGCCGCTGTCGATCGCTTTCATTCTAATCAATGTGAGCATTTCCACCGGACACGCTGCTGCGGCGCGTCTCAGCAGCAGCTTGACATTCAGGATTATCGCGTGACCTTCCGTGAATACCGCTGGCTCCCAAGGCACCGCTGCGCTGCCGTAACGCGCCCGGTGGAAATCCGGCCTCAATTCGTCACTCAATACTCTCGGTAACTTCTGCAGACACCGACTGCAGAACATCTCTGCGTCTTTGGCGTCTTACGGCTTACCAGAAATAATCTGGCTGGCTTTATTGAAAACCAGGAGGTGTCTGTGCACGAGTCGTGGAAGTTATGTCAAATATTTTATGGGGAAAAGTTCAGAAATGTAATTGGTAAAACTGTGTGGGAACCCTGATAATAACGTGTGCGCACAAGTTTATATCTTATAATTAAACAAATATAAACCCCTCCATAGAAAACTGCTTTTCCATCCAATTAGACACAGTGTTTTAGTGTCAGCGAGGGCACACATTTCTCTACGCAAATAGATCTCGTTTACAGAATAAAATATCCTTCTATCGCAGAGATACAAGCTCCTTTATTAATACAGAGTGGAATTTTTGGACACAAGAACTCATGGCCAAAGTGTAACGGTTGGATTTTCCCAATAGCAACTGTCCTCATCAAGTCCTGCACCTCATCTGGCGAGTCAGGAGTTCAACTAGCAACACACACACTATAGTAATGCAGCCAGTGTATACGTCTGTACTTTGTATTGTGAACAAAAACACGACCTTTCTAAGATTTCAAAGGATCCACAAGGTTGTTATAAGTGGTTATAAAAACAGTGGGAAAACAATGAATGCTGCTTTTAATGCACATTATGCCTTTGGTGAACTAACTACAGACATACAATGCCTTTATTATGCAGACATGGTCAATGTGTTTTCATAACATATCTAAAAAAAAAAAGAAAACATGAAATACATCAATAATATAAGGGGCAATAGAGTTGAGAGTTACATATTTATTTATGTTTTGAATTAGAATATTTGAATCTTCTCAAAAATGTCGTCAAATCTCCCCAGGGTAGACAGTTTCAGCAATTTATGAAAACTTTGACTCCAAAAAATATATATATAAAAAAAAAATCATAATCAATTCAGAACATATTTTAATTATTTAAGTGTTAAGTTACAAAAAAAGGTCAAATAATATTGTATCTGTTTGTATAACTGTAAAGTGTTGTTAAGTATTGTTTAATTTCAATCACTGGCCCCTGTATTGTATCATGGGCTATTTTGTGATATTTGTATTGTTGTGCAAATAATTAGATAATTAGATATCGTAATTGTGATGAAACTGGCAATTTTACACATTTACAAGTTGGAACTTGAACTTAACTATTATCAACCCCATTGAAATTGTCAAGCTATGATTTGTCCTACATTCAGTCAGACTTGTCCAATTGGGAGAATAAAGTACAAATGCATCGATTTTTTTTCTGACTGTGCACAAATATGATTATTGAAAGAAATGAAATACAACATTAGATTATATTTCTGCTGATTACATGTCCCTCTCCTAAAGGCCACTTCCTTTATGTTTGCTGTTGACTCATGTGGGTTTGACATCAAAAGATCAGCGTCTCAGCTTTAGTTTCCAGGTGTTTACATCAAGATATGTTAAACAACTAAGAAGATAGCCTTGTTTGTGTGGAACTAGGTGAGCAAACGTATAGGAACAGATAGACTTGAATTAGATTTAAATGATTAATATGCGTTTATTGCCGCACACCTGCTCGGCTCACTTGAAGATAAAGTGATAACGTAACGGGTGCAGCCGTATCAAAGCACGTGCAAGTACAAGAGGGCGGCATTGGACCTGGATGTTGGTGCTCTGCATTCCCAGATTAAATGTAACATGTGATATTTTAACACCATAAAATGTTTCAAATGGCAGCATCAGCAGAGCTTCCCCTGGAGATTACTCTCCAAATGTGAGAGAGTTATCAGCCACATCCTTTTTTTTGGTGATGAAATCTCATCTCCGTATACTCTGTCAGGGCTGCTAAGATCCTGCTTTATGATTTCCCGTCACGTACAATCAGCAATACTTTGAGCCACTGGCTCACATCTAGTGTTTGAAGTCGTCTGCTTTTCTTCATCCCACTGCTTTACCTCCCTCAAGACTGTTCCCATCCGTCCCTGCTCACAACTGCAGCAATTGTTGTGCAGCACTTTATGCTGAGTACTGTGGCGTTTTGTGATAAATGCGTACACCTGCGTTTACTGTTATGTTACACACACACACACTGCTCTTACTGCACAGCATGATGCAGAACAGCGGGGTGGTGCCACACAGACTCTCTGTGTGTGTGTGTCGGTAGTTTACATGAACATGTGAGGAGTATTGTGATTTGCCGATGTCGAGAGGAGCCTCTCCTCTGTGAAGTTCTCAAAGCACAGAATTGATCTGTTTACTTCACCCTCCAACGCAGAGCTGGTTCATCTGGAGCTTGAGCTTGGTGGGAGAGCTCAGTCGATCAGACTAAACTGAAAATCACTCACCAGTCGCTAAACACCGCCCTGAGCGCTTTCATGCAGACAAGCATCTTATATATTATAAAAAAAAGGAGAAATAATCTAGGGCTGCAACCGATGGATGATTTTAACTCCAGATGAATTAGAGCTGAAACAATTATTTGATTAATTCAATTAATCGTCAACTACTTTGATAATGGATTAATCGGTGATTAAAACACGATTCCTGATTGTTTCAGCTTCCTGAATGTGAATATATATATATATATATTCTTCGTTTCTTTGCGCCACATAACAAAGGAATCTTTTTGGTTTGTGGACAAAACAAGATATTCGAGAACATCTTCATTTCTAGGTTTGACAAACACTGATCGACGTTTTTTTTGCGTTTTCTGACATTAAATGGACCAAACGATTACTTTACGATTAGTTCAGAAAATAATTGACGGATTAATCGATTATGAAAATAATCCTCTAAAATTAATCATTTGCTTGATCGGTCCGTAAAAGTTTCCCAAAACTCAAAAGGACTAAATTTGAAAAAATTCTTTGATGTTGTCTTCAAACCAGTGATATGCAGTTATAGAACAGAATAGAATAAAACAGAAAGCTTTTATCGTTATTCATCATCATCTTCAACCACTTTGTCCTCCACATTAGGGTCGTGGGGGGCACTGGTGCCAATCCCAGCTTGTACAAGACAACACAATTAGTGTTGTACTCATGTGAAAACTGGTGCAATAAAAGACACAGTAATAAAGAAACACCATAGACAAGGGGTTCTCAAAGTTTTGATACCTCAGGGCCAATTTAGGAACCCAACATTGGACTGAGGGCCGCCAAAGGAAAAAGAAAAACAAAAAAAACCAGAAAGAAATCCCATTTGTAATAATTTTAATGACCAGATTGCAGTTCTACAGTTTAGCGTTAAGTAATATAAGCGTTAATATAATAACGCTTTATAATTTACTGGGTAATTACCCAGTATTTTAGCCATTGTTCTTACTTTCTAATTACAGGTTAATACCAAGTAACACATTTCTGTTACTATATATTTACTGGGTAAATAGCTAGTAATTGGGGGCTGTAGCTACCTGCTTATTACCAGCTTATAACACAATAATACACTAAAATACACCACATAGAAACCAGGTAAATACCCAGAATTTTTGTTTACACTTATTGGTCTGTATCCAGTAATGTCCAGTAAACATTTAACAAGCTTAGTACCTCCTGGATTAAAACTATCAACTGTAATTCATTGCGGGGCCGCCATAAATGTTTCTGCGGGCCGCCATTGGCCCCCGGGCCGCACTTTGAGAACCAATGCCATAGACATACCATAATCTATGGTCATAGCAACATATAACAACAGATCTGAACATATCCACACTAAAGAAGCTGAGATCTGAGAACTAGTCTAGATTTATAAGACGGAACACTAAGACCGATTAATTGATCACAACTGCACAATAACAGTTGGCAATTAATTCAGTAGCTGATTAAAATTCGAGGAATCTATTAATTCATTAATGTGCAGCAGACGGTTTCGCTTGTTCTTCGGGCAGCTGTGCGTTTCACTCGGTTCACTCACTGAACTGAAGCAGCTTGAGGGTTTGGCCGCTGTAACCTGGTCGTGTGAACCGCAGGTGTCCTGTCGGACGCCGCTCGTTCATCCGCGCGGACGCCGCTCATTGACTCGTGAGCCTCGGTACATGACTCGCATCGCACACGTGTCTAATAGATTTGCAAAGGAATCATTTCCAGCTCCGGCTGAAATAATTAAGTTGACGTTCTCTCCCCAATGTAATTAACAATGAGCAGCGTCCAGTCTGTGACCTGTAAGATGTTTGATTTCATGGTTTTTTACATTACAAGCCCGAGTTGCAGAGCACTTTATTCCAACAAGAGGGAGCTTGTGAAAGTCATGAGGGACACGCGGTGTTGAGAGGACACTGCCTGCGAGACGTACTGTATCTGGTTCACTTAGCGCGTTTTGTTGAGGTGTCGCGAGCTCGGCTCCAAATAACTGTCGTGTTGCCGTGCTGTTGTCCAAGAGTGTGCTTTGAAATAGGAAATCACTTTTGTCGCTTTTCCACGACACAGTTCCTGCACGACTCGGCTTGGCACGGCTCGACTCAGTGTTTTCCATCAGGGATACTTTTTGCGTACAGAGGGCCTGATTTACTAAGATTTCAAATAGCGAGCGCTAAAGAGCAGAAAGACTGCGCCCGCTACTGGGTTACGTTTTGCGGGTGAACTACTTAGATTGCGGCCGCAATTGACTACAGGCGCAGAAGTGGTTAAGACCGCCCTATTTAAATGAGGATTTTGCGCGAGTCAAGGGTGGTCCACATGGAGAAAGAGCAGACTCAACGGAAGCGCAGAATTAAATTTGAAGCCACTGAACAGAAAGTGACGTTCTGCGATGAGCAGATAACTGGGATCGAGGCATATATGACATATTGTTCCCCAGGTCCATAGGACCTTTTTATATTATTATTATTATAATCCTGCGCCTATGGACTATGGATGTTGCCATAAAAAAAAAAAGAAGGTGCTGCGCTCTCCTCCTGACTCACCTGCAGCTCACTGACAGCTGCCAGGGAGCGCTCTGCTGTTTCTATGGATCTAATGGATGAGTGACTTTCTTGTCAATAAGTAAATAAATAAATAAAGCGGATCATCACAACGGCTTTTTAGTCCCAGTCCGTCCCTGGTTTCATCTGTGTTCATTCAGTCAGGCTGAGTTTCCATTACGCGTGCCAACAGCCTTTGATCTGACGTCAGAGGCGATGGGACAATCGATATAGATGATATATCTATAGCTGATTCAGATAGTTACATTAAATAGTGATTGTTGTGATTATTTATTGCATTTAAATGTGCCTGGAACTGGAAGGGTTAGGGTTAGGGTAACCTGCCTGTGAGGTTTTTGTGACGTGTGCGCACTGTGCCACCTGCGCTTCGCCGTGTAGACCAGGTTAGAGCTGGACCCGTTAAGGTAAAGCGGGGTTCCCCGTTCCTCCGGTCTTAACCGGGGAACATAGGTACGAGCCCTCCTTGAACCACAAACTGCAGACCAAGGTAAGCCCATACCAGTACAAACACGCATTTCTCCTCTGGATATCTATGTTTAATTTATTCAGATATACCAAATAAGAAATGAATGTGCGTCATCTGTGAACGCGTAGTTGAACATGCTCTGGAAAAGCGTAATTTCCTGATTTACAAATATATATAACTGTAAATAACCGCAGCCATGTCCGCGCCGCGCACCGCTGTGCCAGTTAAGACCTGCCTTTCAAACGTGCTAAATATAGACGCAAAAATAAACACCGCAATCAGTTTCAGGTTTGATAAATCACTTTGCGCGTGCTAAAATAACATATTTATATTTTCTACTCCCATCACACGCAAAATAGCGTGTAAACGCCCCATATTGCATATGCATTAAGGCAAGAACGCTAAATGGGTTGCGGGTGCTATTTTGCCCGTCTGAGGGACGCGCTCCTCGTTGCGCCCTGTTAGTAGATCAGCATCAACGCTAATCTGCGTGTGCAATCCAGTTTGCACACGTTTTTGCACGCGCAAAGCTTTAGTAAATCAGGCCCAGAGTCGGCTAGAAGAGTCATGAGCGCGACGTCTGATACCGGAATCAAACAGAACAATGGCAAACTGTAGATAAGTTAAAAATCCAGAAAACGTGTTAATCTCAAACATTTAGAAAGGACTTTTCTAAAGTCTCAATATTTAACAGAGGAGTCTGGTCTATTTAGTAGGGGTGGGAATCTTTTACTATCTCACGATTCGATTCCGATTTTTGGGGCTACGATTCGATTCAAAAAAATCGAAAGACAAGGACAAATGGAGACATTAAAGTGTCTCATTCAGATTTATTAAGTTTTAAACATTTATCCATGCTGAGATGGAATTGTTGGAACTGTTGCATAAAAGCAATATCACATATTGCATCAACGATTCTGGGACGTTTCATATCGATTCCGAATCGTAAATGAGAATATGTGAATCGATTTTTTTTGGCACATGTGCGTGTCGTGTAAATAGGGCAATGGAAAATGATGCCACCGTGCAGAGTCATGCGGGAACTGTATAGTGGAAAAACACCATTTCAGTATATGTGAATGTTTTAAATATACCTATCAAGTAAGGTAGAAATGTAAATGTATAAGTAGATTTTTTCCCTTTTGTCCTGTTTGTGTCTTTGTGCTTTGATGAACTGCGTCCACGTCTCTTTGTGCAGCTGCGGCCCGTTTGTCTGCGCGCACGCGTTACCTTGATGAACAGCACATCAAGCAGCTCGTCAGATCACACTGAGCGGCTGAGAGAGCAGGATGCTGTGCAATTCAGATGCACCGTGTGCGAGAAGGGAGGCAGCCTCTGATGTATTTTTAGACAGGCTAAATAATGAATGCCTGAAAAGACAGCTAGGACCCCAGATGCCAAAACCTTCCCCTTTTGGTTTTTTGCGCTCACCTGTTCTTTAAGTATATGGCTTGAGATGTTGAGTAAGGATGAGGGAGGAGAGAGGAGAGGCGTCTCCACTTTCACCAAAGCAAACCTGCAGCCTCTGTCAGTGGCTGTCACTGGCAGAGGCAAAAGATCACTGAAAAGTCTCATCTGGATTCAGTCGGAGACTATTACTGCTCTTAAAGCGGAGGCAGAATATGTGAGAAGTGGCTGAGATTACCATGTGTTTTGTGCACTGCAGTTTGAGCTTTTTTGTTGTTGTTATAATCCTCTGGCGTGTGTTTCAAACTGATTTTAATTTGAAATAACACAACGAAGATGAACTTAAACTTGTAATTTAAACAGGCTTCTTTTTCTGTGAACAAATGTGTTGATCCTTGATAATGTTGATGCTGAAATGATCACAACTACAAATGCCAAATTAAGGCTCATTACAGCTTTGGAAATGTGAGGAATTCATAACAGTATTATTAGTAAATTGGCTTTTGAACAGCAAATTTGCTACTTTCTCTTCACAAAATTATTATATCAGCATCCATCTTCTACCTCTTTGTAGTGATGGGATCAGCAGTTCATTTGAGTGTACCAAATCACTAGAATCCGTTCATTAAAATGATTCGTTCAAGAGATTCTTTCACTGAATCATTCAGTGCTTAGCAGTAGCCCAGTGCCCTGCTACGTGACTCACGTCCTCCCTGAGTGCAGTACGTTCGTGCCGCGAGTGAGTGACAGCGCGAACGAGATTCATGTCCTCAGCCACAGTTCTCCAGTTCTCTGTCTCTCAGTTCGTTCGCGAATCATGACTGAGTCAGTGAACTGACAGTGCGAACGAATCACAGCAGCACATGGCAGACACAGTTCTTCTTACGAGTCACTCCCTCCCCGCTCGGCGCACGTTGGCTGGTGTCGTTTTCCCCGAAGATTCACGAGTGAGTGACGGCGTCGGCGAACGACTTCACGAGCGATTCACAGAACGCGGCAGTTCCACTCCCGGCCGCCACCATTGCTGCTGAGCTCAACTGAACTAAGAGAGGAACGAATCAGTTCATGAAGTCAGTTCGTTCACTTAAATGATTTGAAAAGAACAAATCATTCATCACCGACACAACACTACTCTCTTTGTTCTCCACATGAGGGTTGTAGGGGGCGCTGTGCCAATCTCATCTGACATATGAATATACAGCTACAGAGCTGGCATTCACATGTACTGTACAAAGTACAAGTACATTTATGATGTCGAGGATTACACACCCTTTATGCACTGCTATCTTGCTGAAACACACAAAATGAATAGGTGGTTCCAATCAGTGCAAAGTCAAAGTGTGTGTGTGTGTGTGTGTGTGTGTGTGTGTGTGTGTGTGTGTGTGTGTGTGTGTGTGTGTCAGCTCTTCAGACAGCAAGCGGTAATAAAGCAAAGTTTCTTCACCAAATGTCTTAAATTCCACTCCATAAATACTGTGGAGCAGATTAAAGGGGTGATTACACAAGCAGCGGGGCACTTTTTATAATACACCATTGCTAGTATAATGGCAGTGTCACCAGCTTATGTTGTAATATATCGTGGGAATCTGCTTTCGTACAAGATAAATAAATGAAGCTGCAGTCACCAGAGGTTTATTTTACGATACAGTGTAAAAAAAATAAATTAAAATAAGGCCATCATACTTAGATATGTCATACTTGTTGAGTTCAGTCAACCTATACTTACATCAAGTAGGTAATTGGATGTGGCAATCTGTCCTTTGTTGCCACTGAAGAAAAAATTCTTGATTAACTATTGATGTGATTTTGCTGGTGATTTAAAAACCCATTTACCAGTTAGAGTGAGACTGCAGTCTTAATATTAACCTCCTTTAAAAATCATCTCTGGTGCAAAAACATGCAAATAATTCATAAAAACTCTGTGGAAGGCTGAAGCACATAAAAACTATTTGGAGCACCAGAGACAAAGACTTAATATCTCATCAACCTTGAGTGCGCACGCAGTTGTTCTAGGAATCAAATCATTTTTTAAACATTTTTATTTTGGCCGGGTTCAGGAGTTATCTACGTGTGTTATAACGAGTTTGATCACGACAATATGAAATCTGTCTTGGAACATACGTGCACACACATACAAGTGGTGACAATCATTAGGTTTTTAATGATTGTGGTGAATAGATTAGATTAGGGAACACATATTCACCATTAACTAGGTGCTTTCCCAACATGCATATAAGTAGCATACTAGCCCTTTATTAGTAATTATCAAGCACATATTTACACCTTATGTAGGAAAAATCTGTCATAATAGAAGTAGAATAAGATTATGTAGTAGACAAAGGTGTTAATACCTACTTAATGATCACTAATAAAGGGCTAGTATGCTACTTAGATATGTTAGTAAGCACCGAGTTAATGGTAAATAAGTGTTCCCTAATCTAAAGTGTTATCAAAAACTTATATGGATGGTAAAGAAAGAAAAGTTGAGATTTGTGCAGTGATTATACAAGAGTCACTTACTTGTTTTAACTTTACGCTTTCAGTTGTTTTGAATCCATAAGTAAATGTATAGATTGGCTGAAATGGATAATTGGGGTTAGATGCTTATACCGACAACGTTTCTCATATGATACACCAGATGACATCATCTAATAAATTGTATTTCGCCAGTATGAAATATATCTACATATCTGTTAAAACATTCCAAAACACACAAACACACACACATAGGTTTGCAGAGCCATTCTTCTGAGGACACTACACTGACTTCCATTCATGTGGACATGGAACCTTACCCATAACATTTGAATACCTAAACCTAACCTCAACTCAACCACAATTCACATCTTAGCCTTAAAGCTCCCCATAGAGTGGTCCTGTTGCACATATATGTTAGTTATGGAGGTCTACTTACATACATTAACTTGTTTTTATGGTCAAAAACCTCCTAGTGGCTTTAAACGAGAATAGATAGAAATCCTCTTTTCTGACGCTGTTTCCCAGCCGCGAGATTTGAGACTCAACTCTCTCACCCAGAAGAAAAATTCTTGTGATTGGCCAGTATTTTCAGCACACCAGCTCTCAGAAGCACAGCTCCCTCCTCTGGAACGGTGGATGTACTGCTACTCATTATCAAAACATTGTTTTAAAAATGTTTAAAAATAGCTTCTTCACGACTCCCCGCCGCAGTCCCTTTTATGACTTTAAACCGGAGTCAGACCCAGAGTCAGAAGACACTGTCGCTCGTGAAACACCTCCACAACGGACGTTATTCTTCTGCGGTTCAATGTACGCAACCGGATGTGCCCGGACTAGTGCCCGGAGCAGGATGATCGCCTGTTCGGGGGAACCGTTGTGTACGTAACCAGACCGGGTTTCTTCAGAGATCTCGCTGAGCCCGAGATTACAATAAATCACAGCGTTCTCAGCAGTGGCTGAAATGTTTGTTTAAAACCTTCAGGGTTTCATAAACAAGGTAAGAACGCAGATACACACTAAAAAAACAGCGTTAATTGGAACTTCCGGTCTATGTCCGCTTTAACCACGACCACAGTTCCTCAGAAATGAGTTTCTGTTTATTAGGTCCTGACAAGGTCAGTGTTTATCTTCACCACAGATCCACCTGCAGTCTTCTTCATCAGTTCAATCAGTCAATCAGCAGTTCACAAACAGCAGAGGTTCAAGTCAATTGAGTCGTTCACAGATCAATACAGTCAGTCCATGCATTGTCTGTTCCAAGGCAGCAGAGTCAGAGTTTCCATTTTCTGAGGGTTCGCGGGGGGAGCTGTGCCAATCTCAGTTGACATAGGGCGATAGGCGGGGGGGACACCCTGGACAGTTCGCCTGTCCATCACAAGGCCACATATAGAGACAAACAACCATCCACTCTCACATGCACACCTGAGGTCTGTGGGAGGAAGCCAGAGAACGTGGAGAAAACCTATACGCACACACACACAGGGAGAACATGCAAACTCCATGCAGAAAGACCCTTGTTTCCGACCTTGTTCTTCTTGCTGCAAAGGCAAGAGTGCTAACCACTGCACCAACCATGTGGCCCCTTCATCAACTCATAATAATTACAACTTTGAACAGAAAAAAGAAATATCACATTAAACAAAATCAGGATCAATGGGAGCTGTAAAAATTTAAATGCCACTCATAAAGATTCAAACTGGGAGACGGCAGATAAAGCACATGTTGGTCAAAAAGCCCTCAGGGAACAAAGCCTCTGAATCGACGCGAGCATCCTGTTGTATTTTCTCTCCTAATATCAAACATCAGCTGCTGTTTCCTTGTCTCACTTTTATCAATCCTTTGATCTTTAGTATTTTTGCTTTAGTTTTTTGGAGCTAATCTCTGGAGTCAGACTCTTCTTCCTATTATCTCCGCATCAGCATTTCTCTTGATGTCGATGAGGAGGAGGAGGAGGAGGATGCGAGTCCTGAAGGCTCTGTCCAACTTTTGGCCTCACTTGTCAAAGCTAAACACCTGTCACTTCGACACTGGACTTCCGTCCTCTTGTCACCAGCAGCACAGATGGACTCGATGAGCCTTGTCCCGACTGTTTAGCGTCAAAATGCGCGAAAACATGACCCTCCCCCTTTCTTTAGTGCGAGAAAGCGGGCGATGCAAGACGCTGCGTCAAGTTACATAAAGCTCATGTTGGAAACACTTTTGTTTTCTTTGAAAAAAAAAAAAACTTTTTAGATTTCTAATTGAGAAACTATGGAAGCCCATTTCCGCCAGTGTAAAAAAAAAGATCCCACTATCTCCAAATAATAAGATAGTATCTCGAAATAATGAGATACTATCTTAAAATAATGAAATAATATCTCAATATATTGACTTAGTTTCTCAAAATAATGACTTAGTTTCTCAAAATAATGACTTAGTATCTCAATATATTGACTTCGTATCTCAATATATTGACTTCGTATCTCAATATATTGACTTCGTGTCTCAAAATAATGACTTAGTATCTCAAAATAATGACTTAGTATCTCAAAATAATGAGATACTATCTTGAGATACTATCTCAAAAATAATAAGAGTATCTCAATATTTTGACTTAGTATCTCAATATATTGACTTAGTATCTCAAAATAATGAGATATTATCTCATTATTTTGAGATACTAAGTCATAATTTTGAGATACTAAATCATTTTTTTGAGATACGAAGTCAATATATCTTATTATTTTGAGATAGTGGGATTTTTTTTACACTGGTGGAAATGGGCTTCCATAAAAACAAATGTTCTGTTTGAGTTGAGAGATTGGTCTGATCACAGTTTCAGGAGTAAGGAGTTGCATCATGAAAATAATTATAGTAGTTTTGCGCCTGCTTTAGTACATTTGTGGATATTTAGGGCTATAATCTCTTTATCCCATCATAACATCCAAGAGTAACCGGCTACAAAGTTTCCATCTTAATACCATAAGAGGAGATTTACTCGGCTCTGTTACAGCGACAAGCTCTCAGCTTGAAACCCTCTTTGCTCTGGCTACGGTATCTGAGGAGTGAGAAGGGAAAACAGCTTTGTTTGTGCTAAATATTACTACACGTCTCCCTTGTGTTTGACTTTGTGCCGCAGAAAACCCAGAGCTTATTTGAAGCCGAAACGATGTGGTACGGGTAAATTCGAAAAGACAGAAGCAGGGACTGTAAAACCGTGCAAGACCAAATTATTAATACCCGAGAACGAGGGCTTGTTTTCAGTCAACAAAATGAAACAAACATAATAATATACTTAGGAAGGGAAAACTTAATTTCCCCGTAATACCACAACACATGTCATCGCACAAAGCAAGTTGAGTCGGGGGGGGGGGGGGGGTGTAATTGTCTCTCTGTTTTCAGAGCTACATCTCCTTTAATGGTGTCCTTTAAATTGCTGTGTTCTTGTTCCTGCTGTGGTTGCCATGGAAACCAAATGTGCCCTACAGGACGGCAACACTCAGAAATGTTAAGAACGGCTCCTCCATACAAAAAGCACAGTCACTGTGTGCTTCACCAAAGCAGCAGTGAAGCACACAGAGGGTGACATCACTTTGGACATTTTATTGTCTCATATTGAAGTGTAGACAGCTCAGGACGCCGGAGACGCATGTGTTTTAAGCCAATTGTAACAAGGAATTTGTTGCGAGGTAGAACAAATTCTTGCTTATCAGTGATGATGATAACTGAAATCATGCACTGCCTCCTTCATCAAAATTAGTCTGCAATTATATTTTTTTTAATATATAATTACAAAGCAAATTTGCTTGGTGATGAATATAAAAAGGGGCACAAATATGCACAAACCTGCTGATAAACTGCTGGCAATTACAAGCTTTTTGCCGACAAACTATTATTAACTCAACGCCAAAGTTAGATTTCTTTATTTTTTTACACCAGGGTCTTAAACTCAGATTAGCGTGGGGTCACTGAGCGTCTTAGTCTGGTCAGGAGGCGAACGGTCAAGTGGAAAAAAAAGCCCCTTTTTAGGGAAAAAGAAACTGTTCAGTGGGGCTGGGCAGTATGAGCTTAAAATGGCATAACAATATGACATCATGATATTACAATAACAATATCTCTGACAGTATTTATGTATTAATTTTATTGTGGTTATTCTAAAGTGCTTTTACAAATGAAGTTGGATTGGATTGGAGAATTTCAAAATAAAAGCATTATTAAAAAAATACAAACTATGCAGCAATATTTAAGTTCACAATAAAAAAAACTTATTTATGACGCAAAATGAATCCATTAATAAAAAAGAAGACATATACAAAAGACCCATTTTAACTTCAGAGCTCTGATGAATTGAAATTGTTCGTTTGTATTAAAAGCAAAGGAGTTTCCATGCAGAACCTGCTGTGCTTCGGCTTAGGGCTGGTAATACTTTGTTGTGATTCAGGTTGAGTGTAAATAAACACACAAAGTCTCTGGGAACTTTTCCATAAACCTACCTGGGGGATCTTACAAGTCTGAAAAAGCTACTAATAGCAGGATTCAGCTGCTTTAGGTAAATCAAATCAGAGCTGATACACAGCATACAGGTCTTGCAGGATTTGCCTCTTCATCATTGGATGGTAATAATAATAATAATAATAATAATAATAACAATACACTTTGATTATAGAGCACTTTTCACAAACAAGACAAGTAAGTTAAAAAGCTATTAAACATTAAAATCAGTCTGAAGGAGATGAGTTTTGAGGAGTGGTTTGAATAAGGAAAGGTCAGAACAGTCACGGATGGTTTGGGGTAGTGAGTTCCAGAGAAGGCTTTTTCTGTCTCTCCATGGTTTTGTGTTTGGGATGTCCAAGCCTGCAGCTTAAGGAGTAATCACTGCCCTGTCACTGTCTTCTAACTGTAAGTTAGAGTGTGGATACTTCACTGTTAGGACCTGACACAACCTGAGAGAAATGGCTGGGTTTAGGCAAATATATGCAAATATTTACATGTACATATATAACTACAGTTGTGAGTAGCACATCTGTGTCCACATTGACTGTTATTTACACTGCAGATGTTACCAAATAACACAAGCGGTTAACGATGGTGTGTTGAAAATTCTCTACCTGGATTACATCAGCTTTTAAGAGGCATCATTTTGTTATTATTGTTGTATAACAGATGTGCACCTCTCCACCACTTTCCATCCAACAGAATACATAATCAGTCACACTTGGAATGTGACTGTCACACTGTCACACCTCCCCCCCCGTGTGTTTTCGTACGAAACGTCTGAAATGAGCGCAAAAACGATGAATACATCTGCCTAATAGCACATCAACAGTCCAGTGGTCAAATCTGAAGGAATAATATAACACATTTTATCAGCTTTCTGTCTGAACACGGCATTTACTCTATGCTGCTGTTTTGTGATGCAGGCATTACATCATTAGTTTATGATGACACAGTAAATAAACCATCGTCTTTCAACACATTATATGCGATTGAAAATATTTTTGTGGAAATACATATTTTAACATTTACCTCTATAATTTAGTAGGTACAGTAGGTATTGGCTAAAACTAGGTTTTCTATTAGCATATAAACGGATACCCTCCAAACAAACCCTTCTTTTTAACAGCTGATTAACTATTCTGGCGCACCTACAGACTTTAGCCAATCCCTTTTCCGCTGTGGATTTGGTACGGTCTGATGTGTTGTCCAGTGAGCTAAAGTGCAGAATGAGACCTGTGTCCATGCGTCTAGATAAGAGAGGGGGACATGAGTTTGATAACTTAAAGTGTGTGATGTGGAAAGTAACTTAACTTTGATAAACAAAGGCAGTCTGACATGAAATCATATAGACAGGAATCATGTCCATTAAAAACAAAAAGTGATCTATAAAGCTGCAACCAATGATTATTGTCTTTATCGATTAATCGTTTGGTCCATAAAATGTCAGAAAATCTTAAAAAACATTGATCAGTGTTTGTCAAACCTGGAAATGACGATGTTCTTGAATGTATTGTGTTGTCCACAAACCAAAATGATTCCATTTTTATGATTTCTTTGTTATGTGGAGCAAAGAAACAAGAAAATATTCACATCTAAGAAGCTGAAACAATTAGAAATCTTGTTTTAATCATGAAAAATAAAGCTTCAAACCGATTAATTTAGTAATCGATTAATAATCAATCGTTTCAGCTCTAGTGGACTATATCATTTTTCGACATATTTCCTGGATTCATATAACTATGCCTTTTAATACCATCGACACAATCAGACGTTTTGGTCTGAACAGTCTTTTGGTGTTCAGACTTTTGATGTCTTGATGTTTCTATGACTCTTTTCAGACCCTTCTGATTCCAGCAGCTCTCTCCTCATGCACAGTACATCACAGCAGCAGCAGCAGCGGCAGCGTTGTGTCAGGCTATCTGTCTCTTCCAGGCAGTCTAGCCATGCATGCAGCTCAGAATAGAGCAGCCAGGTCGGCTCTTAGACTGCATGGTGAGTGCTGTCTGTGGTCAAAAAGAGGAGGCAGAGATATGCCCGTTAAGCTCGAGCCAGACACGAGCCTGTGGAAAGCCCCGTATCAGCTATTCAGCAAAAGCCGAGGCTTTGAGCAGCGAAGAGGCGCTGGAGTAATAAGACACAGATAGAGACAACTATCAGGTAGATGACCTGGATGAAGAACATGACTGCCAGCTCTCTGGATACATCCTGGTACTTCTGTTTCTCTCAGTCACATAACAAGGAAAAACGCGTACAAACTAGAATTACTGCCCAGTATAATATGGAGTTGCTCCCCCTTTTGCAGCTGTAACAGCTTCCACTCTTCTTGGAAGACCTAGGATTTGTGCACATTCATTCTGTAGAGCATTTATGACTGTGGGCGAGCAGCCAGTTTGAGACCCCTGATTTATGAGGTCAGGCTCTGACGTTGGATGAGAAGGCCTGGCTCGCAATCTCTGTTCCAGTTCCCCGCCAAAGGTGCTCGATGGGGTTGAGGTCAGGGCTCTGTCAAGTTCTACACTCTTAGAAATAAAAATGCTAAGTAGAACCATATAAGGTTCTTCGGCTTGTCCTCATAGGAGAACCCTTTTTGGCTCCTTTCATAAAGGTTCCACCTGCAACCCTAAAGGAGGGATCCACCAAGAACCATTTTAAAACCCTTTATTCAGGGAAGGGGTTTTAAAGGGTTTTCTGGATCAAAATGGTTCTTACTGAAACCATTAATGTTACCAAGAACCCTTGAAAAACCCTTTCTTCTGGAAAGGGTTTTTCAGAAGCAAATGGTTCCAGGTAGAACCTCAGTTCTTGTAGAAGGACCTTTTTGGAACCCTTATTTCTAAGAGTTTACCAATACCAAACCTGACAAACTATGTCTTTATAGTTCTTGTTTTGTGTACTTCCTCAAAACGGATGCCACACATTTGGAAGCGTAGCATTGTCCAAAATGTCTTGGTGTGCCGAAGCGTTAAGATTGTCCTTCACTGGAGATAAGGGGCCGAATACGTTTGTCTATACAGTGAATATAACTGATTTAGAGGGAATTTGATGTCCAAGAGGCCAAATAAATGTTGTGTTAAGCCTCCTGTGACCACCAAAAATCGAAGCAGTTAAGCTGTGAAGGCAAGAGAATAACACAAGGCGGAACAAGTGTTTTAAGTCACGGTGACCTTGACTTGTGACTGCAAAACCTAATCAGTTCATTCTTGTTGTCAAGGTGACGTATGTTGAGGATTGTCCTACAGCTGCACAGTTTACTGCACACACCTGTAAGAGGTCTAATTTCTAAATGATGAATTATTCTTCATAAATAATTGACATCAGCTGCACCAAAACAATGGCATTAACCCAGGTGATGTGTGTCCCAGCGCACACGGAGTGATCAATTAGCAGAAACGGATCGTTCTCTACAAACTCTGCCCCCTTGCTTGTTTATACCGTGATTGATTCTCCGCATGCTACCAATACTTTGTTGGGATTATTGCTTGGTTACTCGTGGTGCACTTTATATCCAAACATGTTTAAGAAATGGGGTTATTGATTACAGGGCCGTAATGAGGTTTGGGAGAGTTATCTATCTGGGGCTGTGATGATGGAGCTGCTGGTAAATGGAGTAGTCGGTCACCAATATTTGTCTTCAGCCTTTTTCTTCTCTCTCATTCTGAAAAACATCATTCTGAAGCCCTTTCCTTGTCTCTTCCACATACACTGATAATTCCTGCCCTCATAAACATTTTCATCCTTATTGTTTACAGTGATCACTCTACACTCAGTATTTGGCTCTGAAAAGCTTTGCATGGTGTCTCCTTATATCATATTTCTGAAAGAGTTGATCAAATCTGCCTTTGTCATAATAAAAGGAAGCGATGGACTTTTTCCAATTATAAAATGAATCAGGGCTACATATTCTATTTGAATCAACATGCAAAAAGGATTCCTTGAATGCACCAAAAATGATGCGGTTTTGTTTGTTTATCTATGAGGCTCTTTTCAAACAGATTATGAAGTGAAGAGACGAGAGGAAGCGGTGTTTTTGAGGGTGCAGTAAAAAGGCTACTGCAAACAAAAGCATGTGTGTTTGCACAGCTTTTGTTCGCCGATCATGCCTGAGTGATTGACTTCTTGTAAGAAATGAAACCTCGAGAGAGGAGAGAGCCAACACGCTCACAAAGAGAGAGTCAAAAATATTGAAGCACCTATTTTGTCTTTTATCCTCCAGCACTGATTTCAGTTCTTAGACACAGTGTCCTAAAATTATACGTTATTAGTCGTCAGTTCCTTTTTCACTTTAAGGTTTGGTTTGTACTCGTACAGAACAGTTCACTTCATACAGTCTGCACAGTTTATTACCAGATGAGTTAACACCTCGACACCTGCAATAGTTTATATTAGTGGGCGATAACCTTAACGCATGACGTGTTTCCATGACGACTGACCATAAAAAGACGCTTGTGACGTCATGTTTACGTGACTACCGATTGTTAAAATGAGTCTCTAAAGTAACGGCGTTTTTCGTGCCGCGGTTACCAGAGTCCAGACACCGTTTACCAGTTAGCTCCGTTAGCTCCGTTAGCTCCTTTAGCGCCGTTAGCGTGCCTACAGTCAATCTGCAACGCTACAAATAACCAGCGTACCTGTGTACTGCGTATGTGTGCCTGTGTTTTTAAAGTTTAGCATTACTTTAGAGACTCGTTTCAACAATCGGGGGTTGCGTAAACATGACGTCACACGTGTTTTTTGCTGGTCAGTCATCATGGAAATGCAACCTGCGTTAGCGCTAACGTTGATAACATTACCGGCACCATTTTATATGCTAAATAAAATACTCTCGTACTGAAAAGGACATAGCTATGATTGACAGACGACACATTAACTGTGTTCGTGAATGTGAAATAATTATGATTTAAAAAACGTTTTGTCCAGACTTAAAGTGTTCGCACAGTGTTGCGAATATACGGGACGAAAGAGCGGATTACAGCGCACCCCCCCATGCAAAGGGTAACGCAAAAATTATGTGGACGGGGGCAAACAAATCAGTCAGTGACAGAGACAGCAGCTCAGCGCAAACATCGGTAAAACCTATTTTGAAGCTTGATGTCCCCCACATGTTGTCATCGTATTTTCTTGTTTATTAAAAAGAACAGGGTTTTGGGGGAACAAACACAATCCAGCGTTTCCACTGCCATGTTAAATGTTTGGACTGTACACTACCGTTCAACAGTTTCGGGTTCAAATATAGTCAAGACATTGGCAAGATGAGAAATAATGATTTTTATTCAAAATAATAATTTTGCCCTTCAAACTTTGCTGTCGACAAAGAACCAGCAGAACTGTTTTCAGCTGTGCTAACATAACTGCACAAGGGTTTTCAACGGTTTTCTAATCATCCAATAGTCTTCTAACGTGATTAGCAAACACAATGTACCATTAGAACACTGGAGAGATGGTTGCTGGAAATGGGCCTCTATACACCTATGTACATATTCCATTAAAAACCAGACGTTTGCCGCTAGAATAGTCGTTTACCACAATGTATAGAGTGTATTTATGATTAATTTGATGTTATATTCATTGAAATAAAAGTGCTTTTCCTTCAAAAATAAGGACAATACTAAGTGACCCCAAACTTTTGAACAGTAGTGTAGGTTATTGTGCGAATAATTGGTGCAAAAAACTTGTCTGACCTTTAGCCTGACCCTTGGGTTACCTTTTGGGCCCCTACAGGCTTAGGTCCGATCGTCACCCTTCTATTACGCAACCTTTTATTGCCACAACAAAAAGGGGACTTAACTCACTGTCTCTATTGACCTTGACCACCACTGACCAACCACAGTGGAAATAAGCTCCGTCCTTTTCTCGGGGTGTTTGTTATTACTGTGGAGTCTGACACTTTGGTGGTAATAACATCAGAGCTGTGGCAACAATAGCCTCTCTTTGGGGCAGACATCTGACTAATTGGTCCCATCTCCTCTTGAGTAGATGTTCCAGGAGCTGGGCATAATCTCATTATGTAGAGCCGAGCAGCAGCCGCCAGGCTGTGTTGAGAGAGAGAAAAAGGAAGTCCCCTCGTGAGGTTTGAGGTGGCCGGAGGCAAAAAAAAACCTCCTGTGGAGACTGGAGGGCATGTGGAAACTATGTCAGCGAGGAATTGTCAGGCTGACAGTTCTCGTGTGTGTGTGTGTGTGTGTGTGTGTGTGTGTGTGTGTGTGTGTGTGTGTGTGTGTATGTGTGTGTGTGTGTGTGTGTGTGTGTGTGTGTGTGTGTGTGTGTGTGATGTGAAGGGAAAGAACCTGAAATGGATGCTGTTATTCTTTCCGGGCAAAACCCATCTCCTTACGAATAGCACAAATGTAGCTGAGGTCTGCCGTTGCCACAGTGACAGGCTTGATATCAACAATATGTACTTCTCCCTCTTTAGCACAGACTACATGTGCCAGGCGACTGAATAATGTACAGCGTGTCTGAGAAGTATCAGAAGAGGTTATCCAAAGATCGGCCTCACGGCATAGCCAAATTATTCCTGAACATAATTGTACTGAACCATAATTGTAGTTGAAATAACTCTGAAAGGCCAGTTTACTTGGCAGGATGTGGAACATTTAATTAGAATTCAGAAGACTATATTGGTTTAATCGCGGCAAAGGCTTATTGTCTTGGTGTGCCGTCAGAGACGAGGTTTAACATTTGGCAAAGGGAAACATTATTTATTTTAGGGACTTAATGGAACAGGTACAGGGCTCTGAGGGGTATAATAAATAAATAAATAAATAAATAAAAGATTCCCTGATATGAATGTAGACAAATCACAGCCGACACAAGCAGCAACACACAGAGTGACAGCTCTCATTTGTCATGCATGTTATACTCATTCTGAACATGAATTATGTCCATACGAATTATAGCGCCATGCATTTCGCTGTCATGTACCTCTCTCCTCTTGTGTGCGTGAGTGCCGAGAGATAACGCGGGGAACGGATTTGAGTTAGCGAGCACCTTCACCATTGAGACGTGACTGAGAGAAGACACAGCTGGATTCAGACAGCTCTTCACTGTTACTCACGAGTCAAGAGTTATTCATGCTTTTATTATGGCGAGGTTAGACTGTAATTCTTGGTAAGTGGGTGTCTGCAGGTTGCACCCAGAGCACCTTTTTTTTTTTTTTTTTTTTTTTTTTTTTGACACGTTGTTAGAATATTGAATTATGTAAACAGCATCAGCGGAAAATAATCAACAGATTAATTCATAATTAAATTAATTGTCACAACCCTGCTCACTTTGCGAGTACTCTCGATTGTTGCTTCCAAAATGCAAATATTTGTAAATTGCTGGTCCTCCCTCTGTGAACACACTCCCTTGGTGTTTCTATCAGATAGCAACACAAATGTCTCGCACACGCTTCAATTTTCTGTTCCAACAATCACAGATCAATTAATGATAAAGTGGGATATTTCATTTTTATTTAAAGGTTCTCCTTTGCATTGCATCTAAATGTCAGTGCAGCCAAACCATCCTCATAACTAATCATTCTTTCTAATCAACAGGTCGGGACTAAGTTTTCAGTTGAAGCATTTTAAGTAGACATAATACCCTATTTCTCAAAGTTAACCTAGTTCCCTGGTGTCCTAATGAACAGGTCTGTGACATGCTTTGGTCAAAATACCATAAGGATGAAGCACCACAGCAGTTCAATCACTCTGCCAAAACAGCCCTGTTCAGAACGCTCTGTTTTGAGTGCCTGTCTCTTTAAATGCAAATGAGACACAGGAAACTACGTCAGCGTCTTTGAGGCTCCGGCAGCTAACAGAAGTTAGCATTTGGAAAAGCGATCATTTAATGACTCTAGCCGACACATTGCCGTCATATATAAAATGTATCCACTGGACATGTAAATAGTCTGAGGCTGGAAGTTTGTGTAGAACTCTGTGCTGCACTGTGCAGCCAAGAATAGAACACTTTGCGGACTTCCGCTTTTCTGGATACTCTCGCCTGCACTCTCACGGTGTCTCGGGACAAAGCGGAGCTCCAACAATTCCAGGAATGTCTCATTGTGACGTCACAATGAGTGCGGTTAGTCAACATTGTGCGTTTTATCTCCTGTACTTAGACTGAGGAGGACCACAAAAACACGAGTGAGTCATCCTTTTTCACACTTTGCCTACTCATAGAGCCTCCAGAGTCCCAAATATAAGTATTAAAATGATTAAAAAGCCCTTTTCAGAGTCTCGTGCCTTTGCCTTTCAATCTAATCAGCCCTGATAGGAACCTGCTGACAGCAGACAGGATGTCTCCTCTCCTCTCCTCTCCTCTCCTCTCCTCTCCTCTCCTCTCCTCTCCTCTCCACCTCCAGCTCATCATACGAGGCCAGTAAATGTCTGTCCGCATGATTAGGCGTGAATCCAGTTTTTCTTTTTCCGTCTCATTTGGAATTGATTGTGCTCTTACAGGATGCTATGTTAATAACCCGCTGCCTGTGTCGCTCAGGTGCCAGAGGAGCTCCAGATCTTTGGCTTCATTATAGAGAAGAAAAAGGACTCTCAGAGAGTTATCTACCTCATTAGACTTCTATCCATCTGACAACAAGGCTGGGCAGGCAGCTCTGCCCTCATACAGAAAAGGGCACTGGCATCAGACCTTTCTTCTTTATGCCATCCCTCCAAACTCCTGTCAGAGTGACGGCTCCTTAATGTCGCTTATCAATCTCGCGGCAAACAGTCGGGTTCACAGCGAGGTTCATATTGTGCACTGCTGTTCCCTCATTGACTCCCTGGGCCCGTCTCATTGGCTAAGTATCAATTCTTCCAAAACCCTTGCATCAGTTCCAATAAATATTAATTTTACATATGAGAAACTCCACTCAAACTTTCGTCATTAACTTTTTCGAGTGGGTGAAGTAAGACAGCTTTTTCAAAGTTATTTTAGTTTTGAATGTCTCACTGTTTGTTTTTTTTTTTACTCACCAGTAATTAAGATGCAATAGGCTGTGAAAAAAATAATCTTTTATCTACTAACTCTGGCAGCAGAAGTGGGCAGAGAGCCACAGATGAATGCAGTTAAAAGAAACTAACCACTCTTGGGCAATGTTCATCAAGCAGAGCAGAGTGCATGTCTGTGTGTTGCTAATGGTAACAAGCAGAGAACACCCAGCCTATTGGAGGAGGTGGCACTAAAATATCAGTTAATATCAGTCAATATCGCCTGTTTTTTTTCAAAATAAAACAGAGAGGATTATTTGCCGTGATCTAAACTCATCGTTTAAAGTCATCATTTCAGTCACAGGTAGATTAAAGTCTCGTAATTAAATCCCTGTGTCATCGTTTCTTCCTTCATCCACGACGAAGGTTTGCCGTCAACACACAGAAATGTGCCTCTTCCTTCCGTTCTACATCTTAGGAAGTGTCCTGTTACCATGGTAACTGCAGCCCATATCACACAAGACTGTACTAAGCTGCCAATGTTTATGGGGGAAAAAAATGCAGACTTTAAAAGTGCATGTGTAAGTAAGATGTAAATTGCCGTGGCATTTCTTCACGTTTCTTGGCTATTAATTATCGGTGTCTTTTATAAACCAAAGGCTAATTATAAGATGGGAGCTGGGACTCGCTTCTAAAAATTAATTAAAATGGGCCATGCATTGTGATTTTCAACCCTTTATAAGATATACATTTGACATTTAGATATTGAGAAAAATCTTTGTAATGTAAAAAAAAAAAAAGTAATACAATGTGATAATAGAATTACATTTATTTTTCCCCCACTGAAATTAAGTACAATAACAGTTCAGATCTACATGAAGTATGCATGCTGTCATGATAGTAACCTTGGTTTTTTATTTCTAGTGCTTTGATTATTCATTTAGACTTTTCAGTTCCCTGATTTGGCTTGAGTTTTATTTTTCTCTTGTAGCTACTGGCGAGTGTAGCCCGTTGTTTTTTTTGTGTGGATTTTGGTGTTTTATTTTGACACACAACTCTTTGCTTTCCCCGTCTTTTAGATTACTTGCCCCATCCTACTTAGTTTCACCTGTGTCTGGTTGTCTTTCCCTTCCGAGTGTCTATATATATTCACTCACCCTTTTCTCTTCGTTTCTCTGTTGGAATGTCTTGTTTTGCTACCTGTTGTTGCTTTTGCCTGTTTCACTGTTATTCTTCAGGTTTGCTCCTTGTTAGGTGGTGGGTCAGCATAACAATTTGGCAATACAATAATGGATACGCCAGGAAATATTTTACCTAAAGGTCCCATATTATGCAAAATCAACTTTTTAATCATTTAAATCCTAATATGTGGGACTCTGGAGGTCCTATCAGTCGGCAAAGTGTGAAAAAAGATGACTCACTTGTGTTTTTGTGGTCCTCAGTCTAAGTACAGGAGGTAAAACATGCTCCACAGTGCAGCACAGAGTCCTACACAAACTTCCAGCCTCAGAGGATTTATCTGTCCAGTGGATACATGTTATATATGACAGCATATGCTAGAGCCTGCAAATTATCACTTATCACCAAATGCTAACTGCTATTAGCTCCCATTAGCCTATGTGGCTGATGTCATTTCCTGTCCCTTAAGTTTTGTTTGATTTTTCTTTTTTTCAAGAGATACTACTAAACTGAGCGTTCTGAACAGGGCTGTTTTGTCAGGGTGATTGAACTGCTGTGGTGCTTCATCCTTGTGGTATTTTGACCAAAGCATGTCACAGACATGTTCACCTCGTCGGTTGCCACTACTTTATATCTCCTCATGGTGGCGCTGCTCGAATGAGGGAAACTTGGGTGGAGGTTATCTGGCCTAACTTAAGAGATGCTCCACCCACATTCAATACATAGACTATATGCGCTTTGTTCTCCGTGTTGAATGAATGAATGAATGATGAATAAATAGAGAAACCCTGCACTTTTAACTTTGCACGGATGTTTTGCTCTCTTCAGTTTCTTCAACGTTGCGATGTATCGCTGTACGTTTGTCTTGCAATATATCGATTACCACAGAATCGTTGTGTCGTGATATTATTGGTATTTTGGAGCATGCGTCGCGTATCGCATCATATCGTGTCGTTAGGTAGCCTGTGATTCCCACTCTTATGCCTCGTGTCCTGTGCCCTGTTGATTTCAGAATCAGAAACAAGTTTATTGCCAGGGGGGCTTGCACCTCTGAGGAATTTGTTTTGGTAACTGATGCAGTTATAGTACAGAAAAACAGAGGTTAAATATATGTATTTTATTAAATTGAATATAAATATAAATAGCATATGGTCTGTACATTTGTTGGCCTACCAACACTACTGTTCAAAAGTTTGGGGTCACTTAGAAATGTCCTTATTTTTGAAGGTAAAGCACTTTTTTTCAATGAATATAACATTAAATGAATCAGAAATACACTCTATACATTGTTAATGTGGTAAACGACTATTCTAGCTGCAAACGTCTGGTTTTTAATGGAATATGTACATAGTATAGAGGCCCATTTCCAGCAACCATCTCTCCAGTGTTCTAATGGTACATTGTGTTTGCTAATCACGTTAGAAGACTATTGGATGATTAGAAAACCCTTGAAAACCCTTGTGCAATTATGTTAGCACAGCTGAAAACTTCTTTGACGAAAGGGCACAATTATTATTCTGAATAAAAATCATTAATTCTAATCGTGTCAATGTCTTGACTATATTTTCTATTCATTTTGCAACTCTTTTGATGAATAAAAAGTGTGACTTTTAATGGAAAACACCAAAAAATTCTATAGGTGACCCCAAACTTTTGAACGGTAGTGTATGTTTAATAAGTGAAACATAGGCGGTTGATGAACAGGATACTCTCCCTCCAGATCCCCAGCTGCAGTAGTTGAAAGATCTTAGCACAAAACTGGCTGGTGATGTAAATATAACAGTTCTCTTTATGAAAGGGAAAACTGTTTTCATTTGGAAAAAAATAATGTACAAAAAAAACAAAATGTCTCCTCTGAGGCTCGTTCAAGGAACGATACAGAAGGAGCTGCCTCAGCAAACCATAGAGCTGGAGGATTGTGTTTAAAAGAAGTTAAGTCTACACCATCTTCTCTGTAACTGCCTCCTGAGGGTTCAAACCCAGCCATATGATATACTGTACTCATTCTCCCCGCTGCATTGGCCTTGGTGCTTCTTCTCCAGCTCTCCACCGCAATTTATGATGCACGCACAGCTGCGAATAGCACCTAGACACCTTGAGAAAATTATCTGAATGCTTCCCTATGTTATGGATCCAGGTATTTGTTGATAGGAAACATCCTAACCTCTCTCTTCTCTTTGCACAATGAAAGCTGTCACTGCGTCTCGAAACAGAAACACAGCAACCGTGTCTCCCCCAGACGCCCACACTCCATCTCCTTATGTTTACTTTTTAATTTGTGAAATAGGAACATCGATGAGTGTCCTTAGGTGCCCGGCAGTCGATGTAATTACATCACCGCAGGACGCTCGGCGAGCAGAGGTGTGTTGTGACGAAATAAACTAATATGACTATATTTTTTCAGCCCAAATAAAACCTGAAAAGCAACACACATTTGCTGTGATAATGATATCTCAGTGGTTTATGGCGCCTACTTGGAACTTAACTGTTATTTAAATGGTAATATAATTTGAAGGGTAATTAAAAATAATTAAAACACATAACTTCATCCTGAGAGCTTGTATAATAATGAAAAAGATAGCCCTTTTTTTTTCTTACGAAACAAGAGATGCTGATATTATTATTATAGCCCGCTATTGTTAGAATTAATAATCTTAATTATGACAAACTGGAGTCAGTATTTTACGGTTTAGTAATGTCATTTATGAAGCACACAAAAACAGTTTTAGTGTACCCATGTTTAAACCTCCACTACACCTGCTGAATCAATTTATAGATTTTGATTTAATTTGAGCAGTTTAAAGAGGAGATAAACGTTTACCTTAGCGATGCTAAGTCAAATCAAAAATGTCTTACCAGTGTTAGTACAGTGCAACTGCTATTGTGGTGCGATAAGAGTGATTTCCAGTAGAGTTGAGAATCAGAATTCTTTATTGACCTCCGCCAAGGAGATATGTTTTCGCCGGAGTTTGTTAGTTTGTCTCTCTGTATGACTGTTAGCAACATAACTCAAAAAGTCACAGACGGATTTGGATGAAATATTCAGGAAATGTCAGCAATGGGACCAGTAACAAGTGATTACATTTTGGTCGCGATCCGTAGACGCTATCACTGGTTACAATTATTCAAGTATTTTGTAGGCACTGAGCTGCCTTTGCGGAGGTCTGCTCTCTCCGAGTGCTTTTCTAGTTGTCATTGTTTCTAATACGAAACACGGTTTAGCAGCTTTCAAGTATAAGGCAGTAGGCAATGTAAATAGTAAAAATATAAAATAGTCAAATATAAAATAAAGTATAAAATGTACAATTAAATATGACAAAAAACTGGTAAGCATATTGTGGTGTTACTATATATAAAAAACAGGAAGGTGCAAAAGTAGGTGGAGGGTGAGGGCGGTTATTTCACATCAGTTCATATGTTTTTTTTAATATGTTTTATGTGATATTGCAACATTACTGCACAAATTCACATAATATTTGCTGATGCCTGTTCTGGAATGTTAGCAGCCTTTTTCGATATGAGATATGAGTCCTAGAACATCTCTGTGTGAAGTTCCCTTTACTCTTGATGCATTTTGTCTTGGATCTTTACCCGGAGACATCATGGTCGTATCTTCAGTGTGATCACCCATCTCCCGTCTTTGGCTTGTATTGATTTTAGGTCTTAGGTTGGACAAAATAATACCAAATTTTGCCTTGATAATACCAGGAACAAAGACTCCAGTTCATGTAAAGATTCATTCATCCTCCAGGTCATTGTCTTCTTCTGTAGTTAGCTGTAGGCAACTGGATTTTCTTGAGTTAATTTTGAAGATGTTTCACGTCTCAAGTTGAGTAGCCTGCAGCTAACTACAGAAGACTAAACCAGGTTGTTCAGTTTTTGCTTTTTTGTTGCTAAACCACATTAGTCTCAGGATATTTACTCAAAGTTGTTGTCGTGTGTCACTGGAGCACAGACTTCCTTATGCAGGAAATATGGATGTTTTCTCTTCTCTTTCGCTTGTCCAATGTTTCAAGGCTGCATTTTTGTGCGTGGCACTGACTTGTTTATACCTGCATTACTTTGTTTGTTTATGGGATGTTCACATCACACATCAGCTCCTTCCCAGCATGCAAATTCCACTGAAACAAACTGATATGTTTGTGTATTGCCACCAGCTGATGTGCTCTCTGATGGCGGTAAAATCGTAGGATGAGTGTTTTATTGTTTGCTTTTTTAGCAATTTCTCAAATCTTGACCATTGGACGATAGGGTCTTATTTTGACACTGGTTTTTTTCCTGAACATCCAGTGTCTCACACACAGAACCAGTAAGATAATTAGGTACATACTCGGCTGTTAGAAACTGAGAAAGACCTGTTCCTACACCCGGGTTTAGCATTCGTAATGAATGTTACTTTCTACCATTTGAGAAAGCCCATTTTACAATTCTCTATGACTCAGTGTTTCAGTAAGAATGTATAAAAGCCAGGCCTCAGTTTGGGCATGTTGATTGTAAAACAGACAACAATAAAAAATAGTAAAGATGACACATTATGTCCTACCTGTCACCAAAGGAAGGATAAAGCCCTCTTTATGTGATGAATAAATGATAGTATGATCTAGTTACATTAATCACACATAGATTTGTATGTGTGATTCATGGCAAAGTTAATATTTGACTTCAGAAAATGTTGCATTTACCATTTCAGATCATTCTCTCTTAAATGCCATAAGGCCTCATCATTGCTTGTAAGAAAACTTTAGCCTGTATAACAATGTTCAGCACTGTGTTTTGTTGTAGTGTCATGTTATGTCACATAATCAACACTGGGGTTTTAGATTTTGATTATATTTCTTTCTGTCCTATGTCTTTGAACAGTATTTGTCTTTAGATCAGTGGGGAAGCTCATTTCAGGCCCAGTTATTTATACGTAAATTCTGCCCTCTGCTCCAATGTTGGTAACAATGAATAACTGAAAGAACAACTGAAACAAGGTAGTACTATAATAGTGAAATGGGCTGTATCACCAAGCAGATGACAGACACCTGTCTAACATTTGTTTCTGAGCTTCACTCGCAAAAAAAAATCCACATGGGACTGAGACAGAAACCATTATCCTGTATCTATCTATAAAGCAAGTTGTATCTGTGTGTGTGTGTCTGTGACAGGCATATCTCACTGACCGTTAGTTACATCGACCTAAGATTTTGGATATGGGTTGAGCGTGGCCCGATGGTGTGCATCCTTGATTTTCAAGTTTTTAGGACAAATTGAAATTTTCGCTGATTTATCACGATACACCAGGCAGGGGCGCTGTCAGGATTGTCTACACGAGAGTAAATCTCTTTGTACATCCAACCTTCACACACAGCCCCATTTGGCCATAACTGAAAAATCTTCTTCAGCTCCCGCTATAGGAATACATACTTCCTACGGGCAATGCACTAGTATTTCTAAATCAAAAAGTGGTTCCACCTCTCAGACAGTTCCTCCAATCGCCATGCATCAGGCCGGCGTCTGCGTCCGCCCATTGCTCCATTGACTCCCACAGAGATGCTGAGCTTCATTTATCCAATCACCGTCAAGCTTGCCGCCGTGAAAAAAAACCATTATTCTTTGCCGTCTCTGGTTTCCACCGGTTTCAAAGTGGCGTGCTGCCATGCAGGCGCGGTATGAGAAGGACATTGCGTCAGATGATCTGTGCGTTTAGCACACTTTTACGAATGAAATGTAATTACAACCGTCGATATTTTACCATTTATCTTGTGACTCTTTAGAGGAAGCAGGGCTCCCCTCGCTGTCTTTGAGCAATCGGCTTTGCTTGAGATCCTCTGCTCGCCCCCTGGCTCTGTATGAGCGCCTTGTCAGGCATCTGTTTTAGCTGCTTGTTGGACCAATTTGTGGCCGGCATTAGGCTTTCATTACAGGCTTCCAAATGCATGCACACCTCGTAAGATGGGACTTAATTAAGTTTATGCTTTCTCTGGCAGACCCAGGGGCTGGCTGCTTGCTGCTGCTGTCGATTGTTGATTTATGTTGAGTCCTCAAGGACAATCTGCTTCCTGCCACAGAGCAGCGCACAAAACAAATGGTAGCTCATTGCCAGCTGTTTTGGAATCATATCTCCCAAATACTGTTTCCATGTTCCATTTTCATGCCTCTGCCCCAAAAATAGCTATGAGTGGCAGACTTATGTTTTGGGGTTTGATTTGATTTGATTTGATTTATTTTGTGCAACAAAAGCAGTGAAACGACAACAAGAGTCACGAAAACACCTGGGGGCTTGTGGGTGGGGAATCTTTCCTCAAGATCAAACATTAGCAAAACACAAAAGTGCAGCGATTCATGAAGCTGGACAAACAAGCAGCGACATCATCAGGGGTTTGGCGGTTGTCTGTCTCTCTTTGGCACAAACGTTGAAATCGAAAGAGAAAGTTCAAGGTCACTGTGAAAAAACATGTAATGTTTCATCAATATTCATGTAGCTTAGATAGTGGAGAGGTTGTAACCATGTTCAACATTTTGGTCAGATACATAATTGATGGCTCTAATCTTGAAAGTAGAAGTTCTCCCTGAGACTTCCTCCAGTGTGTATGATTCCAAGATATATATCTGCAGAAATGAAGTCAAATATAAAATTATGATGAGCGTAAAGGGCGAAGTCACTTGGTCTTTCAGCAGCAGAATGATTACAATACACTGACAATAAAACATTCAATAGGATCTTAATACAAGATAAAAACGTAAAAATACAACCTATACATACATATAGTCAGTAATAGTGATTGGGTAGAAGTTTGCATACTGTTTGTACAGACTAGAGCTGCAACTAACGATTATTTTTGTAATCGATAAATCTGTTGATATTTTCTCGATTAATTGTTTGGTCCACAACATGTCAGAAAATGTCTTGAATGTGTGTGTGAACATGTTTCAGTTTTACTGATTTCTTTTGTTAGGTGGAGCAAAGAAACCAAGAAAATATTCTCATTTAAGAAGCTAAAACAATCAGAAATCTTGTTTTAATAATAAAAAAAAGCTTCAAACTGATTAATCGATTATCAAAATAGTCGATCGATTAATTTTTTCAGCTCTAGTACAGATCAGGGTTTCTTTGCCGTACAGCCACATCTGTAACAACTGGTACTATTTTGAACTGGTAACAGAATCACTTCCAAAAAATGTGTGTTTCAAATAATTATAAAACTACATTTTATGCATATTATTTCAAACCTGTGCACATACATCTTAACTAAAAGTTTGAGAAAATTATGTTTGGGGATCCAACATAAATGTGTGGATCCTGCCCCAGTCTTCTCTGATATAGACTAATGGCACATTGTACTAAGGAGAGTATGAAGTGTTCTGTTTTTCCTTTGGCTGAATGTTCTCTCCCGTATACCAGAACTCCTTGTGAAGATTTTTTTTTTTTTTTAATTCTTGTCCCGGCCTTGTCCTCCCCTCCACCTCTGCCACCTCTTCACTGTGGAGCTCTAGGCCGACCGTAGAGCCCACCTTCCTGACAAGTTTATTGAACGATATTGTTCTGCTCCCCGGCCTCAACTCCGCCTCCCCAGCACCACGACTGTAAACTGAAGGCCGACAGAGCGCTGTGAACTGGCCTTTTGCATTCATCGAAGGATGAAAGACGCTGCAGGAAATACAGACGTAACTGTCCCTTTTCAGAGAAAGCCTTAGAAAGTGACACTTGACGTGCATCTCCAGGTACTTACGAAAGTAGGAGGCCACTATCTCCACCCCCTCATATACAGTATATATATTAGATAGACCGTTTTTTTCAGGGCAGATACCAATTATTAGTAGTCAAGGAGGCCGATAACTGATATTTGAACCCGATGTTTACCCTCATCTTCGTTTAAATGCCTTTAAGCATGTGTTTGTTAAACAGATTTTCAGATTTTCATGTTAAAAATGTTAGACAATAGACATCTATGTTTTAAAATTGCGTCAAAATGCCGAATATCGTCACCGATAACTGGCCCGGGCCGATAATCGGTCTATCCTTAATATATACAGTATGTATAAATATTGAGTGACATTGTCAGTAGTCACATTGTTGATCTAAACAGAGAGAAGCTTCCTCATGTGGTGAGACTTACATTTTCTTAGGGGCAGTGAATGAAAATCAAACACCGTGCAGGAACCGGATCAGTTGTCTTCAAAGCACAAAGAGGCCGATTATCCACACCATCAAAAGATCAATATGTCAGGCTTTAGTTCTCTGAGACGTTTGAAACACAGCGTCATCACAGGTGCATGATTGGCTGAAAAAAAACACCAATTATTTTTTATTTACTGTTGTCATATGTTTTTTTAAAACCACATTTCAGGAGGGTAAAACAAGTCCAAACACTTGGTCTGCAGCATTTCACAGTGAGTGACTGTAATGGCAGTACAAGGGTGTGAAGACATGAGCATATTAGCATAAATATTGGGCTTGGATTGGACTCCACTTCTGTGGAGTTGGACTGACCAAGCACCACTTCTTTCTTTCTTCACCATTGGGTTTGCAGGAACAATTTGGAGAACCAAATAGACCATGGAGTCCTGAATGTAATGACTTTTTCCTCCACAGTTATCTGACCTCAAGTCTTTTAAAAAAACCAAGAAACCTTAAACATTTGGTGATATCTCAATAATCTGTGCAGAAACATGGGTTATTTGCAGAGTGAATGTTGTCATTGAAGCAGCAGTGTGCTTTAGTTTGTCTGTTTGTGAGCGTCGTCAATCAAAAAGTAAAGGAACGGATGTTTATTCCAATTTTCTGGGGGATGCAGGTTATGGCCTGAGGAAGAAAATATTAGATTTGGTTGGTGATCCTGATCCAGATTGAAGAGTGCATTGACAAGCGAGGGAAACTAAAACAAACACGGCGGCAGAGGGTTTGCACTTTGTCGACTTTAAACTCAGACTAACGGAATTTCGCTGTGAGCCACAGGCAAAAATCACTGAGATAGATAACTGGAATGTGGCCCAGGCTACATATTTTGTCAGATGTCAAAAAGTGGAAAGGTCGTAAATCTTTAACAAGGCGTCATCTTAAATGTGTCAGATATTACCCACTGTGTATTTTAATGTTTATGTAATTCCTAAATATAATCTAGTAGGGTATAATGTGCAATATTTCCGATAGAAGTTTTCTAGAGCTAAAGCATTAAATAGTTCAAGGTAGGAAATAATCGAGCGCTGTGTCTTTGGCATTTAATGTCCAAAAGAATTAACCTTGCACGCGGATGTTCGCAGCTTCTGTCATGAACCGGGAAAGCCACAAACTTCAGAGACAGGAAACCAAACCTGATCTTATTTTTTCTCACGGTATCATTATATCTAGTATGAGTGTCTGGGAAATATGAAAGCAACGCAACAAGGAAATGTGGTCGTTGTTTTGATTGACAGCAAGTCTCTCACGATCCACATTCAGGGTGTTAGAGGTTTACATTCCCATGGGACAGTTCATCGTATTTATATTTAAAATTAGAATATAAATCAGTGAGAGGCCTCTTCGTGTGATAGGATTGATTTGTGAATGTGATGTCCCATATCAGTTTGGCTCAAGTATTTCTATAAGAGGACCTGCTTCTTGTTCATTATGAAGAAAAAAAAGCACATACGTCTGTGCTGGCGTTCTCTTTGATGTGCACTTCCCTTGCTGTCAAACACAATAAATGAGATTCATCTGAGAAGCCGAGCGAAGACAAATAAATCCAATAAAGTTTTGTCACTCATTCTGCGTCCTTCAGTGACATCCTCTCCTCTCTCCTTCTCTCTTGTTCCCTTTTTCCTCTCATATCTGCTTTTTTTTATGAACCTTCTTGGCGCTCTCTGGTGAAGTGCAGAGGTTGTTTACCTTTTTCGGATTGAAAAATGGTGTTGGGTTTAATAAAGAAACACATACACCTTTTGCCACCGCTGCCACCTCGGGGAGTCCTAAAGGGAATCCGACTGCAGAGCATTTATTTTTCTGTTTTGGAATGTCGTGATGCTTATGCAGCTCAAAGCCAAAAAAAAAAGAAGCCTGCCTCCAAAAACAGCACATCCATCAAGTTCCCTCCAGACGCGTCTGCCATGCCCATGTTTCTGCTCTGACGCTTGGCAGGCGTGGAGCTCCTTGCAGGTTGATGATGTGCCACACGGAGCCGGGCACGAGTACAAATGCCAGCTGCTGGCTTTTTAAACGCTTAGCTGCGTCCGACTGAACTGCGGGATGCTTTCGCTGCGTTTCGAGCACAGCTTCTGGATATAGCTTCAAAGAGCAGGAACACACTTGTTGATATAGCAGAGAAACAGCAATAAGGGAAGAGTTCACAGAGCAACATGTTCCTGCACAAGAAAAACTCGTGGGGACTCAAAGGGAGAAGGGGTGGCGACAGGTTACATGAATTGGAGTGCACATTTTGAGCCCATCTGTGATCAAACTGCTTTTTTCATACTAATTAGATGTAGTGATGATAACACAGCTGGGGCAAGACTTAAAGGAACAGACCTTCACGCAGCTGCGTTGTGTCTGCTGCTGAGAGATAAACTGGGCGCAATTTCCTCGCAGCTCGCCAACGTACCCCCAAACACCTCATCTGTCTCCGTCTATACGTCCTCTCCCCGGAAAGAACTTTCATCAGGATAATTGGCTTCAAAGTTTGGACACATTTTGTCCATGAACAGATTTTAAAGTGCTTGTGTTGTTGTCGTCGCTGAGGCTGTTATAAACCGAGAATAGAAAAACACTTTTTTTTTTGTTTTGACACATTTTGTGTTTTTGGAGATGGTTTTGTTTTTGTGACTGACTCATTTGTGACTAACTGCGTTCATTTTTTATTTTTTTTATTATTATCGAGGATGACAAAACCAGCGTGGCAACGCCGAGCGATATACGAGACGGCTGTCGACATAATCGCTGCTGGAATGCATATAAGATTAATATGTGGCAATGCATCATCAGCCTGAGATGTGTTTATCACAGCGCTGGTGCCAAATGTTGATGTTTTAATTTAGAAAAAAACATTTTCCCAAGCCTATCGCATAACCGCTGTGTTGTGTTATTATCCTAATTGTGGGCCATTTATTATTGTTGCTGCTAAGAATTACCCTGCAATTTCCCACCACCTTTTAGAAAGGCCTTTAAAATGTTGACTCTCCACGTCTACATCAACCGCGCCAGATCAAAGACGTGTGAAACACAAACATATACAAACATCATCACAGCTTGAAAAAGCGTCATTAAAAAAACATTTACAGTACCACATATACTACTACTTGTACTTGTTTGAAGCATTAAAGGTGCCAGATGTAAGAATGTGGCCAAAAATGGTTACTACAGTCAAATTCAAAACACTGAGGTCTTTTAGGTTTCGTTTTTCTGACATAACTGGCAACTCGGGAGCTGAGACTCTACTGACTGCAATGATTGGTAGACGGCGGTAGGTGGCGCCACATGCCAAAACATGATTTCAAAACAAAGACATGATTTGCAGTCTGCAAAATATTTTTTTTTCATGCAAATATTTTGTCTGTACTGTTGTTGTTGGTGAGTTCAGTTTGTTTTATGAACATTATTCCTGAGTCTCTGTGACATATTAGGAGGATTTTATGGCCAGTTGCTTTAGATTTATTACACAATGCACCTTTAAACTTGAACAAACATGTTGGTGCTGTGTTTTTGCTGGTAGTTTTTTTTTGTATCTTTTCAAACACTGCGAGTGTGACACTGTGGACTTAGCTTAGCCAGAATGAACCAGATGGACAGCCTTGCAACTCAGTGAAGTGGTAAGAAAGCTTCCAAACAGATCAACAGACAAAACACCCACAGAATTAGGAATCGTTAATCAGACGGAATAAATATGCAACAGGGACTGCTTAGATGCAGCAGCCTGCTGTCTGTCTGGTTAACAAGGTTGGCATCCTGCAGTGTCAAAAAAAAAAAACATGTTACTTTTATCTAATATATCTTGAATGTGAATGGACAGCGGTGTGGGCAGCGTGTGTGTGTGTGAGGTGTTGCTATCTCCTGTCACTTCTTCTTCCTCCTCCTCCTCCTGAGTGAATGTCAATACTGAGCTATTTGTTGGTGCTATAAGAGCCGAGGATTAAGTTGGTGTTCAGGTGAGCCACCGTAGACGACCTGTGGCAAAAGCGCAAAGGGAAACATGGCATTGTGCCTTTTTTTGAGAGGCTGCTCTGTGGCGCCACGATTAATGCTGCAGTTTTTTTATTAATATTATTTATTTAGTATTTTTCGAAATGAATAAATATTATCATCAGCAAACATGAAAAAATGATGTTTCATGTTCACAAAAAGAGATTTTATTATACCTCCAGAAAGGTAGTGGATCTCATCCTTTCATAAATAAATGAGCAATATTTTATTCTGGTATAAAGTTAAAAGGGCTTTGAAGAGGTGTAAGTATAAGTATGTCACTGCGATGTGCGACACAACTCAACAAAGTATTAAGAGTGGATTCACAGCAGCCACTCTTAATTCAACCATGGTTCTTTCGCAAACCGAACTCTGGTCCGCACCAAAGAAGCGAACTCTGGTGCGCCTAAAAACGCAGCTCTCAGTTAGCTTCAAGTGAACCAAATGCAGGAAGTACCGACTACAACGCAGGGCATTGTGGGTAAACATAATAGGTGGGTATGGATATGTTCACGATTTGATGCAGCTCCATATTTTGCTCTTCATGTCCTGCATTAACCAGCAGACGAGCAAGTTTTCTTGTTCGTCGTTTGTCTCGTCTTCTCCTTCAGTAATTCTTGATGCAGCGCCGCCTCAGGCGAGGAGGTGGAATGGTACGATATTCAAAAGGTTTGATTTGTTTCATTAAAGTGCGAAAGAGTGCTCGGAGTGGCTGAATGTTGCAACCCCCAATCGTACCGAGTCTGGTGGACTATTAGATGTAAAAACGACCTTTGTCTTTGAGTCTTTTTGATTGATTGTCAGACTGGCTGGAAACAATGGATGCCTAGAAATAAATAAATAACCTTTGCCGAGGTAACCCTTTAAAATCTAAGCCTCCAAATGTCCGTCTTGACCTTTTTTGCTTATTTTAAAGGTGCATTATGTAATAAATCTCAAGCAACTGGCCATAAAATCCTCCAACTATATCACAGAGACTCAGGAATAATAATCATATAACATACAACAACAGTACAGCCATAATATTTGCATAAAAAAAATATTTTGCATGTGGCACCACCTACCACCGTCTATCGATCATTGCAGTCAGTAGAATCTCAGCTGCCGAGCAACCACGGGTTGCCATTTATGTCTGAACTACAATGGCGGAGAAAACAAAACCTAAAAGACCTCTGTATTTTGAATTTGAGTGTAGTAACCGCTTTTGGCCACATTCTTACATATGGCGCCTTTAACCATAAAATCGCGAGAAAATATCCTGTGATTTAAAGGTGAAGTAAGTAGTTTATCGTGCCATCTAGAGGAGAGGCTGACATTTACAACAAAGAACTGCTCCTCTGCTCACCCCCTCCCTTCCCTGAGCGATACGGTATCCGCAGCCGGTCAAATGTTGTCCTCGTCGTCTTTCTCCGTGTCAGCAGATGAGGTTCGTGAGGCGAGGGAGAGGGCGAGCTACGAAAATGAAACAAAAACTATTATACAGCGACTAGACAATGCAGGAGCACATAATATGTATAAAAAAGTGGATTTTGGGTCATATAAACCCATAAATACTACACAGTGTCCCTTTAAGTGCTTTTGCCCATTTCTCCAGAAAAATGTTTAATAGCTGGCAGTTATTTACAGTTTACTGCATGTTAAAATAGTGAATGAACAATTTAAAATGAAGAAAAACAAAACGTTTTATTTAGAAAAAAAACACTAAAACACTGTCGCCGTTTGCCTCAATGTCCAAAAACAGGCCGCAAAATGGAAAGTATGTACATGTGTTTTTCCAACTCAAAAACACTGATCACCAGCTTCCTTCAACAGCGCGAGGGAAATTACCGTAATAACCACATGTTGGCTTTGACGTGCAACTTCTCAGCTTTCAGAACCAGTTGGAATGTTTCCGATGGCACAAACTGTCGCACAATTACAGTAATGCAAAGTGCGCTTTGTTGTTAAAGGGTTAACAGGATCCTAACCCCTGGACTGACAGCAGGCCTCAATCAAATTGCTGTTATGTTGTAAGGAATCAAGTTATTTATTTAGTTAGTTATTAACTGTTATATGTTTTTAATTGAAACGTAAAAATTTGGTGTCATTTTAGGCAACTAAAATGCAAAAGTCCAAAATTGATTTGATAACGATCATACACATATCTTGAAGCACACGTCAGATGATGAGGATTGCAGATGATGCTTCTGTAGATGGAGGTGACCTCCCCTGTCCTTAATGTGCTAGTTACCCAGACAGATACAGTCATTCCACCGCTGCAGCAGCAGCAGCAGCAGCAGTGAATAACCAGTGCAACATGGAGAGGTCCGAGGAGAGGTGACCGCGCCGAGCAATAACAAATGTGAGATGTTGACTGTAATTGCTGAAATCACTCAAGGCAATATTAACGTTGTTTCATACACCAGCCACTAAGTCTCCTGGGTGCAGGGCCGCTTCTCTGTTGTCGACTCCAAAACCTGTGTTATTGAATACGCTGTCATCTTCTTCAGTGCCTTTGAGACTCGGTCAACCCCGTCCCCCCCCCCCCAAAGCCTGAGTCACATGAAAGCACACAACCTGTCTCTGGTCTGTGTAAATCATTGAGCATTAGGTTGGTCATGTTAAATGGCAGTTGGCTTCCATAATGATGCATTACTGCCTTCTCCTGGATTCGTCTTCCCTGTGAATCATTCAAAGTGACATAAGAGGGGACCGTCAATATGCCAGCGTTGTACTCCTCCCAACTATTTCACACACATGACTCGTGCACGTTCGTCCCTTCTTGTTCTTCACAAAAAAAAAACCACTGACCTACTTAAAATCAACTCTGTATTTTCTGTCTCCCTCGTGAGGAAGTAGGGGAATGTGGGGGCGGGCGACTGCTCGGCTAATCTCCCACACATTTGTGTTTCCTATTTAGTCACAAAAAAAATAACTGACACATTTCTTATGTGCATATTGACACTTACGGGCCTCCAAATGAAATAAATCACAATTAAACCAGCTGGTACCTTTTTTCACTTTGAGCTTATGTTCTTTTCCTCAAACCCACAGTCCCTTTTGAAAAGGCTTGTTTTCTGTCGAGATGTGAAGACAAAAGTTGATGTGATTCTGTTTGTGGCTATCTTTGGTGGACTGATTTTGATGTGTGCTGTCCTCTTTTCATCACATTCACCAGACGGGTAGAGATTTCAGCAGGCAGGTGACAGGAGCACCCATTAGGCTCCAGTTGCCAAAGACACGCATGAGGGACGCCACTGTCATTTGGAAGCAATTTCATGTCATAATAAATTAGATGAGTCAATCATATTCCAACAGTTAGACCTTTTAGATGCAGGCTTTCATTACGATGCTGAATGTCCAACACGCATGCAGACGGAAAGAAAAAGTTACACATAGGACCAAAGTCAGAAGAAAGTCATAGGGCCCTTATATTAAAGGCATTTTAGTTTTAAAGACAGAGTTTTTGCCTTTGGTTATGCATTGAGACAAAGTTAAATGGCAGTTTCACCCATTTATTTTTAACCTAGTTCCCTGGTGTCCTATTAACATGAGCATTTGGAAAAGTGATCATTTGCAGGCTCTAGCAGGCACGTTGCCGTCATATATAACATGTATCCACTGGACAGATAAATCCTCTGAGGCTGGAAGTTTGTGTAGAACTCTGTGCTGCACTGTGGAGCCAAGAATAGAAACTTTATGCAGACTTCCGTTTTTTGGATACTATTGCTCTCTACGAACAACAATTCTAGGTATTTAGCGCATTGTGACGTCCCAATGAGCGCGGAAGTCAACGTCGCGTGTTTTATCTCCTGTACTTAGACTGAGGAGGACCACAAATACATGAGTGAGTCATCTTTTTTCACACTTTGCCGACTGATAGGACCTCCCAAAGTCCCAAATATAAGGATTTAAATGATTATAAAGTTAATTTTGCTTAATATGTCCCCTTTAAAATCATGATGATGCTGTTGTGTTTGTTTAATTCACATTCTATTACAACACAGAGAGAGACATGTGGAGCTGATGATGATTAATCAGCATTGTTTTACCTTTATTATGGCTATCTTTTTTTGTATTCAAAAGTTACACACTGCATCTTTAAGGTCATAAAAATGCTTGTGTCGACGTGGACACATCAATCCATCAGTAGAATTAATCGTCTAGAACCTGTACATTACATGCATGTAGAGCAGAGGGACAATCTCCACGGACATCTGGAGTGTGTGCAATGGCTGTGATGGATCACATGGTAAAAGCATTTGTTGGTCTCTTTTGAGACAGCAGGTTGTAAAGCTGTCCTGCTTCACAAGCAGCACGGGGACAGTGAACCATCCGCCTACTAAACCTAACTGTGTCGCCTCTGTTAACTTTATCTACAAACCGTTCAAACCTCCCTCGAATATATTTTAATCCCGGTCAATCCCTGTGAAAATCTCAGCATCTTCGCCTCTGCCACCTCCATCTCCACCTTTTAGACAATCTTTATATATATACATATATATTATCTTGTATAATTAAAATGTGTGTAAATATAGATGTTTTTATGATACTTTTCATTGCAACTTACGCATTTTAAATCCTCGATCTCAAAGCCTTCAGAGAGACGAGACGGTTGTTAATATCAGTGGATGCTGCAATGTTTACGGCTCCTCCAAACGTCCATTAAAACAAGATTTGAGCATTAAGTCGTATATTCTGTTTACGCCGTGCACTTTGTGACGCCCCCTCCCCTGGTTTTGTGAACAAGTAAAAAAAGGCATTTTAATGTCTGTTCTCGTCGGAATGGTGTTTAGCTTCTTCCCCTCTTCCACTGACATCTGCTTTCGCTTGTTTGCATTTTCCCCCCGGGAGACAGCAGCAGCAGCAGCAGTGATACCAAATCCACTGGTAAAAATATCCCCTTTTGGAAAAGTGGTGATCTATGATGCACCTATAATCATCTGCGCTGACCCCTCTATACCTCATATTTGCTTCTGTCAGCCCCCCCTGCCCCCCCCCCCCCCCACAGCCAGGAAGCAGCTTCGTCGCACTGATGTGGAGGTTTGTTCTCTGGTCTAACAGGACAGACTGTAGGTGTGTCAGTTGACCTGTGTGTGTGCTCAGGCCCTGGTCACTTCTCTCTGGTGATGCTGCCAAAACAACAGCACACACAGAGCCGTTATTTATTTATATATTTAGAATTTGTGAATTTGCAGGGTTCATTGCTTGTTAGTTATGGGGTGAAGTGTGTTGAGGTGATGTGGCACATTATTCTGCCCTGACACCTCCACACACACACACACACACTCTATTTCCCTGTATCATATTCGTTTCTCGTTTTTTTTGAAAGCGCGAGACAAATAGACACAACACATTTGTTCCTGTCATTTCTCCATTTGAAGGCGACATTCAGCAAAAAAAAAAAAAGTAATGGAGTCCCTGTGGAGACAGGAAGCCGATAAGGCTCTCCTGTGGGGGAGAGTCGTACTGGATGGATAATGTCACGCACCACTGCTCAGAGGAGGGAGGATTGGCGAGTGTGTGTGTGTGTGTGTGTGTGTGTGTGTGTGTGGTGTGTGTGTGTGTGTGTGTGTGTGTGTGTGTGTGTGTGTGTGTGTGTGTGTGTGTGTGTGTGTGTGTGTGTGTGTGTGTGTGTGTGTGTGTGTGAGTTAGAGATTGGAGGAGATGAAAGAGTGTGGAGCTTCAGAGCCACACAAGTACTGACTGTGCGTTGTCACTCTTTTCTTTTTTCGAGTCACCACTTTTCACTTGGGTGGCGAGTGTTAAATTAAGCAGAACTGCTGCCTCGTGTACAGACTGAGCTTCTTAACCTTACTGTGTGCATTAATTGCCATCATGAAGTAGAGTTCTGATACATCACTGATAACAGTGTTTTGCCCGCGGATGTTACATCATGCATCTCCCTTTAATATATTAAAGAGCTCCTTTCGTTTAAAGGAATAATGCCACAGAACGGGAACTTTGAAACACTGATGCTGATGCCGCTTCGTGATGTTTGTATATATACACTTTTCATAGACTTTTCATTACTTGCCGTTTTCAGCCGTGCTCCGATTTAGGGCTGAACAATTAATCGAAATTTCGCAATACCGCAAGGCAAGTTTATTTGTATAGCACATTTCAACAACGAGGTAATTCAAAGTGCTTTACTTAAAACATTAAAAAGTTTAGAAAAGAGACGTTTATAAAATAACATTCAGATATAAAATCAAAAAAATCTAAAAACAAGCAGGTAAAATATATATGAAAACATTAAGTAGAAGATGTATAGCCAAAATGTGTGCGATCTACGCGCATCTTATTCTACATACTGAAGAAATCATTTTGAATAAGTTTTTCAAATGAAGATGAGAATAATGATGTAAAAATCACCATTCCCTCTGTCCCTTCCTGTCAAAATAATCGCAATTAGATATTTATTCAAAATGGATCAGCCCTAATCCAAATCCTACATCGCTGTTGTGTTTTCTCCTCGCCTTCATCAGACTTATTGTAAATCAAATCTGTGTTCCTGTGTGCAGCGAGAGTCGCGCGGAGCTCAATAAGTACTGGGTGAACTCATTTAGCCGTGGCTTTAATGTGATGTACATTCATTCATATCTGAAACGTTACCCGCTACAGCTTCAATTTAGTTTCATTTTACACACTACATTTGAGGCTTTTCCAAATATAGTGCAGTCGTTATCCTGGATTCTGAGATATTTTTACTTTTTCATTTGAAGTTTTCATTCTTTGCCACTTTTAAAGAAGCACTGAACTCATCACAGTGATTAGAGGGTGAAGAAAAGCGTAGGTGACGGGAGAGAAAGAAAGCTTGAAAGATGACAATATTTCGGCACTCGGTGTGGGCGCAAGTGTTATTGCATGTGTGTGTGTGTGTGTGTGTGTGTGTGTGTGTGTGTGTGTGTGTGTGTGTGTGTGTGTGTGTGTGTGTGTGTGTTAGTCACAGGAAAGGTCTTTCAGCTGCTACACACCTTCCAATGAGGAAAGAGGAACGGGCTAACATGCATGTACTTGTCCTATTTTCACAGATTGGAAAATATCACTCTCCAGGTGACACACACACACACACACACATTCTTGTACTTGCTGCATACTGAGGACCGGGTAAAAGAGCTGACAAAGTGAGGACCAGCATTTCCACTTTATAAATCAACACAATTACAAATATCTACTTATATATAAAATTTGACCCAAAATGTTTGGTCCAAAATTTGAAAAAAAAATTGATGCAAAATTTTTGGTCCAAAATTTGAAAAAAAAATTAAATCCAAAATGTTTGGTCCAAAATTTGAAAAAAAAATTGACGCAAAATTTTTGGTCCAAAATTTGAAGAAAAAAAAATTGGACCCAAAATGTTTGGTCCAAAATTTGAAAAAAAATTGGACCCAAAATGTTTGGTCCAAAATTTGACAAAAAATTTGACGCAAAATGTTTGGTCCAAAATTTTACAAAAAAAAGCTTCAAATTTAATCATTTACATAATGGTAACTTTTTAAAGTCCCATTAATGTGACTGTGTAAACAGATGTAGGTCCCCACAACATAAGTAATCCACACACACACACACACACACACACACACACACACATACACACACAGTACTGCTTCAGATTAATATTTATTAGCAAGCAAGGATGATACTTTTTTTTTTCTTTCTTATATTAGCATACGGCATTATTTAAACTGGAATACAACAATGAAAAATACTTTACTTTACAAAAAGACACAACCCCTGATCCCGATCAAGTGTTTTTCTGAACCTTTGTGAGGATTTCAAATTCAAATGTTGTGTTTATTTACAAAGGAATAATCTAGGAGGAACAATAATGAGAGGGATTTACACGGGGGAAAAAAAATCAACAAGTGAGTGCACCTGCAGACGTTAAAGTGACACGCCGTGATAAATGTGTTCCTTTAAATATGCAAGTCTGCACAAGCCCCGAGCTTTTGCGGTTGTGCGGGGTTGGAAAGCCTGACACCTCATCACAGCAGGGAGAGGTCACCTGTGCGGCAGACTTTACCGTAACATGACCGCACTTGTCATTATAGGTGGGTGAAGTCAGAAAGGCACTCTTGCAACCTTGCAATAATATCACAGTGAGCGCTATCACCAAGTGGCGTTTTTAATGAGCTATGAGTGAGCCAGACTTCCGCGATCAGCAGGATAAACCGGGATCCGTCCGTCCGTCCCACGTCGTCAGCCGCTTATCCGAGCTCCGGTCGTGGAGCTCTGTGTCGTGATCCAGCTCTGTAAAATCTCCCACAAGAGATTGAGGAGAAAAAAACCAGCGTTAACGAAGAGCACCTGTCAGCTGAAGTCCACACTTATTACATTGTCATATTCATAAATGCTAAGGAAGACATCTGCGCCACATAATTGAAGAGGGTACCTCTCATTACAGGAAGTGGTGGAGAGAGAGAGAAAAGGATTGACTGACACGTCTCCCTTCATTATAATACATTTCTGTCAAAAACGATCCGTAGCTGCTGTTGCAAGTGAATCTCTTTGCCTTTAATATAATAATAATAAGTGTGATTTTATGCAGTTCACCCAGCGGCAATATCACCTGAGCAGGTGATTCTCCTGGAACAATACATGCTCACTTTTATTCTATCCAGAAATTGACAAATAGGAATTCTACACTTTGTTATATAGAGCGCAGGCGAGGAGGAGTTCAATTAAAATACGCATAATAATTGACGGCATAGCTGTAGTGGAAATGACTGAGTAAGGTAGTGTGTGGGAGAGTGTTAAAATAGAATAGAGTAGAGTAGAAAAATGGGAACAAAACATGACAGGGAACAAGTCGAGCTGCTGTTGCCGCTGTTAAATAAATGTTGTTATTTATAGTTTCGAGTTTTTCCATGTGCTTGTTTAACTTTAAAACTGCTTTCATTTTTGTTCAAAACTGTATGGGTGTGTGAGTGTGTGTATCCAGAGAGTTTGTTAGTCAGGAGGATGTCGTCCTTTTCATTGATTTATTTTAGTTTTCTACCTTAATAGACACGTTCAAACATCTGATTATAGTGAAAAGTTTAAAAGTTAGAAAAGGCATAAAGGTAGGGGAGCAAATTAGACAGATTTTTTGATTTTTTCCCCCAAGAGAGAGACAGAGTGAGGGTAAGAGGTGTAAAAACAGTGTAAATCTAGTGCGTTATTAACAATGCGTTACATGCAGCTCTCTGTGTCTCCCTGAATCTATTTAATTAGAAAGAAAATCGCAGCGTTTTTATTACTTCCCTTTGTTCAGGTCTGACTCTGGCAGAGTTCTGATAAATGCTGTTTTGGGTGAGTCAATAGTTCTGCCGTGAGCCAGATCTGTGTGTTCTAGATGTTTTAAGGCATAAAGTTTTTTTTTGTTTTTTTTCCCCTCTCTGTTGTTCTCTATGTTCTTTGGCAGACAGGTGTAACTGCCTCGCAGCTCAGTTTGCAAGACAGAAACTTCATGTACGGCCTCGTCACAACAACTCAAGGCACTTCACAGTGAAGTGAACTTGGGGTGTGCGTGCGTGCGTGTGTGTGTGTGTGTCCAGTACTAGAAAACCCGTGGTCAAAATCAATATGATGGATATCAGAAAAGGAGACAGAAGGGTAATAAAGGCTGCCACTCTGCAGGAATAATATTGGCAGTATATGTGCTATTGTTAAAGGGGACATATTATGCAAAAATCTACTTTTTAATCATTTTAATACTTATATTTGGGACTCTGGAGGCCCTATGAGTAGGCAAAGTGTGAAAAAAGATGTTTTTGTGGTCATGCTCAGTATAAGTACAGGAGATAATACATGACTTCTGCAATCATTGCTACGTCACAATGAGATATTCCTGGAATTGTTGTCTCGTGGAGCTCCGATTTGTCCCGAAAAACGAGATTGCAGACAAGGGCAATAGTATCCGGAAGAGTGGAAGTCTGCGAAGTGTTCTATTCTTGGCTGCACAGTGCAGCACAGAGTTCTACACAAACTTCCAGCCTCAGAGGATTTATCTGTCCAGTTGATACATTTTATATATGACGACAATGTGCCGGCGAGAGTCGAAAAATGGTGGCTTTTCCAAATGCCAGTGACGCTGACGTAGTTTCCTGTGTCTCATTTGCATTTAAAGAGACAGGCACTCAAAAGCGACCGTTCTGACCAGGGCTGTTTTGGCAGAGTGATTGAACTGCTGTGGTGCTTCATCCTTAAGGACACCAGGGAACTAGGTTATCTTGTAGAAATGGGGTATAATATGAGTCTTTTAACCTTTGTTTTGGAAAAATAAATGAAAAGCAGCAGTAGTGATTGTAGTGTATTTCATCGTTTATAGGCGCCATATGTAAGAATGTGGCCAGAAACGGTTACTAAACTCAAATTCAAAATACAGAGGTCTTTTAGGTTTCGTTTTCTCCGCCATTGTATTTCAGAACTGGCAACCCGTGGTTGCTCGGCAGCTGAGACTCTACTGACTGCAATGATTGGTAGACGGCGGTAGGTGGCGCCACATGCCAAAACATGATTTCAAAACATAAACATGATTTGCAGTCCGCAAAAGATTTTGGCTGTACTGTTGTTGTTGTTGGTGAGTTCAGTTTGTTATATGAACATTATTCCTGAGTCTCTGTGACATATTAGGAGGATTTTACAGCCAGTTGCTTTAGATTTATTACATAATGCACCTTTAATATATGTTACACAGATGTTGAAGCATTATCTTACAAATGCATTTACAAATGGTTGTATATGGTTACTATGTACAAATGCATCTTGTGTTGTGACGGATGGATGTTTGTATTCGCAGCTGTGTTGTCGTATTGTCGTGAAATCGGTACTGGACACAAAGAAGTGGTATCAAGTCGTCCGTAGACAGGGCAATGTAGAACCTCTCAGTGTTATCACAAGCTTCATGTCGGAGATGTTGTTGTTGTTGATTTTTGAAAGCACTCTCGAAGCCGCAGCCTTTGTCCTGTCAATAGCTGTTATTTTGTGCACTGTACGAAGAAAGCGTTGTGTGGCACACGCAGGCAGTGCAGGCTCATTTCAGCCAGTATCAGCCACTTAACACCTAAGTTGGACTTGAAGGTCACTTCCCCTGCAAATCGCCTCATACTTATTCCCTGCTACTCTTCAAGACTTTGCTCAATGAGAGCTTAAGTGTTTCTTTTCATCCCCTCATTTTTTTTCTCCATTATCTGGAGAAAACCGGCGTCAACTTCACATTCTTCTCCTTTTGTTCTCGTGTCAGCTCTTCTGTTAGTCAGCAGTCAGAAACCTCAGCAGCCTGCTTGGCCACAGAGAGGAAGATGAAGCTAAAAAAACAAAAAAGTAGACTGCTGAACTGGCAGGCAAATCTTTGCCTCCCCCCCAACTTTACATTAGCACCAGCAAAATAGCCCCTAATTAGCAACTAATCTATTATGGATGAACCTCTAATGGATCTGTAGAAATAACTACACGGCTTTCCCCGTGTGTCTTTGTGTGCAAGATACTCAGTCATGCATTGTCGACCTTGCACGCACCAGCGGTTGCGCAGCTACATGTACATGCCCCGCGTCTTAATGCATGCGTGCGTTATCGCGCCTGCACGTATGCGGTTACAAGCTGTTGGATATTAGCATCAGCGTTAGTATCTAGTGCTGCCCAGCTCATTAAAAGCACACTGCACTCCCAACTACAGGCAAGAACAGAACAGTAGTGGATAATCTCATGAAAAATGTAAGGGAGCAGCAGCGTTATCTCTCGGGCCCTGTGCTGAGGTGGTTTGTGTGCTTCTCCAGCTCTTTGATGTAGTCCATTGATCTCCCCTTGCTGACATGTTCTCCCAGGCCCATGGCTGCACCAGTCGGAGGGGTGATTAGCCTTATTAGTGTAATGGAGGGAAGTAAAGGGCTTTGGAGGTGGAAAAGGATAGGAGAGAGAAAAGGAGGGGAAAGAAAAAGGAAGAAGGGGATGTTTGGTCAATTGCAGGAGATGATGATTAAGCTCTAGACCGTTAAGTTCCTGTGCTTGTAATCAACATGAGAGAAAAAAAAAAAAAAGGGAGGAGGCCGCTGCTGCAGCAGCACTGTGAGCCCACTTCTTTGTGATGGGGTTGGGTTGAAGTGCAGCACTGCAGTCCTTTGTTATGCTGCATGCTTCGTTGCCGTGATTTATCGTCCGTCTCGGAGGATGAGTGCTACACACTCTGGAATGCACAATTTGACTTTCACGGAGGGGGGGGGTTAGGCGGGATTCGGCCACACGGACACTGGAAACGATGATAAACACTGTGGGTGCTAGCTGGTGGTTCTTAGGAGTGGTGAACCAAGTGAATGGACATCGTAGTTTGGATTGGTTGTTGAGATTAATTATGTGCTGGACACTCTATGTCTTTATGTGTCCCTGCGATGGCCTGGCGATTTCCACCGCAACCCTCATATGGGGAAAAAGTGGTAGAAAATGGATGGATGGATGAATTTTAGAAAACATCAACAAAAACATTTTTATCTGTCAAGCAAGAGCACAATTTTTTTTACAGGTCTGACCACTCTTTTCCCTCCATTCACTGGCTTGGTACTTATTGAGTGTATAATTTACTACTTAAGTGCTTTGGTTACAGTGAGGAAGTTAAGCATTACTGCATTTCTGCAAACACACACACAAGCAAACGCAGCACCGGTGATTGTGAGACGACACATCTGCCCTCACTGTGGAGAAGAAGGTAGCCACACATTCATGATGGAGAGGAGGGGTCTAGGGTTAGAGTTTGTGATCATGGCAAAGACTTTGACAGACTATTGATTTTGGGACTCATTTTTACCTCTCTTTCTCCGCCAATGCCATGTTTTTGGACATAGCATTGATTGTGTGATGACCCTGTTATTTCAAAGCCCTGCCGTCACCAGTGTGGACGTGAGGACATCTTTGATTTGCTATCTGGAGTTGACGTGATGGCAGCCTGATGTGGAGCAGGTGAGCCAGTGCTGCTGCTGCTGACCATTTTAAAACCCAACACAATGGCTTCGCCCCCTCTCCAGAGGCAGCAGCACCTTTTTCATATTTTGTTTGTCTCTGTTTGCCACGATGCTTACATAACACCGTATTTCCAAATGCAAGTGTGGAAAAAAAAGTCCTCATCACCACTGGTAACATCAATCACCTGCAGTTTTATTCTAATGTGTCTGAGGGAAATTATGTGAAGTGAAAGTTGGGAACAATAATATACAGATATATGTTTCTGGTGTCTGTTAATATCAGCAAGGATATTGAAATAACATTTACAAGTGAGGATTTACTGCCTTCTTTCAATCCTTCATGAACAACTGTATCACTGCCCTTAAAAAATCAGTAAAATCAGTGTCATGTAGATGCATATGATAGTTATATACAGCATGATGGTATGCTGAGGAAGGTTCTCAGTTCAAATCTTGGTTCAACCAGGGATATTGTTTTTGGAGTCTTCTTTTATTCTGGGCACTGCAGCTTTCCATGGTCCAAAGACAGGAAGAAAATGTTTATTCAAAGAATAAACAGAAACGTTTCAAATCACCCAACATGGATAATAATTATTGCACTAAATGTTATATAACTAATTATTATTAAAAAAAACAGAGAAACAATTCACCAGGAATGATGTGTTTGCACTTGTTTGTATTGATTGATTTTGTATTGATATTATATTATGTTGACATATTGAACGGCGTTATATCACAATATGTATTGATGTTTAATTGTTGCCCAGCCCTGGTCACAACTGAAGCACAAGTTGGTCAATTTAGAAAAATGAAACACAATATATTAGATATAGAAACGACACTCACACAGTTTGTGCAGTTATCCTTTTAAGGACACCAGTTCGTCAGAAATGAGGTTGGGTCTCATTGGGACCAGGTTTTGGCTTGCTCGTTCTCATGGAAGAGAACACATAAAAAGGCTAGAAAAGGTAGAAAGCGATAACAAATACACACAAGTACACACACACACACACTTGTGTGTTGCTTTATCGTCAATAGACCATGACGAGAGACTCTTTTTAATGAACTCGGTAAACAAGAACAGGACGACAATCTGTCTCTGTCGGGGACCTTTTCTTTTCTCCAGCATTCTGTTGGACCCTCGCTCTATCACACTTCAATAATCTCAGGTCAATTGCTTTGACCACAGCACCTGCTGCTTTTGGATTGTCTGCTATCATTTTAATGGATCACCACTCTAGATACACTTTAATTATGTCCCACTCCTGACACACACTGCAGCCAATGTCTTAAATGGTTAATGTGACCAATATCGCTGGGAATAAGTGTTTGCTGAACCATGACATCTCCTTTCTTCTCGAGGAGATTTTTTTTTCTCAGAGTGGGTTTGGCTCCCACTGTGACAAGATGACAGGCAGTGTCATGGCCTTGTAGCAGGCCAATATTTATACACACACACACACACTTATGAGGACACTGCTATGCAATGGGAGCATGTTGTGCAAATGCAGTTTAACCCTTAGTGCTCATGCGGCACGGGTCTGTGCCACAGCTGCATCCATGGTCATTTGCTGTGAGAACACACAACTCCTTATATGGACATCCTGGGGGTGTATGTTTATAGGTCACATAATTAGGTGTTGTTAATACATGTTGTTGAGTCAAAGTTATAATTCACTTTATATCGCATTTTTAGCAGTGATATAAAGTAGCAATAAATGTGCAGAATTCACCTTTTTTCTTTTCGTTTTGTTAATAAATAAAAGCCAAGTGAACTGTGACATATTTCCAAATTTTACAAATTCAATCAGATTTTAAACTACTAAGTACTTGATATAAAAAGGACATGGACATATAAGACACTGTATATTGCATGTATAGCCTCTGTATATATTGTAAGTTCAAACATAAAAAACAGCCAAAATACTCTGTGTTCTAAGAGTTAAGCATGAAGATTAAACATAAAAGTGTGTGACTTTGGGGCTCCCGAGCAAGGTCAACGAAATAAAGAAATCTAAAATTAAAAAAAAAATTTGTTCACTGAAAGTATTTGATTATTTGATTTATTTGATAAAATTTGATTTGGCACAATACTTACAATATTATCACCTTTTTTAATCTTGCACATGGCAAATACGCCATATTTCAAAAAATTGAAAACTAAAACTAATAAAAACTAAACATAATGAAAAATCCAAACTATTATAACCTTGCTCCTGAGCTGTAGACCAGCATCACACACCAGCTGACAGTGACAGAAACAGAAACCCCTCAAATGCCTCAAAAGAAGTTGTATTTGTTTGAACCACCACTGGTTTACCCACATTTAAGTGTCGATAATCTGTTGTATTTAAAAGCCTGCCCTGCGATGGACTGCTGACCTCTACCAAGTGTTACCCCATGTTACCCTCAAGCCTCATATATGCGAGGTCTGGATATTTGGCTTTAAATTTAGTGCCATTGTATTCAGACTCAGCCACTTTCTCTGCTTTTTAATTTTTTTTTATTTATAAGGGAGTTTACTGCATATTTTTAATGTTTCACCATCATTGCTACGCCAGCTGTAAAAAAGACAGCGATCCGGGTTTTATGGGTTGTAACGTCTAACTATTTACATGCTGACGTCAGGTGAACAGACCTGGCAGCGTGAAACAGCTCTAAAGGGTCTCCGAGGAAATTTATTGTTAGAAGATCAAAGGCAAATACCGGAGAGGCTGGATGTGACAACACCAGATCATTACCCTGAACAATGCTCGGAAATCACTCAGCCATACGGCTCAGCAACTTATATTTTGCGAGTTAGTGGCATTGTGGATTAATGAATGAATAATACCACAGCTGGGGGTTTTTTTGTGCAGAGAATGGATTGACATAAGAGAGTATGTTTGTGTTGCCGTGATATGCCTCTCATATGATATTCTGCCTGTGCAAAAGTCTGTCATCTAAGGCAGATCAGGAAGACTAATTCAAAGGGCTTATGCATGCTTAACAGCATGCTGCTTGGTTTTTACTAGTTTATTTAGTAAAAACCAAACAGCTTAGCTTTGAGCAAAAACTCTATCTATAGACAACCTTCTGGCTGCAAGTGGGGACGTTTTTCTCCCAGACAAAATGGTTCTCACGACCATTTTGTACAACTTTTGAAGCAGTTTGGTGAAGAACATCTGGTTCTAATGAACGACTATTGCGGACCATTTGAATCATCAGGTGCGTTGAGGCAGAGAAACACTGGGTTAGACAAAGCAGATAATGGTCACAGGCCCCCAGAGAGAGCACGAAGCAAGCCTTAACTGGACTTGACATTCTGTTTTTTTTTTTTTCCTGTTCAAACCTGACAGATAATGTAAGCTGCTCGACGTTTGTGTCGCCCTGTCCATGACAAACAACTGTGACCATGGCTCACAGACACATGCAGTGCAAATGAGGGCCAGTGCACAATAATATGGTATAAATACAACAATATGAATGAAGGGATGTCAGCTATAGCTTGCTGCTAAAATCTTCATAATTCCAGATCATCAACACATTAATCATGCATTGTGCTCTTATCTTTAGGGAGCTTAAATGTGAGTGGCCAGAGGTGAAGAAAAAGACAATTAAAGCCAAGGGTTTCATTTGTAGGAGTAGAAGAATACGTTATTTGTCACTGGGGTTGTGTTGGGCAAATGAAAAATGCCGTTTTCCATCCCTGATGGATGATGCCACGCTCCATCCTTGCCACACACACACACACTCTACACACTAATTGCCCTGTTATAAGGTGAAATATCAGAATTTTTTTTTTTTCCATCGACCTCGACCTAACCTTCTGACTAAAATGAGACCAGAAAAGGAATTCCTTGACACACCATGATCCATGATCTTTCAACAAATGCAGCCATTTGGGGTGTTGGGCCTCAAACATCCCCTTGTAATGCCTCTGCCTGCAGAGCACATACACCTGTAGTGAAAAATAAAGGATCAGGAAGTGTCAGGACAAATAAAGGCAGTCCATCATTGGAGACAAATCAATGGATCCAATATCAGAAAAACATAAAGTCTGATATGATCCAAAAAGCATAAAAAAAATCCCCTGCTTCTTTGATCGTACAGAGTTGCACACGTCTGCTACGCTGCAATGCTCATGTGAGCTGTGTGGGTCAAATCAACAAATAAAATAAAATAAATAATATAAGACATAAAGACTAATATAGGTAGATAGATAGAGCTGTGATACTGGTGTCTGTATCGGACATGAAAAAGTGGCATCAAGCCATCCCTGAAATATAAAATATAGTATGTGATGAGTAAACTATAAGGAGCGTTCTGCCTGTTTTGGTTTATTAAAAACAACATTGTCTCCTCACTTGATCAACAAGATGCAAATAACTGTTTTTCAAATAATGTAATAATACGTGGCTAAAGCTGGGAACCTTCACGGTGACGGTGCCTCCGCATACGTCTTTATTCTGTGTCATTGCAGTGATTTACCGTCATCCCTGAATGCACTTGACTGATTTAAAATCCTGCAGCCTTGTTTTGCCATATCAGTGGGCTGAAGCTCTGCGATACAATCAAAGATCACTCCTGCTGTTCTGTGTCTGTGAAGCCTCGGTGTGACTGAATGCAATTTTCCTACTGTCAATTAAACATTTCAAGCTCACATTAACAGGTGAAATTCAAAGTGAAGCACAATTAGTTAAACCATTGATGAAAATGTAATCCGCACCATAAAAAAACATACCAGTTTGGAAACCTTGACATTGAAGGCTCGCATCAGATCTCCTCTCCATGACTGTGTGACCTTGAATATTATATGCGTGCAAAGCACCTTCATCGTGAGTATGATAGATTCTGAAGGTGTGAATTGGACTTTTTAAAGCAATGCTACACCAGGAAGTGATAAATGAGCCAGGATGACATGCAACACCCTGGGGACAATCAGTTCCTTAACTGCAGAGAGGCAGCGCTGTGCCGGCATGCTAAAACCAGAGTGGTGTTGATTACACAACACAACACATGCAGTCATGTGACACAGAGAGATCATTATCTCTGGGTATTAGAATTAATTATACACAGAAAAATTCATTACAATCCCTCTTAAGGTGGCTAAATCTCTCTAAGTCGCGGGCTTAGTCCTTTCTCGTGCTGCGTTCATTTCACAGTGACTCTTGTTGACTTTCTTATTCTTTGTGTAGTAGTGATGTCCTTCACTTGTCATCTCTTTTTGAAATTGAAAGACGCTTTGCTAAAACTCTGCTGTGTGGACGGAGAGGGGAAAAAAAATGACAGAGCTGAGGAGGGTTTGTGTCCTGTGATTTGGCATCATCAGCTTCCTCTCTGTAGTTGTGTCTTCCCATGACCAAGGACACCAAACACAAGTCTCTTTTCGTTTTTTTTAGGGTAACACACTTAGGAAGCTTGTGGCATGCACAACTCCTCTCCACCAGCTCAGTGAATAATGCAAGGTCGCGGCATTAGGCTTAGAAAAGAGGAGCTTAATCAAAGGTTACAGCTTTCAGTGCAGCTCAGCGCTGCCTCACTGGTCAGTGTTACTGTCCAACATTGGCACAGCATAGATTTTAAGATGGAAGTAGAATTATCAGTCAGACTTTGGAGAGTTGTTTAAAGGGGTCATGTTATACCCTATTTCTCCCTGTTAACCTAGTTCCCTGGTGTCCTAATGAACATGTCTGTGACATGCTTTGGTCAAAATACCTTAAGGATGAAGCACCACAGCAGTTCAATCACCCTGCCAAAACAGCCCTGTTAAGAACGCTCAGTTTAGTAGTATTTCTTTAGGTCCACCTTAAAAAAATAAGTAAAACGAAACTTAAGGGATCAGGAAATTACATCAGCTACAGAGGCTACTGGGAGCTAACGGCAGTTAGCATTTGGAAAAGTGATCATTTGCAGGCTCGAGCAGGCACATTGTCATCATGTATAACATGTATCCACTGGACAGATAAATCCTCTGAGGCTGGAAGTTTGTGTAGAACTCTGTGCTGCACTGTGGAGCCAAGAATTTGCGGACTTTGTGAACTTCCGGTTTTCGGATACTATTGCCCTCGCCAGCACTCGGAGCTCCACGAGACAACAATTTCAGGAAATTAGGGCATTGTGCCGTCCCAGTGAGTGCGAGAGTCAACATCGCGTGTTTTATCTCCTGTACTTAGACTGAGGAGGACCACAAAAACACGAGTGAGTCATCTTTTTATCACACTTTGCCGACTGATAGGACCTCCAGAGTCCCAGATATAAGAATTTAAATGATTCTAAAGTTGATTTAGCATATTATGTCCCCTTTAAGTCTGGAGATGCAATTCAGAAATGATTCCCCCTTAGCTTTTATTGTCGGCAGCCACTGCACTTCCGCTGTTGTGCATGATTCTGAAGTCTCAGCTCAGCCCCTCCTCTATTTCAACTGTAATCCATAATTCTGATTCATGCTGTGTTTTAATTTTAAGATAATTTGCACTCCTCTGTAATATTTTCCTCTTCTTTTTTGGAGTATTATTCAATAATGTGGTTTCAGTTAATCTCTTTTCATACAGTTTCTGTATGTATGGCAGCTGTGGGACGTCACACATTGCCATGAAATGAAGAGCTTTCATTTTCTAAATCAGCTTTTGAGGAATGCGACAACTACATTTCCAAAGCAGCGACTGCTTGAAGTTGCCAGTGTCTTGTCACACACTTCACCCGATCTGACCCTGACCACTGCTTTACATAGTTTACATCAGTGGAGCATGCAGAGCCACTGGAGCAGGCACATTATTACTATAGCTGAAGATGAACAGATCTACTCCACTTTGGATCGGAACAAAGTTGAAGATTTTTACTTATTCATCAAGATACAATCTTGTGAGAGTTTCCTGTTTGCTTTATCTCTGCTCGTGTTCTTAATAAATCTGTGTATTTACACACATATATATATATATATATATATATATATATATATATATCTAAGTTCCTATTTTCCAACCATGGATTCAACATATCTGCCATCAGTCTTCCCAATTTGCTCTATTTCCTCTCTCCCTTCGCTCCTGTAAAGCCTGTTTCCAGGCTTCTCTCGGGGGCTAATCCTGTTGGAAATGTTTCAGGGAAAGCGGATTGTCTATTGGTCCAACACGATTTTTGGAGAAAGTTCACTCGCACTTGATTAAATTAATCATTGTCCTCCAAAAAACCCTGTTATGGTCTTTCCTTGTGAATATTGCTTGGCCATCCTGAAACAGCATAATTTAGCCCTGTTTCATTTGGGCTCCTTCTATAGGTGGGAGACCTTTCGATGGCACAGAGATTGTTTTATTTACACGACATTTACAGGTCAAATTCAAATCTTTGGCAGCTTGATATATCCTCACCTTTTAATTCAGCTGTGGATCACTTGAAGGTGGCGCCCGGTGCGCTTATGTTTCGAGCAAGACACGGTGCGCTTATGTTTCGAGCAAGACACGGTGCGCTTATGTTTCGAGCAAGACAGAGAGTCATTTCTCATTTGGTCGATTGTTTTTTTTGTGTAATTTATACAGAGGTGTCAGCGTGCGTCACACTGCCACTGCTGAGATTTGCTAGAGAGCACATTAAAAGGATGAATTAGTGCGTAAATATAGGTGTGTGTGTGTGTGTGTGTGTGTGTGTGTGTGTGTCTGGCCAGGAGGTAATTGTTAGTTTGTTGTTTATAGCCCATGAAGAGCAATGTAGTCAGTGACGCTGGAGAGGATACAACATAACCTTGAGATGACAATAAACTTCCTTTGCGTCAAGGCAATCCTTCCCACGCTCCCTTCCTCTCTTGTACTCTTTCGGAACCAATATCGTCCTTTCGTATGAAACACATGCCGAGGCTGCATTTAACTGCGTTTAACTTATCACACAACTGCAAAACCTCAAAGGTTACTCTCCACTTAGTGGTTTCATTGAAGGCACTGAAAAATCCCCTTTCAAAAGAAATCATCACAGCTTCTTCTTTTCACGGGGGCAAATTGTGTTTATGGAGTGTGGAGCAATTACTCGACAGAAACAATGGTCGCCTTACCCCCCCCGCGAAAGTATGAGGATTAGAGCTGTGATTATCCGCTGTCAACCTCTTTTCTATGCTGTGATTATTGGAAAGGTCTGAGGTTTGCAGCAAATCAGCGACAAGGATTTCCTGACTGTGTGTGCGCGTGTGTGTTTGCATCGCAGCTGTAAATTAACTGTTACTGACTGTATGTTTGTATAAAGAAATTTTTAAAACTTATTTAAAAAAAATCGAAAACATGAAAAATAAAATACATATTCAATATATCATATATGGTTAAAAACATTGTGTTTGAAGGTATCTGTGCCTTAACTGATAAGGATGCGGTAATTGCATAGATTTTGCAATATTTGATTAATTAAGAACAATATATACACTTTATTAATCCCACTGGGGGACACATTTAGAACATTGTGTGAACAGATAAATATATGAAGAAAAATACACGCTACAAGTGAGCTAAAGACAACTGAGTGACAGTTAATGCAACATCTGGTATGGATACAGTCAAGCAATCAACAGAAGAGAACAATGCTCCATTTTGTGTTTCTTTTTTCCCCCAGATTTCAAAATGTACACATGGTTTTACATGTAGAAATGTATTTTGTCCAAAGGCATGTCCCATATTCTGCATACCAGCTGATGTCTAAAAAAAAAACGACCGCTCCTAACAACGTGAGTCCATGTTCCAAGAGATTCATCACGTTACATCATGATCCACTCTCTGAGCAGGCGTCCTGCCTGAAATGCCTTTCAGGTTTGATTTCGCGGATCTGGCTCATTTATCGTCTGCCCGTTACATAACGTGTCTCCTCACACATACCTGGGGTTGTTTGTCTTCCACAATCAATGCATTTTTTTTTTTTTTTTTTTCAAGTTTCCCTGTGAAGGGCATACCGTACATACTGCAGTGGGGTTTGCATGCTTCTTCAATTGGGAAAGGTGCAAATAGAGGAGAAAGAAACTGATTGTGGTGTCTTGTGCAAAGCCACTAGTTTTAGAGAGGTTATGTAAACAGACTGCTGCTAGGAGCCATGGAGTCTGCCATGTGGTACCTTCAGCATGGTGGACAATCCCTACCCTGGCTGTAGAGAGGACTTACCATGTTTTCATTCTACTTGAAAGCAAAAGTATAAATCCATGCAGGATTGTGAACCAGTTTTCAGGACACAACAGGTTTCAGTACACAGCTTCAACACTAAACTAGCTTTTCCTACATGGTTGTTACCCTAAAATTTACTGTATTCCAGCACAGACCCAGGAATAACCTGCATACATACATAAATATGTATATATATACATATATAAACAGCAATATTTCTTGCTGGAAAATTGTAGTCTTGCTGTACCAGATGTGCGACTGCTTTTCAGCTCGCTGACACTTCACTATGTTCTTCCTGACATCCCTCAAACTCCCTCAGCCATTTGCTAATGAGAAGCAAGGCTGCAATGATTAGTCAGAAAAAAATGTATGATATTATAAGTCGCCGACAAATGTACTTGTCGATAATTGTCGGTTATGTCATCACCCGGGCTTACATTTTTATACAGAGTGAAACATCTCATTTTATACCTGTCTATGCTGCTGGGAGCTGCACGTGCAGTGAACAGCAGGAGACGGCAGGTAAACATCAGAACCCTCTCGCCTGAAAATATCACAGGTTTATCGTTAGCATAATGTCCAGAACAATCTCGAGGTAAATTAAAAAGCTGGTAGCTAAAGAGAGCCATTGAGTAATTGTGTGATTTATTATCTGTTTATCTCATTTCCATATTTGATGACTAGTCGACGACAAAAGTAGTTGTTAGTTACAGCCTTAATGTGTCCAACACAATGTCTGACTGTGTTTGTTTTTTTGTTTTTTTTTGCCGTCGTCTTTATCGCTGCTATTGTTATAAATGGCTCTCTGGCTCCTCTCATTTAGCAGGATTAGAGCCCAGGATTAAGATGCTGCGCGGTGTGCGAGTGGGTGTGCAGTGAGTGTCGCATGTCATTGGCGATACCATCATTATCCTCTGATATCTCATCACGAATCTCACACCTCAGTGCACCTTACTGAACACTGCTCTCATTGAATGCACACAGCTGCAGGAACATGACATGTGCAGGTGGTTACAGTTTTTTTAATGTGCGCATTTTTTATCCTCTTACCTAAAACATTCTTATAAAAGACATAATGTGTACCATTTCGGCATTAAAAAAAATCGGAAAAACATCAAGACTAATCCATAGGATTTATCTTCACAGTATAACGGACCGTTTCATTTGAGTCACCTTTTATTGACATCGTGTGCTTTACCCTTCGTTGCTACTGGGAAACGACCGTGTCGGCTTTAGAGGATCTTGACTGAATTTAATGAGCACCGGAGCGGCCAACATGTACTGGAATTCACACACTCAGCTCTCCTACGACTGTCCTGTCATGAAAGTCATGACTTTCAGTTACTTTAGTGTCTGCCGTAAACCACAGAGCAAAATTTGTATTCCGACAAAGGCGACCGCTATAACTTCCAGAGACAAAACCCCTGCATGACGTAATTGAAACGGTGCCTTGTGTTATTGTTTTAACTGAGATACCCTTTATAAATTACAGCCAATGGTGGAACATGTCTTTGGTATTATTGATCAGTAACTCCATAATAACCTTTCTGCATAGTGAAAATTAAGTGAGAGAGAAAGAACTGCCACAAAAAGAACTACATCATTCTACTTTACCGACTACGTCACACAGCCCCAGAGGAAGCAAACAACACAACAAAGTTACACAGGTGGAACTATTCATTGAGTGGATGTCATGAAGAGGGTTAAGGAGAGTGATAGAATCAGAGGCTGTAGTCAAAGGAGAATATTGGTCTGACTTTCACTTCACTAGCGGAGGATTACTCGACCGAGGGCGACCTGGTTCTTCATATAATGCCGTACAGACAGGCTACTGTTCCTGGTCTGAAGACATGCTGGTTTGCACGTTAGCTTCAGAGTTCACAGGTAGATCGTTTGACTTGTCAACAAATGTTAAAATAAACCACACTGTTGGGGTGAAGCCAGAGTCAAATCCTTCATTCTGTTACTTGCACAAAATGTTGAATTGTCTTTATGTTTGTAAACTTTTATAGAGAATGATAGTAAGACTCCTGGACTGCAAGATCACTGAGAGGAGAATCAAGATGAATGTTAGAAGTTTCTCAAGCCTTCTAAAGCCTAAAGGAAACAGATGAACTAATCACTAAATGTTGCACATGCGGGGGTTTTCTTTATCCTGTCGAGATGAATTTGTTCTGACTCTCATTTTCCATTTTTCCTAATCCAATGTACCCTTTCTCTGTGGATCATCACTTACATCTGTGGCCAAAATGGTCTATGAGAGGTTGCCAGTCGCCACTAAAGCAGTTGTCATGTGTGAATGTAACCGTGAATGGTTTGTTTTGTCTCTGGATGTCTGTAACCCTGTGATAGGCTGGTGACCTTCTCGGAATTGTCTCTGGCCCCCAGTGAGCTTTAAGGACAAGGGTTGATGGGTGGATTGATGGATGACAATATACCTATTTTTGATTATGTTGGGAAGCAGTGGCAGAGTAGGATCATGGGAATTGTTGAGAAGAACTTTATGAGGAGAACCTCGGGCGTAACAAATGGTTGTAAGTAGTCATGAGCCATTAGGTCTGTTACCTTGAGTAGATATACTGTGGATTTAAAGAGTGTTGGAAACAAAAATATCAAGATTCCTCAAAAGCTTTTCAACCCATGACTGTTTTCATATGACAGGATCTGCATCTTTACAAACCCTGCTGTAATTGTCCAAGTCTACGTCCTTGGACAACTCCAAATGTTGGTTTCACTGGTGGTTTCCAAAAGCAACGCACAGTTAACACTTATTCATAAGTGGCCATAAAATCCTCCTAATATGTCACAGAGACTCAGGAATAATGTTCATATAACAAACTGAACTCACCAACAACAACAGTACAGCCAAAATATTTGCTCAAAAAAAAAATATTTTGCAGACTGCAAATCATGTTTATGTTTTGAAATCATGTTTTGGCATGTGGCGCCACCTACCAATCATTGAAGTCAGTAGAGTCTCAGCTGCCGAGCAACCACGGGTTGCCAGTTACGTATGCGCTGCAATGGCGGAGAAAACGAAACCTAAAAGACCTCGGTATTTTGACTTTGAGTGTAGTAACCGTTTTTGGCCACATTCTTACATATGGCGCCTTTAAATAATATTTGGTCATCATTTCTGGTTCCTTGTTGGTCATGAATTGCCTGTGACATATCTTCTGCTCAGTTTCTGTAAAATGCGTATATGTGCCTGTAAGAGCCAAACATCTTTGTGTGTTGTTGCTCTTTGAGGACAACATGCTTTAATGAAGATGCCCTGTTGCCCTTGGGATGCTCTTTGCTCACTCAACACTGAAATACATGGGTGATGGACAGGCACTGCAGGCGGCACAGGAATGACATGTCTTCACCTTCCACAAGAAGCCGCGATGATGAGAGAGAAACTGGAAGAGGAATCTTAGAGTAGAATAAAGCCCAATTTATACTCCTGCGTAAAGTGCTCTGCGTAGGCTACGCAGAGTCCTCTGCGATGACGCAGAACCTGTTGTAGAGTCTCTGCGTCGTCTCCGGGTGCACGGAATATTTTTTAAGTGTCCGTCACTCCGTCAAGGGACAACGGAGATGGCAAGAGCTGCGATTGGTCCTCAGGACAGGCCGAGCGAAGCTGCTCTGTGCCGGCTCACAGTGAGCGCCCAGCGTCCACAGAGGGCGGAGCTGATCCCCGCCGATAACGCCGCTGCCGAACTATAAATACGTCATATCTTAACACACACAGCACATGTTTAGACTCTAAATGGCCAATTTCTCGCCTCAAATTATCTTAAAACTGCGTTCCGGGACACAGAAAAGTGACAAACGGCCGCTGTTTCAACAACAACAGTCTTTCTCCCTCGGACGCCATTGCTCACTGTAGCCAAAAGCACAACAACCTTGCGCAGCGACCCCTACTGATCGGGCGGGAAATTGCAGCGCCTATCTGTCACCACGACGCAGAAGTATAAAGGCTCGAGTGGTCTACGTGGTGACGCAGACGGATAACGCATTACGCAGTCGGAGAAGTATAATGTGGCCTTTAGGCGGAGAGTGGCACCTTTTGGTTTTTATTCAGTGAATAAACAAATCCAGACTAACTTGTCCTTCAGTCCTTTGGTGTCAGACACATAGAATAGAAAGTGCTGCGTGATGCACGCTCTCCTCCGCTCTCACTTCATTAGAGCACACAGACACGCGCCTCTTTTTTTTTTTGTTCGCTGCATACATTGTAGTTTCTTTCACTGTTAAATCTGCCAGCACGGCTGCCTGTGTGAAAACAGGCCTCACACACATCTCTCATCACCACAGGAACAATCACGGTTAGATTTCAACCGTATATCTTTGCCTGGGTGCATGCGCGTGCGGTTAAATTAATAATACGATCCTCCTCTTGACAATCTGTCAGTCACTTAAACGCCTCACAGAGCAAGAAACAGAAAGCGTGAGCCAGAGATTCTGCTGATTCCCATGCTGTGCTCTGCGATGGCCCACATTAATGAGCGCTTAGCACGAGTCGAGTCTTATCTGCCGCCGTTGAGGATGATGCCTGTGATAGCCTGTATTTCTCTCATGATTCCCCGATCGCTTTCGGGATTAACGGGCAAAATCACAGATGATGCCAGTCGACAGCCATCTTGGTTTAAAGGATGACTCAGCCCTTTTCTTTCATTGAAGTTCATTCTGCACTATGATGCACCGAATCTGCGATGCAGCGTTGAGTAAATTGAACCATTCAAGGCTCTTCGTCGGAGCCTATTTAAAATTGTTCCCGCTGCGTTTCCACCCAGATCATTTCTTGCATGTTTTCCAGTGCAGAGCATTGAGGTTGTTGTGTTAATGGTGTGCCATATTAAAGAGAAAAAGGAACTTTAGTGACAGATGTACAGTGTGCTGGGAGATTAGGAACCCAGGTTTGGTCCCTTGCTCCTAACTGCCTGAGCTTGTTGCTTTCACCTCCTTGAATATGTTCCTCCTCTTGCTGTTTTCTTCCTTTCGCATTCATTTTATATTTCTGAGTATCTGCTTTACAAAAAAAACAAAAAAACATTTTAATTTGTGCCAGATGTAGTTTTGCATGTAGGACAGGTAAAAGTGAAAATGAAATGCACAAATACACAACTTTTGTTTGCCAAACAGAAAGACCTGCTAGAGTGTTGCTGTTCATTTACTGACAAGAAAATCACCATGTAAGTTTAAAGATGGAGTTTTAGCCATGGTAGCAACAGAGATATTTTGGGATGCACCAGTTTATCATCTGTACACCCATATTAGGACTTGTTAACTGTTATTGGCCTGTTCCCAACAAATAAAATGATATTCACTGCTGTACAGTATCTGCACTGAAGATTTAGCTAATTAAGAAAGTAGTAGAGGTTAAAAAAAAGGCTCTAAAACACAGGTAGTATTAAAGGTAATTTAGGATTATTCAATACTTTAACGATTCATTTATTTATTTATTTGTGATTTGGATTTGGCCCAGCAATTGGCCCATAATTTCACAGCTGCTGCATCATTAGAAGTAATGACTGGATGGATTTCCATGCCATTACTGCATAATGTAGTGTGTGTTACAAAATAATAACAGTGCACTGAGACGCGTCTTATTAAAATACATGCAAAAAGAAAACGCAGTTTACGTCGGGCTACAATTACTTTCGTTTTGCCGGTTAATATGTTAATTAACAATTAGTCGATTCATCCGTAAAATGTCAGAAAATAATATCAAATGCTAAGTCTGGAAATGACACTCGAATGTTTTGTTTCAAAAACAAAAGACATTCAGTTCACTGTCATCGAGGAGAAAAGAAACCAGGAAATATTCACACTGTGACGCCAGAAACGGGGGAACTATCAATTTCTAAGTAATTCGGTAATCAATTCTATTGCTGTAGCTCTAATGTTATGTCTCGTTTTATTTTTTATCTTTTTGTCACAACAAAATCATCACTTTTGTAGTGAGGAGCTGTGTAACTGTTAGAATTCAATTTTTTTTAAAATGTGTTCGTTTTTAGGGGCAATTCAGTGGCAGTTATTAAAGACATTGAAGAACAGTTAAGAAAACATTAACAACATAAAAACACAATTTGAACGCAATTGGATACTGTTAGTGTATGCAGTCGTGTAAAAGGTATAAATGTTTATAAAAAAAAACAACTAAATAAGCAAAATATAGGTATATATACTTGCGTGTACTGATATATATACACACTTAAAAATAAAAGTGCTAAGTAGAACCATATAAGTTTATTTGGCTTGTCCTCATAGGAGAACCCTTTTTGGCTCCAGGTAGAACCTTTTTAAAAAGGTTCCACCAAGAACCCTTTTAAAATCCTTTATTCAGGAAAGGGGTTTTAAAGGGTTCTCTGGATTCATTAGTGCTACCAAGAACCCTTGAAAAACCCTTTCTTCGAGAAAGGGTTTTTCAGAAGAGCAAATGGTTCCAGGTAGAACCTCAGCCCTTGTAGAAGAACCCTTTTGGAACCCTTACTTCTAAGAGTGTATATATAGTAGTGAGTCTGTCACTATGGTGCAAACTTTGGTGAGATGCATAAACATTACTCTCCTATTATGAGTCGTGTGCACTGATGCCTGAGCCATGATACTTAGTTAGGACCCACATGAGATGTTAAGTGTGTGCGTGAACTATGCGCGTGAGGCTTCACTCTCCAGTTCCCTCCCTCTGCACAGACCACATGAATGATAGAACAGAGGCATGAACCTTAGACTGCTCATAAAAGATGGAGAAAATGTGAAATGGAGAGGAGGCGGACTGTGAGAACACAAACACAAAGGCAAGAACCAACAGCTGAAATCTAAACATCTGTGACACAGAAAAGATAAACGCAGACATAAGCAAAAACGGCACAATGACATGACTCAGCACCTGCAGCGGGGGCCCACACCCTTCGCACACTTTGTTCCTCGTCTTCGCGTCTCTTTTTTTTTGTCTCTGTTCATTTATACCCTCCACTCTTCCCTTTTTTTTGCTGAGGTCTTGCCTTTAGCCTTCTTGGAGTAATGTTTTCTCCTTTGCGCTGATGGACAGGAGAGAGCATGGAGGGCAGAGGAGAGGCGAGCATATGGTTAGTTAACTTTAACGCATGTGGCAGATGTCTCTGTGCACTCGCGAGATCAGTGGGCTGAAAATTAGCCATCCTGTGAATTTACGAGGGAATGTTGTCTTTATTGTCGAGCGGTTGAGCCGCTGACCTGTGCTCGTGTGGCTTGTAGTAGTAGAGAGGGATTTCAAGGTGCAGTAAGCAGGATCTCTCGAAAAAAAAGGAGTTTATCACAGAGTCTCAACCTCAGGTTCTTTTAATGTTTGGGATTTGAAGCCCTCAGGCCTGCGCCCGCCCCTTTCCATCAGATGAACACAGACACAAATGACTCTTGGCAGTCTCTCCATGTCTAAAAACTAGGGCTGTCAAAATTAACGCGTTAATGCAGGATGATTAATTTGTGGAATTAACCCGCTAATTTTTTTACGCACTTTCTCACTTTCATCGCGCTACGGGTAGACGTGCAGTTTATGAACAGGCAAGGCAGGCAAATGCTTGGGGCCCCGAGCAGATAGGGGGGCTCCCGACACTCGGAGCCTGAGGGCTGTTGCCCAGATAATGATATAATCATAACATTAATAGTAAATTACTGCTGTTACTGAACAGTTACTTTGTCTAACTAACGGGGACACAGACTTGAACAGCAGCTAACATTAGCGTCAGAATGCTAACTGACGCTAACGCTCACTAGTAGAAGCAATGCTTCTAAGGTGCTGATGAGGAATTTCCTGCTGTGGGTTTAGTTCCCCCAAGAAAACTATTTAACTTCTATACTTTATATTTTGTTTATAATGTGAGTTATTTACAGTGCAATGTATACTTTTTTAAAGTTTTTTTTTTTAAAGTTATTTACAGTTTTTTATTTATTATTATCAATATTTATATTGTTTTATAATATGGGTTCTTTACAATGTAATGTTTATTTTTTACTAAGTTTGTATAGGGTTTTTTTTTCAAAGTTATTTACAGTATTTTATTGTTCTTTACGTTTATATTTTCACATACTTTATTTATCTCTCCGTTCCTACAACAATATAAAGTAAAAATTCGAATTTTTCTGGCATATTTATGAATGGTAATTAATCGTGATTAATCCACAGCTACCCTGTGATTAATCTGATTAAAAGATTAAAATTAATCTTTTGACAGCCCTAAATAAAAGAGAATACTAATAATAGCGATGTCCTCAAACATTTGACTTTGCTAAAATAGTAGCACAATCTCATTTATTAAAGATCATTAATATTACATACGTTCATTAGCAGTCTGGGTAATGGCCTTTGACATGCAGCCTGAAAGAACCAAACATACCTTCATCAAAAACACAGAAAGTAATCACTTGCTATTATTGTTTTAATTTTTCCTTGTCATTTTTGCTTTTCCCCTTCATTTTTTTAAGCCGCTTATCCCAGACCTCACACTGCCTGTAGTCACCACTACAGGCACACAAAAAGAGGTGAAATTAAGTGTGTAGAAAGAGGTTTTGGGCACGCGAGGCCACTGCCTGTTTAACTGTGCATATCTCTGTAGCAGCGAGCCAAGCAGACAGCCTGGAAACACAGCTACACAGTGTCCGTCAGGTTTGCCACTCCATGCTGTAGTAACACTCCACATACTTGTCATACTATATCCGTGAAGAGAATTCATCAGACAGTATTGGGTGAGGTGTGAGATTATAAATAATGGTTTCTCTGCTTCCTTCAGTGGGAATTCTGTCCCCCCAAAAATGACCCCAGTACACTGTGCGGCTGAGGTGTGAATGTGGTGGTTGGAGGTTGGGAGGGGAGTCGCCGTGAGAGTGATGCGGGGAGACAAAGCAGAGGTCTTACAAGTTTCACTGCTTGAGCAGGCCCAGTGTTTGACTGAAAGCTTCAGCGGGAAGATGAGAGTTCTGACGAAGAGGATGTTGTCACCTATCAAATATAACACGATGGACTGGTGAGGGGTGGGGCGACAGGAGTGTCTGAGGCAGAACAGAGGAGGGAGGTGAGGAAGGAAAATGTCAGAATGTAGAAAAAACGGAAGCTGGAAGAAAAAAAATCATGAAGTGTAGTTGTCCTGTTGCAATCTCAAATTTGTGTAATTACTTTGCTCCTTATCTGTGTTCACTTATCAGTGACCCCCATCAGCAGGCGTGTAATGTTGTTACATGCTTGCATCAGCCTATTTGTTTTGAGAAGGAAATAAAAAAGCAATATAACAAGACCAACAGAAACGACGTATAAAAGCACACGTTCTGTGGCACGCTGGATTGTTACAGCTGCTTAAGCAAAGATGTGGAACTGACATGAGATACTGTATTTACAACCATTTTCTCCTGTCATATAATATAACAGCTTTTTCCAAATGTAGGTTATATGTAACTTTGATATAAACATACATATTTCACAAGTGCAATTGAATTAAATTGAATTCAAATGTCATTTAATTAGGCCACATGTTGATTTAGTGGTTGGCACTCTTGCCTTTACCGTAAGCGGGTTTTTGCGACCGAGTCGCTTTCTGCACGGTCCAAAAACATATGGGAATTATGGGTGACCCTTTTGGAGTATAAAGGGGTAGGAAATGCATTGATTGATGGAATTTAATTATAATTACACATTATTGGAGAAGTGTAAGTGGTGTGAGAAGTGTAACAGGCCATATTATACCCCCAGTCCAGAATAAACCCAGGGTTAAAGCAGCCTATGCTAGATTATACCCCGGCTGTATTATGGCCGAGGTCGCTTTAACTCTGGAGTATAAATTAGCCAAGGCCAGACTATATCCCTCTAGGCTAGAACATACCCCTCTTGTATAAAGAGGTTTCGATTGTATTTACACAAGAATTACTTCATTGTTAATTGTTACTTGTCAATATTTTATTGGGGTTTCAGCTGTGTCATGTTAAGTTAAGTGAGAAAGCTAACTGACTTAAATCTTGAAATAAGACCACAACCCTGAACACACATTATTTATTACTTCAACCATGAAGGCCACAATCTGTGTTTTGGATAAATGTATGAAAGTAGTTAAAGACTTCTCCATTGTATATCATGGAGCTTTGAGGTTCATTATAAACAGCAGAGCCTTAACTCATCACTGTACGCTGTACTGGCCTTCTCTTTTTATACGACGACTTAGTCATTGGAATGTTTTTATCTACAAGGCTATTTTAGGTAAACTCGCTTGTTATTTGTCATTGTAGACGTCCCGAGAACGCGTCCCCCATGCGTTAAGGTCTCGGGATATGGTGCTTATGACTGTTCCTCAAGCTCGTACAGAGATGGGGAAAACAGCTGCTTTTAAGTTTTTTGCGCCGTTTTCATGGAATAAGCTGCAGAAGCAGCTCAAGCTTCAGCATCTAATAACTCTTAACAAATGTAAGGCTGTTGTCATGCGTTTGAAGCCGGACTCCATCGGAAATTGTGAATGTTTTTAGTCAATAAACTTATTTTTTATTTTTATGTTTTACTACTGCACTTAATACTGAACTTGTATGTTGTATTGTGTTTTATGTGTAACTGTGTTCTGCTGCCCATCCTGGCCAGGTTTCTCTTGTAAAAGAGATTTTAATCTCAATGAGACTCACCTGGATAAATAAAAAAAAAATTTTTTTTAAAAAGGTTGCTGATGAAAAAAGCTAATTTTGAGAACATTACTTTCGGCTAAAATATTGATCCTGTTTATAAACATTAGTGAGTGAATATACTATGTAAATACAATCAGAATCTCTTGACACAAGAGGGTTATACTTTGGCCTAGGACAGTTTATTCCCCAGGCAGGGGTTAATTTGGTCTGTTACACCGGGTTTTAACCGACGACATTCCGGTTACAAGCCAATTCCTTTCCTCTTGGCCATGGGCTGATATGTTTTTTTCTGGTACACTGTACAGCAAATCTGTGGAAGTCCCATGTGTATATATTAGAGAGAGAAAAATGCAGCAGGGTGTTGAGTGTAATTGTGTTACAACTGAGGAATAGAGGTTTCAGTCTTTCTGGTCACATTCCTGGCATATATGTGCATGCTGTGTCTTTCTGAACGCCTTTGGGCAAATGTGTAGATTTACTGGCTTCGGTGTGTCTCTGTGAGATGAGCCAGTGCACTGAGAAAAGTATCGTGGAACAGCTTTTCATCTGTCGACAGATTGGTTGTTCACAAAACTGTTGATTAAGTGACAGTTGGACAACAGAGATAATGACCTCCCTATGGACGTCTGACACGTGCCTCTGGGAAAACAAAATGCTTTCAGTGGAAACCAGGCATTTTTAGCATTTCATCATGTTTGTCGAAAAAAATAAATGAATGCATGGATAAAAAAATTAACAAGGATCCGTTGAAAATATTTGCAAACCTCTTAAGGAATCATTTTAATACATTTTTGAAATTCAGGAAATGATCCATTTGCCCTGATGCACTTTGACAATGAGCAGACTTTCTTCAAAAAAACAAAAAGTATCTCGGAATACTTGAAATTTACCGTCATAATAGTCAGCATCTACCTGAACAAGGATCTGTTGAAGATATTTGTAAACCTCTTATGGAACAATTTTAATGAATTTTCTAAATTCAGGAAATGATCCATTTGCCCTGACGCACTTTGACAGTGAGCTGACTTTAGTCTCAACAACAAAAAGTATCTCGGAATGACTTGAAATTTTCCATAGTAATAGTCAGCATCACCCTGAACAAGGATCCATTGAAAATATTTGCAAACCTCTTAAGGAATAATTTTAATGAATTTTCTAAATTCAGGAAGTGATCCATTTGCCCTGATGCACTTTGACATCAGGTGAGCCGACTTTCTTAAAAAAAAGTATCTTGGAAGATTTTAATTCACATGGTCTCTCAGACAATGCATGTGATCATTCAGCGCTGACAATGTGTCAGTATTTCATACTTAGTTACACTTCTAATTAATTACAGTATCCATAGCAACAATGTTAACGTTTCCATGAATTTTGTCATCAAAAAATTAAAATATCTGTTCACCTGTTCACCAAATTTTCTTTCTGTAATGAAATGAAATGAACCAAATTTATTATGTGTTTTGTATGATGTTTTCTGTGTCTTTTAACTCCCTGCCCAGGGACCACAGATGCAAATGTGTTAGCTAACTCTGGTATAGACCTGTTTCTGTACATGGTCATTGTCAACTAAACATAATCATACATAGTAACCGATGATAGATCAATTTCTGTTTTTTTGATTGGTTCTGCTGATATCAGTACCAGGTGGAAATTGCCTCGATGTGCTCCAGCCTTACATAATCGTTTCCCCGAGTGAGTCTGCATTTTCCCATAATAACACGTGAGCTTTCTGCATTTCACAGCACAAATCTCTCTACAAACAGATTTCTGACACAAGCTCGTGTGTGCATGTGAAACAGAGGGTGAGAGCCGCAGTATGTCTTGAGCTCGGAGTGTTAATCTAATTTGGTGTCTTCTGTGAGTGTGGTGTTTGGGTCGAAGTGAGGATGCTAACAGTCTGCTGCTTCACCCGGGGGTGCCAGGCTCTGCATCCCTCACTGCAGACACTACAGAGCCTCCAGTGTTTAAATGTAGTAAGGCTGCTGCTGATGATGCAAGGTGGAATGGCATCATGGTGCTAAGAGACTTCCCATGGGTGGCCTTGGTGCTTTCTGACACATCGCTTCCTGCAAAAGGACAGAGATGAAAGAGAGCACAGGAGAGAGCAGATAATTCTCAGATTAAGTGATTGTATGAGTAAATAAAAAGACTCCTGGGCTGTAACTAATTGTTTTCATTAATGATTATGCTGCTGACAGTTGGCTTAATCGGTTAGTTATGTCTTATCCATAAAGTGTCAAACTTTCTAAAATGTTTTGCCCTCTAAATAAAGATATTCAAAACCATAAAAGTCACTTCTGAGAAGCTGAAATGTCTTTGGCAATGAAATAGCAGTTAGTTAACAATTGATAAATTCTTCCAATTGTTTTAATTGTGAAAAATAGATATTCAAATGTGACAAAGGAGTGTCCTTTTTTTTTTTTTTAGAAAACGGTCACTGTACCATAGGTTGATATTCCTGGCTGGATGAAATAACCTTTATGTGAGTGGATGGCTGATGGGGCACAATAGAGTCCATTGAGCCCTGCTACAGAAAAATGAGGCCTGCTACAATAGCAGTGTTATCTGTGGGGAGGAAGAAATGAGTGACTAACAGTCTCTGACAGGACCCAGGACACCACAAAGGCCGCACTGTAGCACTCTACTCGTTCCACACTGAACAAGATCAGAGGTGAGCTGCAGTGTGATGATTTGTCTTCTCTTCTATTTACCCAGAGTGAGGGAATGATTGTGCTTTGTGGTCTAATACAGTCACACATTGTTGTAGATTGTTGCCAAGGCATGTGTATGAATTACAAAGTTACACAGAGCTGTAGAGATAGTCTTTTATTCATCCAAACAAGTTTCAACCCCACAAATGGGTTTGAAGTGTTGGGCAACATCTGCTCTGTAAGATTTTGAGATACTGAAAGCATCACGAACTCGCCAACTTGTTTACTTGAACATTTTTTGCACATCACCAAAAGCCATGACATCCCTCTGGGGTACGTTTAAAAGAGTAAATTGTGGTATATGTTTAAAGATGGCAACAAATCAATCTCGTTTTAGATGTTACCGTTTGTCACTATCCCTCAGAGACGTACGGAAGTACTGAGATGAAGTCCTGTATCAGGGTTATTTCCATTCTTAATTCAATTTTGTTCAATATTTCTGAGTGCGAGCACACAGTTTGAGCAGAGCAAATATGAGTGCGAGAGCAGAGATTAGAGAGACAATATCGCAAAATCTGAATCAATAAATAATGCTCTCAAATCAATATAACATGCTCTTGAATTAAGATAGGAAATGACCCCCATACTCCTGTCCCTGTAAATTGGAAGCAGAATTTGAACAAAAGTGGCACGTTTGGGGCAGTTTGTGATGAAGTTGCCAGAGTGGACTTTGGTTCCCTCGTCTTGGCTACACCGGCCGTAATTTTTCATTTTTTGGGGAGGCAGACGGAGGATGTGCTACTTTTATTCTGAAAGGCCAGGGCAGTTCCTAAAACACCATCAGATGACAGCGAGGCCCGTGGAAATGAATTGACATTTTGATGCGAGTCGGCGACTGTTAACAGAACACATTAATTGGATCAACGCGTCTGTTTCTGTCACAATATTAGGAGTGAGACGATTTGACGGATCGAGACATTTGAAATATTAACAGCGTGTGTAATCTTTCTTTTGACAGCTTCATAATCAAGTGCATCTCCCCTCGCTATTCCCTCACACAGTGAATCTATTGGTATTCACAGCGATGCGTGATGCAGGGAGGGGTTGCGGTGAGCAGAGTTTGGTGTGTGTGCAACAGAGAGGGGAAAAGAGACTGTGAGACAATATGGGAAAGAAAAGACGAAGAAGTGATTACTTCACTGCAGTCAAAGCCGACTGTGAAGCTCACGCTGAAGCTGAGGGCAGACGCACGCCGAAGATCTCATCATGTTTTCCCAAACTCTCTCGTCATGTTCATCGTGAGGAGAAACTTTTTCCCCCCTTCTTCTTCATGTGTGATCATTCTTATAAAGTCTTCCTCCGCCACAAACTTTGCATGAACTTCCTTTGTTTTCACAAAGGCTTGTGGGAGTCGAGCTCCGAGATTGAAGTCTCCAAATCTCTGGCTCCTTCGTTTTCAGGTTGTAGCACCGCACGGCCATCTTTGCTGCAAACCTTCGTGAGGCTCGTGTGAGATGGTTGAGACAGACGAGTACGAGTGTGACACGATAAAGGCCGTTTTACGTTATAAATACAATAAATGTATGATGGGTTTGATGACTTCTTTGAGTACAGCACTGTTCTCTCCTTTGTCAGAGTTTCAGGCCAAATGTCCCTTGGTCACCAAACTCCATTTACTACTTATGGTTGAAGTGGATTTGAAAGAAAAGATCACGGTTTAAAAATCTGTTTAACCTCCATCTGGGCCTTCAATCCCCTCAGTGATCAAATAGGAATCAAAAAGGGTTTAAGCTCTCAGGTGGAAAGAACAGGTGCTGATATGTGCTGTACATCCAGGCTTATACCATTATGTGTTTCAGAACCTTCTGTACCCTAAAACACTGCAGGTTATATTTGTTCAGGTTCACAAAAGCTGTGTTGGTTTTATTTTAAACCTCAGAAGTTCATCGAAACAACTTCAGATTGTGTTTTAATGTGACGTCTAATTCTCCTGTATTTCTTTGTTCAGCTGTACTATATTTATTCTCAGGAACTTTCCCCCGTCTATTTTATAATAGCAATAGTGTTGGTGAATCTATGCGACAACAAGGTGCATGTTTGGAGAAGTAGAAAAACAGTGACTTAGTGTTCTGCCATTGATCTCCTTATGTCAATTGGATAGATTTCCTCTTAGACATAAGCCCTTCAGGGAGAGCACCACCGAGTCTTTTGTATTGACCCCTGCGTCTGTGTCTGTTGTTGCAGGCAAAGTGTTGAACACGGACCTGCGCCACTACCTCAGTCTGCAGTTCCAGAAGGGCTCGCTGGACCACAAGCTCCAACAGGTCATACGGGACAATCTCTACCTACGCACCATCCCCTGTAAGTCAATCATACTCTTACAGCAACCTTTAACCTCACTCCGACCATGTCATCATGGTGTTAAACTAATTACACAGTGTAATGGTAGAAAAACCACACCATCCATATTATTATTATTATTATTATTATTATTATGAGTATATTATGCCATAATGAGCACCCTCTGCTTTAAAAACACCACAATAGGTGAAGAAGCATTTCCATTTTTGGTGTGAAATTGGGACATTTACATATATCTTTAAGCAAGGAGGCTCATTATGGCACAACACATGCTCTGAGGACAATTACCTGCCGGTGTCTGCTGCTTCATGATGGTCACCAAATATTAATAACACCTAGAATCAATCTGTTGGCTTTTTTACTTTGGTAACACTTTATATTAAGGAACACATATTCACCATTAGGTAGGTGCTTACTAACATGCATATAAGTAGCATGCTAGCCCTTTATTAATAAATATTAAGCACGTATTAACACCTTATGTAGGAGAAATCTTAATTCATGTCATAATAGAGGTAGAATCAGGTGTTAATATGTGCTTAATGATAACTAATAAAGAGCTAGTATGCTACTTATATACACTCAAACAAAAATATAAAGGCACGAAGAAAAACTACTAAAGTGGCTTTAATTTGCGAGCATTAGGATCGATTTCAAAACAAAAGTCTTGGAGCAATGGCAGGAAGAACACACTGGGGGTCGATGATCCAAGTTCACAAACTTCAATAACGTGTGTGTCCACCATTAGCCTCACGCAGAGCGGTACACCGGCGACGCATGGACATCACCAGGTTGTCGATCGTGGCTTGGAATGATCGTGGAATGATGCTCATTCTGTTGTGTTGCCACAGCTGTAAACGCTCAGCCCAGCACTCAGCATGCCAATGGCACGCTCCCTCATGATTTGTGACATCTGTGGCATATTGACAAGTGACAAAAGTCCACATTTTGGTGTGCCCTTTTATTGACCAGACCATAAGGAGTGTCTGTGTACTGGTCACGCATATTGACCACCACTCTGCCATGCTCCTCTCATGACTCTCGTGAGTTTAAATACTCAATCTGAGATTGTAGTCAATGGGAGTGGCCAAGTGACACTGGACTACTAAAAACCCTGAAAATCACCAATGTGATGACATAGAACTTCAAAAGTTAGCTGTCTGAAGAACTTCTGAAGACGACTATTACCTGAATGACTTCACAGAACCTTCACAGATAAACATGACATACAGTGCAACTAATTATACAGTATCTGATCCACATCCCACAGTAACGCTGTAGCTTAGGTAGAGCTAAAGTAGTCTCTATATGCACACCGCACGAACATAGCAATCCACCCAAGGACATCTTTCTAACCTCTATGTATCTTATTTACGTCTGTGCCATATCAGCACGGCGATCAAAGTCATATTCTTTCCTCAAATAACCTTTGTTTCCTCTCCAGCACTGTGCTGTCCCTCGCTCACACATCACCATTGTCTTAGCTGTAATCAGTATTGGAGTGCTCGATGAATCGGTCGGTGCTGTGGACTGCAGAGAACCTCTTATGCGAAGACATTACATTACCACACGACCTTATATATATATATTTTTTTTTTTTAAATGGGGGTATAGCCTTCTGGTTTGCCAGTGAAACTAATTAGGGTGTAAGACTGTAATGAAAAGCCACTCCACCAGTTACAAAAATAACATTTGATTGGGGTTCAATAGGAAAATGAGCCTCCCTTGATTTATAGCATCAGTAAACATTTTTATAAGGAGATAATGGTCTCAATCACTGATTCATGTCTTCTTCAGTGGAATGTCAATTTGTCAAGAGTGTTCCATTTAGAGGAAAATAGTGCTGGGCACTATCACCAAAAATATATATATATATATTAGGAAACCGTCAATGACATGAACTCATTCAACGTGTGAGTAAATGCTCATGCTTATCTTGAATAAACCTGGCGTAATAGACTTTTTTTCAAAGCAGACATTTTTCAACGTGAAGTTTTCACCTATTGTTCAAGTGTAAGCGTAGGTCAAACTGAATACTTTACATTTACACTGAAGCATTTAGCAGAGGCTTTTATCCAAAGCAACTTAGGAAAGAGGAATATGCTACATAGATTAAGGGCCAATTCCAATTCCTATCTTAACCCTCAATCTTAACCCTCCAACTCCAAAAAAGAGGAAGAAGAAGAACACATTTGCGTCGCGATTAGTTATTACGACCCGTTTGTCAGTCAAGTTATTTGCTTGTCAGTTAGTTATAAGATGATACTCATACAAATACCACGACCGCGGACATATTCAGCTGACAGTTACCGCACACCACGGCTTATTGAGAAGTAAACGATAGCAAACGATCACCCATAGTCTTGGAAAGAACTCCACTAGACAGTGGACTGATAGAGGGTGAGGGTGCCGAGGTAGATCCAAGTGCAGAAGGAGATGTGCAAGGGAGGGGGGTAAAGGTAAGTGCTAGAATAGAAGATGCTCTTGGAAGAGCTGGGCATCTTCTTCTGTCCTCTCCTACTGCACTTGGATCTACCTTGGCACTCATGGTTTTCCATTGTCCATTTCCATCGGTCTTGCCCGAAATTTCCTCTGCTGTATTTCAGTAGAACAGCACTTACAGTCCTGTGGTCACATGTATCTTCGCTTCTTAATAATTGGCTGCACTCTCTCTTTTACTAGATGCATAAAGCTCAAAGAGAGGGAGACAAATACAAATGAAGGAGCTGAGTCCAATTATAACCAATTTCTAGTGTGTGTTTTCAAAGTCTACATTTAATTTGTTTATTTATTAGACTGGCGAGATAACTTGATAAATGTGGTACTAACCAGTGAGTCAGTGGAGAAAATAAAGCAGGAACATATTATCTTGCGGGGCCGAAAGTTTGACACCTGAAGTCTTAGAAGCTTTTTTTCTGAAAACGTTGTAATTTTAAACCTGCATACGCGTTTCCTGTATTTGCTATAGATGTGTGAATGAGAAGTGAATATATGAGAAATAATGATTCTGTATGGTCATCACAGCACTGCTAAAACAACACATCTAATGGCGGCCTCAGACTTTTGCACAGTATTATTTTGTCTCGGAGTCAAAAGTTGAGTCTCCGACTGTGGAGGAGGTCGGTGCACGGTGAGGTTCAAGACCAAGTTCAACACCGTGGATGGAATATTTGACGTGGATTGTTGCAGCGTTATGAGGACATTCAGGCAAGGGGCGTAGGTCTGGTTACGAGACTGGTGAGGACACGTTCACTGATGCTCGCAAAAAAAAATAAAACCTCCGTCCTCTTGCAGTCAGGTGTGTTTTCATGTTGCAACAAGCAGTGTTTTTAATGAAGAGGATTTTATCGGGACATTTTTACATGTAGTGGCAACATACAAGTAAGTGGAAAATGTGGAAATATTTGTGGCGTCAAGAGTACATTTGAGCTTACTGTGTAGCTTTTAGCTTATGTTAATATTAAAAAAAAAAAATCTAATAAATGAATGCAAATTACCATAATTAGTGCAACGAGGCTGCTTGTACAATAAAAGCACAAAAACATTTGGTAATTGCATAGGTAGGAGAAATGCTGATTATTTCTCACTGGGGTTTAATATAAATATTAAATTAGTTGGAAAATAACAGCTTTATTTAAAGGGACACTGTGTAGTATTTATGGGTTTATATAACCCAAAATCCACTTTTTTATACATATTATGTGCTCCTGCATTGTCTAGTCGCTGTATAATATTCTTTGTTTCATTTTCGTAGTGTTACATAAAGTCATGTAAAATAACATGGTCGCGGGCCACTACTGCATTGCCACGACGCCATGTTTCTACCGGAGCCTGTAAGGACAAACGCGAGAGAACAAATCAAGCGTCTCTTTACTTGTAGCGGAAGTCCCGCCTCCTCTCTCGCCGCTTCGTCTGCTACGGCCACGGTAGCTCGCCCTCTCCCTCGCCTCACGAACCTCATCTGCTGACACGGAGAAAGACGACGAGGGCGACATTTGACCAGCTGAGGATACCGTAGCGCTCAGGGAAGGGAGGGGGTGAGCAGAGGAGCAGTTCTTTGTTGTAAATTTCAGCCTCTCCTCTAGATGGCACTATAAACTACTTACTTCACCTTTAATACATTTTCTTGAAAAATGACTCTCTGTTGTGATTTTCCTTTTTTTCCTTTTCTTTTTTTTTTTTCAAAATTACACTTGTTATTGTTTCCTTCTTATCCATACAATAAGACAAGGTTACTCGGTCCTGTATAAACACATGTTATAAAATCAGAGATGGGAATGCCATGTTTAACTGACATCAATTCTGCAATATCAATATATTGCTCACATAAGATAAAAAATAGTAGAAATAGTCTATAAAATTCATACAATGTGATTTTCCTTTCCACTATACACACACAGGTGATTTTCTTAAAAGGTATAAGGTAATTTCTGTGTCCTTTGTTGCGTGGAGCTGAATTTGAGGCACTTTTAGTTTCCATGTGACAGGTGGAAGACGTGAAATTATCATAACGGGAGACTCTGAAAGTGTGATATTCAAACAGATAAATACCTGCCTTAATCTTAACCACATCCCGCTGAAGCCTGACTCTCCGCTCAGAGGAGCGCCATAATTGAGTGCAGTCAAGGTTTTTAGTCATAAGTAGATGGACTGCTCCTGCGGCAATGACAGACTCCTAGGAACACAGCACTGTCACAAACAAGCTGCCTCTCTGCTCTCTAACCTCCACAGGCTGGATGTTTCTCTGTCATTCTTAGAGGCAACTTGGTGGCTCAAGTGTGAAATCTCTCAGGAAATGAGCTGCTTACCATTCATATGTTTTTCATTTTTTTTCCCCCAACTTTAGTAATAACACATATTTTCCTTTTTCTTCTGTTTCTTTGTCACTGCCATCTCCTCTCACTTTTCTTCCAATAACCCGACTGTTGAGTTCACCTGTGAATTGTTGGATTTCAGCGCTTCGAAGCGTCTCAGGTCAGTTTATTGGAAGGAACAAAGATGATTACACACATTTTCTGTCATTTTCCCTCCAAGAATGCCGCCGCCGTCTGTCATTCTCCGCCCTTTTGCGGACACATACAGACCATGTCGCCCTGCGCTGCTTTCACTCACACACAAGCCACAGCATATAGAACCACAGTGAACATGGCTTTCTACTTTTTTTCATATTACAATAGTGGCGAGTCTTCGAGGTTTTATGGCATGCAACCGCCATCTATCATCGGCAGCCATTGGACTCACTGCATGACTCTGGTTCTCTAATCCCCTGCTTGAATTACTGCCTTAATGAGCAGGAGACCAGGACTCGCACAGCCACGACACCTCCATCATTCACTCGCTCGCTGTCAGTCTCTCATCCTTCTTCCTCTCTCGTTCACGCTTGCTCGGTTTCTATTACTTCTTCCTGCCCCCCCCCCCTTTTTTTTTTAACATGGTTTACTCGGTTTTCCTTTCCTTTTGCTGGTTTCAACATATTTATTCTTTGATGTTTGCATACTCAAATCAGAGAATATTAAACATTTGAAAAAGCAATAGACTTGAAGAGGCAACAGGCCTTTACAGTAAGGATGCAGCAGGCACAATATGTCAGTTATAGAGGGTTGATTTAATAATCATTTCACTATTGGGGCTGTTTTTAAAATGCAAATCAAATTTTAAGACAAAAAGTTGTGTAGTTCATCTTTAATCGCTATAATAAGTATGTAATAAGATTAAGGCAGGATTAAAGATTAAAACATTGGCTGTTTTTATTTCAGTATTTTCTTTCTTTTTTTCAGACAACTTTATAAATAGATGTCTATTGGGATGAAATCATTTAAAAATAGTAATATAATAATAGAGTTTTAAGTGTTTTATTATATAACAAGTGACAATTGAAACGCAAAGTAAAGCAAATACATTAAGAGTATATAGTGTATATTCCCCTGGCACAGAGCAGCTGTTAATCCCAGATTGAGCCCTGTCAAATGAACTTATACTGCAGATACTCACATAATATATCAACTACATACAAATATCGAACAGCTACCGTTCATATATTTTGCATGACATTTACTTTGCCAGTATAATTGCCGTGCTGACATTAAACAGTGCAGCAACCGGACACAGAGCTTGCTGAGTAATGGGGCCCCTTGCGTAATTCACTGTACCTCTTTTTCTTAGCGCAGTTATTCAGCCTTATCGTCTCTGCACCCTCTAAACCTGCAACATAGGCTGAAGTCGACTCCTCGTCTATTCGATGTTCATATGCATTAACTCTAAGAACATATACAGTATTTGTCTTATGTCTTAAAATATAATTTTCACCAACACACCTGAGCAAAAAGTATTCCAAATGTTTAAAATCGGATTGAATTTGTAAAATTCGGAAATAAGTTGAACGTTTTTTATTAACAAAAACAACAGTCTATTTTTGTGACTTCTGCACAGTTATTGCTACTTTATGTCACTACTAAAAAATATCATATAAAATGAATAATAACTATTACTCAACAACACATAAGAAGATGAAAACACACACACATTTTTTTAAAGCCTGAATATGTGACCTATAAACACACACACAGGATGTCCATATAAGGAGTTGTGCATTATTCCCACAGCAAATTACCATGGGTGCACTAAGGGTAAAATAGAGGTATACAAGAAGGTTTACCGAGGTGGTAAGACATTACAAAATAATGATAAATAAGCAAATCAAACAAAGAATAAGAGCAAGAGCAGAGATGGTTTGTGTCACTGTGCCATTGATCCACTTCAGTTACCTTCCAGGCAGTCACACAGCTCTACTCCCACACTGGTCTTTGCTGTCCTATTTCTGTGTCCTACCAACAGCACAGAGTCAATTCTGCTGAACCGAAGCACTTTGGGGCCATAATAACAGCATTACTTTCTACATTCAGGCTGGTGTAGTTCAGGGCGGGTCGTGTTAAAAGGAAAAGGGGAGAAAAAGAAAAAAAAGATGAACGACGGGCAGTTAGAGAGTTGTCTCTAATGGAGGAATAGGGAAGAAAGTGAGGAGGAGGAGGAGAGAGGCAAAGAGAGCAAGGTCTTTGCTGTCAAAGTGTGGTAAATCCCTGTGTCCTCCTCATGAGCTCCGTCTCATTTGGATTCATACAAACGCACCCCAGAAGAGGCTCTCGGAGCTCTGGAGAAAAGCAGGAGGATTTCTCTAAGATGACAGAAAGTCCAGGGTCACATGCAGTCCCTCGACTCCCCACCGAGATCAGAGATGGGCAGAAAGAGTTTGATCTCGTACAGACCGTCTATCTCTCTCTACCACACACTGCTGGCAGAGGTACACACACAGAGTCATGTAGGGGCGAATTGGTCTTGGACACATGCATGTATGCTCCATCTTCTCTCCCGTTCTTTTTTTTTTTTGCGACTGTAGTTTAGGATAAAAGAGCAGTTGGATTTGAATGAGAAGATTTGTATTTCTTGTTAAATAACAATCGGTACAGAAAGCTCCCCCTCTACACCATGTATTAACAGTGGTAGACACCGTCTTTGACTGTCATTTTTGTTAAGTGTTTCTTCTTCGCTCCGACAGATGAGAGCCGTCGTCTTTTCACCCCGCATAAAACTTTGCACAAAATCACCATGTTAAATTTATGGTCTGCCATTTCTGACTGACTGCCTCCGATGTTTCCATCGTCGTGACATCCTCTCAGAGGGTTCAAAAAATAGGTCTCAGCAGTGCACAGGCACTGAGACCTTAAAAATACTAAAGTGAAAATTAGTTTCATTCCAGCACACACGGACGGAAGCAAAGCTGCCACCTCCTGTGCACTTTCCCTGAAATTAAATACCTGAACATATTTTAATTTTTTTTTTTGGTGCTTTCTCACAAAAGATGATCATGTCTCCAAAAAAATAAGATTCAGATAGAACATTTTAGAGGAGCAAATATGTGATGACTCAATTTTCTGCAGTAAAAAAGTGTTTATTCTGCAAAGTAAAAGTTTATTTTATGGGGCATTTTTGTTCATATCAGCCAATTTCTATCAACCCCCAGACTAATAAATCAGCCATGCTCATGCTCAATATTTTACCAACAATACAGTTTTTCCTGATCTTAACCATTTTTGCTGCAAAAAAAAAATCATCAATTTATTGATTGTGAATCCATTAACAAGTTAATACCCAACTATCTATCAGTCCAAGTGGCTTTTTTTCCACAAGTAAGTCCTCTGATTAAGTTCTCTGCTATTATCCTATTATCCCGAGACTGTTGTAATTAAATAACAACCGTGTTAATCAAGAATATAACCGGCAGATTAATCTGGAATGAAAATAATAATTGCACCATATAGACAGATAGATGTGGATGTGAGTCTCTGATTTGACACTGTTTGGGATTCTACCAAAGCACTTTGTAAGCACATACCTTTGAACATTTACCTTTTACCATGTAACTGGGGAAATATTGAAGTCGTACAGAGTATGAACAAAGTAAGGAGTATAAAGGAGTATAAATATATATATATATAAGCTGTTCCTTATACCCCAGATACACCTTGTACTCTACACTGCTGTTTCCCTTAAAAATCCCCAAACTCTCCTCTGCTGTATCAATCAATGCATAACTTCAGATCCTGACAGAAAATCTTTGTTTTCTTTCATGAAGCCTGTCTACATACATACTTGTCTCTTGTCAGGTTTAATTAACTGCATTATATCCACTGGGGTGGGCCACACGGTTGGTGTAGTGGTTCGCGCTCTTGCCTTTGCAGCAAGGAGACCTGTGTTGGAGCCCCGGTTCTCCCTGTGTGTGCGTGAGTTTTCTCCGGGTTCTTCGGTTTCCTCCCGCAGTCCAAAAACATGAAATATGGGGATTATCTAAATTGGACGCCTAACCCTAACCCTAGCCCGTTGACCGTAGCTGTGAGATTGAATGGTTGTTTGTCTCTATGTGACCCTGTGATGGACTGGCAAACTGTCCAGGGTTAACACCGCCTTTCACCCCCGTGTGAGCTGGGATTGGCACCAGCAACCTGCGACCTGCACGTGGAGAATAAAGCACTCTTTTTAGCGTACATGTTTTCTCTGAAGGCCTCCTCCTGTTTATTTAAACGGCATCGCTTAAGTGCCATTTTTTCTCTCTACACTGCAAAGGAAATTACACCGAGATGAAACAGGAGTCCCCGACTTGCCGCTTTTCACTCAGACATACCCTCAAAGCTCAGCGAGTCTTCATTATGTTGTCTACAAGTGATCTACAATCGGAGGCTCATGGTATATATCAGTGTGATTCCCTGGATGATGGCTCGGGGAGATACTTGGCAGGTACACAACTGTGGCTCAGCTAATTGGGCTACACGGGACATTTTTACATGGACCAAAGCCAGCACAAGTTGGTAATGAGACGCAGCAAAGGCTGGTATTCTCATACACAATGTTTTTGTCAACTGCTTTTGGTAACACAAACTGCAGTATCAAGGCACACGCTGGGAGGGAGATCTTTTTTTTATTTTTTTATTTACTCCTTTCCTTGGGTGCAGGGAAGCTGTCAGAGTCCAATTAGGGAGAAATGTAATAGTGGGGAAAACAAAAGTGAATTGCAACATAAAGTTACCGAACAGGCCATTGGGCTATCTCTGTCCGCAGAGTGGCTTCACTGTTAATTGGTGTGGACGCTACAAGTGTCAGGTAATCTGCTTTGGAGATGTAGTAACATTATTTCCTGAGATTCCATCACCAGAACATTGGGTTTTTTTTAAGGTTGTTTCAATGCAACACACATCTGCAATTTCAGACACACACACCACGCAGCACATGTTTAGTATGCGTCTACACTAGAGGGCCAAATCACATGAAAGGATATTCACTCATTAAACTCCCATTCTGATTCTGCTTCTGTCTTATTTCACAGCATGTCCTTGCTGCAGCCTCGCTTGGTAATTCTGTGTGGGGCTTGTTTGTCTCTCCATCTGCATCTTGAACACCTCGGTGTGCTCTGATTTCATTTGACAGGGACGTCGGGTTGATCTGAGATTTTTTTAAATTGCCTGTTTTTTTGTTTTTTTTTCTGAATAGAAATTACTATTTACGTCCTCCACTGAGATCGAATAGTGATCCGCCTTGGATCGCACCTGTCGCTGTCTTCCCCGTGACCCTGAGAGGGATTCACTAGGTCCAATGAAGAAATATTATTTGCCAGATAACCGTGGGTGACAGTAAATTTAGGTGACAGAGATTGCTGTAGAATGTTGCTCAGATGATTGGTTCATGCCGTGGGGCTTTGTTCAGTCTCCCATGCAGTAAATAACTCCTGTCCTCCCCTCCTGTCCAGCTAGAGTTATTTTTGTGGAGTTTACAAGTTTGGTGGCGCACCACCCAATTAGCCCTGAGTGCAGTAGTGGCACAGTTGTTCTTATCTATTCATGGAATATGGTTTATATAATCCTTATGCTAATGTAATCATATGGTGTCCATTTGTGCCGGGTGGATATTCATCAGGGGGGAATGGAAGAAAACTCTCATCAGTAGCGAAATAGACTTGTGGCTTCACCACAGGAGAAAATGTCTGCACTCAAAATGACCTTGTGTCATTTGTATTGACTCCACTGGACTAAAACCACACCAGGAGATTACACAACAAATTGCTTTCACCATATTTCATGTCCCTAATTTTCTTCAGCTCCGTGTCTGTTTCTTTCATTAGAAACAATTACTTGACTGCAGAAGCTGCGTTTTCTCATCTGGATTTAAGGAATTACTCTCCGTGCTCCTCAGGTCTCCATCGTATCATTCATGTTTCGCAGCAGGGCACTCAGGTCTTTTTGTGGGCTTTTGTCCCAAAATGTAATCTCCATCCTTCTTTAAATACGGTCTTGCACGGCGATAGATCACTATCCTATTTGCAGAGTGGTTTCTCTACCTTGTGAATCCTAAATAAGGACTGTCATCGATTTGTCTAAATAAAGATTGGAAGTGGAATGAAGATTTTTCTTTTTTACAAGCTCTGTTTCATATTTTCAATACGCTGGGAAACGGAAGGAAACTGTTCACTAAAGAGCTGTTTTGCTTTTGCTCTGAAACTCTTGAACCTGTTTGTATTTCACTTGATGAAATCAGATCAGAGCTGAGAAAAAAATCCCAGAAGCTTTGAATGATTTAACATCATTAGTCTGTTTTCTTGTGTTAGCTTCTCTTAAGTTTTAATCTCAGCCCAACAGCAAGAGTTTCGACTCCTCTTTTTTACCCATGCATTTGTGCAATTAGGTCTCATATCTAGGACATAAATGGGTTCATTTCATTCTTTATCCAACTGGAATACAATGCGCTATTTAAAACGGATCACTAATCAAAATGATATATATATGTGTACATTCTTTCATTCTTACAGTTGCATATACATAGCATACATAAGGATTTACACACTGCCACAACTCGTAATAACCTATATAACTTTGTGTATTGTGTGGGTCTGTGTGTGCGGCACTCTTTGCCCACACGCTGTATATCAAAAATGGAATGAAGCCTTCCGGTCGCAAGACATAACTCTCATTTCGAATCCTTGAGATTGCCAATTTGACCGACTCCGTGACAGTTTTTTTTCCAACCTGAAGTTGACAGTTGTCACCTGCGACCAGGCACCTGTTGGACAACACCAGCTGTCAGTCACAGTCATGATTGAGACCACTAATGAGAATGTTTATTGACATTTTAAATCAAGTGTGACGTTGTGTCGTTTCCCTTCAAAACCGAGTTGTTTTTGCCCCCTGCTGCTACGTCTGGCGTACTTCCTGGGCTTCACTTCAAACTGGAATATTACACACTTTTTAATTGACAATCTTTGTCTTGGCCCCGTTGTCACTCTTGCCCGCTTTCTCTGTTTTGATGTGGGTGTGTAACAGTTGTTCTGGCATCACTGATCATGTTCAAGCCACTTCAGTGGCACAGTGGTCCTTCAAAACAATGTTTGTCTATTGGCAGCCAGGTAGAACTCAGCATGACAGCAGTAGTTGTGCACAAGCCTACATCGGTTGAATCAAAAACCAAACCCTCATGAACAGGTCAAATTCACGAGGCTTTGGTATTGTCCACTTCCTCTGCACGCTGTGGGGTTAGTCTGGTGTCACCTTTAACTGTGAGAATCCTGTGAAGGAGGATATTTTAATTGGCCAACAATCCGACTGTTGGCCAACAGTTAAAGGGGACATATTATGCAAAATTTGAATCATTTTAATACTTGTATTTGGGACTCTGGAGGCCCTATGAGTAGGCAAAGTGTGAAAAAAGATGACTCACTCAAAGTACAGGAGATAAAATACACGACGTTGACTTCCGCACTCATTGCTTCGTCACAATGAGACATTCCTGGAATTGTTGTCTCACAGAGCTCTGCCTTGTCCCTAAAAACCGCGAGAGAGCAGACGACGGCAATAGTATCCGGAAGAGCGGAAGTCTGCAAAGTGTTCTATTCTTGTGCAGCACAGAGTTCTACACAAATTTCCAGCCTCAGTGGATTTACGTGTCCAGTGGATACATTTTATATATGACGCCAATGTGCCTGCAAGAGTCGAAATGCTAACTGCTGTTTGCTGCCGGAGCCTCAGTGACGCTGACGTAGTTTCCTGTGTCTCATTTGCATTTAAAGAGACAGGCACTCAAAACAGAGCGTTCTGAACAGGGCTGTTTTGGCAGAGTGATTGAACTGCTGTGGTGCTTCATCCTTAAGGTGTTTTAACCAAAGCATGTCACAGACATGTTCATTAGGACATCAGGGTACTAGGTTGACTTGTAGAAATAGGGCATAATATGTCTCCTTTAAATGGTTGAAATGATTAATATCCTTTATACCTTTTTTTTTTAATTGTATTTTTTTTTTCCCAGGCACCACACGGCTTCCTAGAGACGGCGAGGTACCAGGTGTGGACTACAACTTCATTAGCGTTGGAGACTTCAGGATCCTGGAGGAGAGTGGACTTCTACTGGAGAGTGGCACCTATGACGGTAGTTATCATCACTGCAGTGTTAATATTATAAGAAACGTGTGAGGCCGCATGCATTAATGTACATGACTCACACTGACAGCTCTCTCGTATGGAGTATAAGCTCGATAATGACTGTGAATATTAAGTCGCCCGTAATGGAATGTGACAAGGAGGACAAAATGTATTGATGAGTGAAACACGATTAAAGACTTGTTGAATGTGACAGTTGAATTAGCAACAAGACTAAAACGATATATGAGATGAAATTCAACACTTGGGCTTCTGAGGTACGAAGTAGACACACCTGAGATTTAAATATCACTGGGTGTTAACTGAAGTGAAGCCTTACATTTGCTGGAAAGTCTTTTTTTTTTCCCCACCAGCCAGAATTTAAAGGAGCAGAGAGAACTCGCAGTGACAGGTTTGTTGTTCAGGTGCAGGTTGTTCTGTTGCAAACACTGAAATTGTAAGTGAGTCCAAAAAAAGAGACTGTTATTTTGGGGATTGTGAAGTTTTAATGACCTGTATTTTTAAAAATAAATATATTCCACAGATGTTTTTATTGGAATACCTCAAAGCTGCACTGGGCAGGGTCAATGGAATAATTGATTTAGTTTTAGTTTATTTTTTACATGTAATGTAAATGGCAAATGGTCTGTATTTATATACCACTTTTCTCCACTTGATGACCACTTAAAACTCAACACTACAGTTTTGCCATCCACTCAAACTTTCATGCAGCGCATCTACGTGCACCACGTTTCCTATCACTCATCATTCATACCAATCCGCACGCTGCCGGCACAGCGCCGTCGGGGTTAAGTGTCTGTTCGTGTGTCTGAGTAAGTGTTGGTGTGTGTCTTGCCCGAGGACACATTGAAAGACGACTCGCTCTACCACTGAGCTGTACCTCGCTTGTTGTTCAAATACAAATGTTTTGGAATTGCAGCGGTCTGTCCTGAGTGTCTCTCATCAGTTGAGTATGAACATGCACCAACCAACAGCTGGTTTGAGACATCTCTCAATCTTTGAACGTTTTTTCTGCCTTTATTATCCAACTCTCCTTCCTTTTGCACCATAGGAAGCTCTTACCAGTGTTGGACTATTGATCTTTTCACTAAAGCAGGGTTGTCAAACTGGCGGCCTGCAGGTCACATGTAGCCCTCCAATCGATAACATGCGGCGAGTGAGGTGATAGAATATAGACAGAATATGAGGTATTTCATTCATTTTATATCGAAACAAACACTTTTACTTTGAAATTCCATCTAATATCATCATGGATATCTCATATTTCCCACACGCTTCTGAACAGTTGTTTTTTTTGTTGGTGCACTTTTTTTTCTCTAGGGCCCCTCTTGACCAAACTAGATACTCATTGGCCCCTAGGTCATTTGAGTTTGACACCCCTGCACTAAAGGGACTTGTATGCAGGATAGTTATAGCAGAATAGCCAATCACTGTGCTCACTCTCTCTGAACTGTCCTATGATTGGTCAGAGTCTCCTGTCATGGGCTGTAAATGGATCCTAGGGGAGTTGTTTCCTCACAGATCACTTGATTTGTGAATCTTGTCCATAAACCACATTTAATACATGATCCTTCCAACCACAATTTACTATAACTTTCACTTCACTTTTATGACATTTTGAAACCATTTTATTGTTAGAATGTCTGTGGGTTTTATCTCCCTGCTCTACATACAAACATTTTCAGGCTCTGTCTTTTGACGTTTTTGCTCATGTAGTCAAACACGGTACACTGTGATTGATGTTTTTTAACTTGTCTCTGTGTCTTGTAAGAAAAACGTTGTATATTTCACCAGGGTGTAGGACGTAGGGCCTCCCCTCTGTGTCTTCAGTGTGTCAGCATGTCTCTGTCAGTTCTTGCTGATGCATTATACAGTACATGCTTGTATTTCTCGCAGTACTGTTTAAGCATACAAGCAGCTCCAGCACCTGATGGTGACCTTATGTAAACCAGTCGACCCGCTGATCCCACCAGCTGGCTGCACTGTCACACATCGGGGGGTCCCACTTGTGTTCTTACTCAGAAGTCATGCTTTATTCATGGGATAAACCAACCTTCTCCTTTTCTCTTTTCACAAGCACAACCAGTGAGCTTTGGCTCATCAGAGGCTTTCAAACTTAGATTTTAAGTATTTATATTCACCCCCCCCCCCCCCCCGTCTTTCCTCCACAGTTAGTCATTCATTCACACTGATATAGACGTGTAAATACCGTCCCCCTCTTCTTTTGCTCTACCACAGTCGCCCGTACTCTTTATTAATCCACTATGCCAGTTTGCGTGTTTTTCAATTTACTTTACAATTCTTCACACAGTTTTTATTCATACCAACACAGAGATGAGCAGACCTTCACAGGGCGAGAGTGACAGCAGCCCTGTTGTGAATAAGCTTACTCGCAGCATGGCTTTGGTCATCGCTGCATTTTTTTGTGCTTCTGCATCCAGTTGTTCCCAGGGGAAAGATATTTACAGAGTGAGGGATGCTCAAGATTGGCAAACAAGCTGAATAGCTACATATTTATTATTTATATACTTTATACCTTATACTACAGCGAAGCAGTCGCTCTGCATCCAGAAGTCTTGGAGAGTCAGTGCAACGCATTTTCTCATGTATTGTGCAACGATTATTGCAATAATGTGACAAACTTTTTGAGCTCATTCCTTCATATTTGCAAAACCAGGCTGCTGTTTTTTAAATGGGAAGGATTCTGGAGGGTTTTTTTTTTCCTCAATGTTTGAGGAGCAAGTCTCTGGTGGTGTCAATGAACCCTTGCCGCACCATTTTCATTCACCTGCATCTCACGCTTCCTGAAAGATGGGAGAATTAAAAGATAAAGTCAAACCCTCATTCAGAACGAAAGCGCCTTAAGGCTGAGAGCAGCTTCCTCTGGGTGTGTGCACAAGTGTGTCTCCGCATCTGTGTGTGTCTGTGGGAGTGCGTGTGTGTGCATTTAGTGGAGTGATTGGCCCCTGTTGAGGCAGGTTTTTCTGATCCCTATGATAAGGTGCAAGTCCTCCAAGCCTCATTTTTAGATCACTGTAGCAGCAAAGACATTAGACACCCCCTCACACGCGAATGCACATATCTACGCACATGAGGATGAATCCTGTGTTTCGTTGTATTAGGACAGATCATTTGAGCGTGTGAGGATCTGCCACAAGCTAACTCTTCATCAGAGTTGAGGTCAGGCGGGATTTGCATCTATATAGAGAGGTTCACTGTGGATAGAAATGGAGAGCAATCTGAGAAAGTGCATATAACAGGGAGAAAGTGTTGATACAAAAGTATTCCTCGCTCCTTAGCCCCCAGTGGAAATCTCCTTTCCAGTGGTAACAGGACTTGCCTTGGCTGCATGCAGATTTGTGAACAAGCTCCTCAAAAGTTGGACTGTCTCGTGGTACTGTCCTTGGGAGAGAACTGAGCTGTAGCTGCCAACCCCCCCCCCTCCTCTTCACTTCCTATCAAATCCAGGCAGCACGAGCGCTTCAGCGTGGCTGCTGTGGGAGCGATCTCTCAGCGGTACTGTGAACTCAAAGAGCAGCCAGAAGTAATCGAATGGATGAATGGGATTAAGTCTGTTTAGTTGTGCTTCAGATGCAGCCTATTGTTTTCTTTGAAAAGAGGGAAATAAACAAGGTCAGGGGTCCTCCTTTGTAGGTCGCATGAGTTGCATTCCCCCCTGAAGAACACATGAATTACCTTCCCGTTTAAGTGCACAGTAAGTGAGCTGTGCTCACGGTACTAAGCTAATGGGATTCTTAGCTAACCATAATGGTCTCACTAATAGTCCCAAATGACTTGCCTGAATGCTCATTATGTTAATGGTTCATGTGTAACAGTTTTTTTCTCTATTTAGAAATATTTAATAGGAGTCATTTAATCCATTGTACACAATTCCTACTAAAACACTCTCTTTGACTCTTTAATGAATTATCCTGACATTCGTGACCCTGGTAATCGCTCACTTTCCCTCAAGAAATGCTGAAGACACAGCACGCGTGGCATTCTGACTCAAATAAGACTGTTTCTGTGGCTCCTGATTGGTAGTGTGCATGCATGCGCTGGCGGCTCCGTGTGGGTCCGAAGGGTCCGAGGTTGCCTGCCAAGCAGACACATCAGCCATCTGTGCCAGGCAGTGCTGAGAGCAGGTCTCTCTAGACTCAGTCTTTGAGCCTCCGAGGTTCAGGTTGGGTCGCTCTTTCAGTGTTACACAGAACAACTGGGCGAGAGTTGAAATAGTCCAAAGCAGTGAAGCATAAGACCGGAGGGGCAGCTGCCAGAAGAATGAAACTCTGCAAGTGTGGGAATACAGAATTATGCTCAACTCAGGTCCACATAAAACCCGTTGTTTTAGAGTTCACTCACATCTAGGATCTTTTACATGTACAAATGTATTATTTTAAATGTAGACAAGCAACTGCAAAATCTTTGAGGCTAAAATTATCTCTAAACCAGTATGAGGAGTGCCTACATTCAAATTGCCACATCTTCTTCAAATATTTTCAGATTTCCATGTGTTAGACATTGTTGGAAAGCTTAGAAACCACACTTCCAGAATTCGTAAATAGCTCAAAATGCCCCTTGGGAGACTTGTTCCTGGTGTTTCTATGGCTGGGCACAAAATGACATTGACCACACTTCCATCTGCATTTTTTTGATACAGGAGCCAAAGAATCAGGTCAAACTGGTCTTTGTCCGCTCTGAAATTAGCATCGTGCCTCTTACCATCCAGACAAAGCTCTTGAATAATGTTAGTGAAATTCCCTGTATTTAAAATGTTTAAAGGACAGGAAGCACCCTGACACATTATGAGATTCAAGGGTTTGCAATTAATTTGTCATCATATCTTGTTGATAGCGATCAATAAATACACTGATCTGGGGAAAGAAAAGAAAAGCTACTGTAGTGTCAATAGTCCTCACAATGTTGTAACAAACACGACATAAAATGATAATTTAATTCCTATCACATGGAAGGATTCACTGACGGGTCCTTCTGTCACCAATTTCAAAGCCCAGTAGCTGTCATCTGATGATGAATGAGCATCTGGGAGCAACCACCATAGAGTTAGGGGCTTCTGATTAAGACAGTGGACGCCCAGACGAAGGCTCTGATATCTTCTCACTGCATACGATTCACAGTCCAACAAGCACCGTGAGAATGGAGTTGAGAGATAAACTCTATATGACCGTTGTTGGCTTGTCTTCATCAACAACTGGGTAGGAATACACATATATAAAATTAAAAAGCTGATAGCTGTTGGGTTCTCAAGCTCTCAACACAGACTATATAGCTTTGGACAACCAAAGCCTCTTCAAACATGATTGGCCAAACTAGAAATAAAATTCACAAGCCTACCGCTCTCAAAATCTTGTTTCTCACCTACAGTTTGTGCACACTTGATCAGATCAGATCACTTGTGGATAGCGTGAAATACAAGTAATCACACCTGGCAGACTTGCATGTCTGTTTGCAAAAACAAATAATGATTCTGACTGTACACATTTGTCTAGTGTCAACTTATTTGTCAGAGAGAGCCAAAAAAAAAAGGGGGACAAGCAGTGACAGTGACTGAATAGTGTAAAAATACAGTGACTTTACTGTAGTTCGTTAGAGGACATCAGCTAAGGAGGCAGTCTCTAATCCATCTCAAAGACAGATTGCATTCATGCGTCCACAAACCATCTCCAAAGGTGGTTTCTGAGGTTGGATCTGAGGACATGTTCAGGACAGGTTTGGAGCATTCAGACCTGTAGCACAAACTGAACGCGATGGCATCACTCAGGATGGATGTTAACGCTTGGTCTGAATGGGGGCCATCCAGTGATTCTAGCCAGCAGTTTATATTTTCATTGTTTAGGGGGCATATCATTGGCTTCCAGAAGGGTTGGGTCTCATTTTTGCTAACCCTAGCTTTTCTAAGCTTACAGACCATACCTTCAAATTAGGTGTATATATATATACACAGTATGAATATGTATGTCATGTAGATGCTTTTGTGCTTGAGTGACTGCTCCTGATCTTGGCAAGATGAGAGAGTGTCCATGACCTTCCGCTTTGTGTGTGTAACGTCCTTGACCACAGGAGTCTTTTCATTACCCCCGTAGCTTATTTCGCAGCCATGAAATTGCTTGCACGTACGCACTTTGCAAGAGTGGGCTCACTCTTCCTGGCTCATCAACCCTATGTCACGAGGATCAAAAGTAACGCGGAAGAAGCTCATCAGCTTATGAGGCGTCACTCCATTTATAACGGAAAATGGTTGCCACAAATCTTCACCGAGGCACTGGCTCCACACACACACACGCCGCCTCGATATTTGAGGCACACATTTATTACGGGGGCCAAGAGACATGTTTGTAAGTCAGAGTGTTGTGTCTGGCTGATGAATGTCAATGTGTGGCGGGAGACAGCTAGCGGAGAGAGAGCTTCCAGCAGACCCAATCTCTCTTTGATAACGTCGCGCCACGCCTGTTAATCAAGACGTCGCTGTCAAATGCGGATGAGTGTTTCTTATAGTCGGTTAAGTTTTCCCATCCAACCTCCTCCATGCTGCCTTGAGGAAGATGAGAAAAGCTGCATTAACCCAGTTTGCCATGTTTTGTAGCTGGCATGCCTGTGGGGGATGAGGCTAGACTGGAGATGGGTTCAGTTTTCAAAAAAAAGTTGCTGTATTGTGTTGTTAAGATGCTGGAATGACTCTATTTCTATTGTTCCTAGCACGCATGCTGCTGTCAGCTTCTCCTCTTTGTACCACGCTAAAAAAAGATCTGATAAATGATGATAAATCTTGGTCCTGCAGCACAGCCATTTGTCACGGCTGCATTAAGAACATCAACGGTTAATAATAATACCAGGGTCCCATAGACGGTTTGGTTCAAATGGAAATAAGATCAAGTTTGCGGAGGCTAATTAAATTGCTTAAAAATCCTCATTTCCCACTGGCACCTCTCTCTTGACTTTAATTAATGTAATTATAAATCGTGATTTAGCTGAGTAGGCTCAATTCAATGAGTGCCTATTGTAAATGTTTGACCGTACAAATGGATTGCCAAATTACTGATATACACTCACAATCACATGTGACGAAACAAAGCACAGAGCAAACATCCCGTCCTAAACCTCCTCCCCTCTTTCTGGGTTTACTGTTATCTAACAGAATAATTATAATTCTTAGCAGAAGGTTTCCTCTTCTTTAGGAGAGTGAAACAAGCTGAGTGAGAGATAATTGCTGTATTCAATGATCTGCGTAATTTGTTGCTGGCAAATTCTAAGCGGAGTGATTTTAATGTTACATGAGTAATGACAGGCCTGTGGGGCAGTTACCAACGGAAACAAAGGCGGGGGGGTTAAGAGACGTGAAAATAGCGCAAACGGTGGCAGACTTTTAATCCTTATAAGTAGACAACCATGAGCGCTGATGAGTGAGATTTTTTTAACCAGATGAACAGCAGTGATATTAGAGTTTTCTCCTCACAGAGCAACCATTGATATTTTGCTATTTATTTTTTACATTTGCTTTCCTTTGGGGATGTATCTGCTGTACATCAGTACTGACTTTATCAGTAAATAAGTCTGAGCGTGGTTGTATTATATTTGGAGAGTGTCTCACAATCTTTAAAGGTGCATTATGTAATAAATCTAAAGCAACTGGCCATAAAACCCTCCTAATATGTCACAGAGACTCAGGAATAATGTTCATATAACAAACTGAACTCACCAACAACAACAGTACAGCCAAAATATTTGCATTAAAAAAATATCTTGCAGACTTCAAATCATGTTTATGTTTTGAAATCATGTTTTGGCATGTGGCGCCACCTACCGCCGTCTACCAATCATTGCAGAGTAGAGTCTTAGCTGCACAGCAACCACAGGTTGCCAGTTACGTCTCTGAGCTACAATGGCGGAGAAAACCTAAAAGACCTCTGTATTTTGGATTTGAGTGTAGTAACTGTTTTTGGCCACATTCTTACATATGGCACCTTTAAATCCCATCATTTTAAATTCTCTCCATTCTGTCCATTGTTTACTCTCTAAGGAAACTACTACGGGACCCCGAAGCCTCCAGCGGAGCCCAACCTGGTGCAGCCTGACCTAGTGGATCAGGTGTTGTTCGATGAAGACTACGGTGGCGAGATTCCCAGGAAGCGCACCACCTCAGTGAGTAAGATGGACAGGAAGGACAGCGCGGTCCCCGAGGAAGAAGACGACGATGAGAGGCCACCGCTAGTCAATGGATTGCCCGGTCAGTAAAAAAAAAAGTCATACCTCAGAACGCCATGTTAAATAACACAGTATCTGCCATATCTCTCTTTGTATCCTTTGATTGTGGATTTGCGACATTATGTCAGTGTCATTATCCGTTTCTGTTGTGAGCCATGGAAACTCTTTCCTGCACCTTTTACTGGGTGTGTTTGAGGATACCACAGAACTCTGTAAATCATCCTCCATAAAAAAAAAAAACGGCCCTAAAATATTATCATTCTACATCTTTCTGTTCAGATCTGAAGCTCGTGTATGATCCACTTATCGTTTATTTGTCAGTATAGGTTTTGCTGTTTGCTAGGCAGAGATAAAATGTTCTTGTGATGCCAGACAAAAGAGAGTGCTGCTGTTGTTATATATACGTTTATTACATTAGACCGTGTCTTCCCAAAGTGAACACCCTACCGCATTCGAATGTGATGATCGTGTGCAGGGTTTTGTATATTTATTAGTGTTTCCCTTTCTGCCACCGATTTACACAGACAAACACACCAACAGGGGATTTTAGGATGTCCAATTAATCTAACTCCAATTTCTTTGGACCGTGGAAGAAATCCACAGAGAGAACCAACATTTTTCATTAATAATGAAAATAAAGTAGTTTTAGCCCCTTCTGTTCAACATATGAAAGTAAAGTAAAGTAAATGGTGTGTTCTTGGTCTCCTGTTGTCTCCAAGGTGACAGTTTTCCCACACATATATTCAAATGCGACAGCTCCAGTGTTCATAGATTTTTCCAGTTGCCTTTTAACACACTCATCACCTTGAGAAAGTCTGATCCGGAGAGCAGGAGCCTATGAATGCGATCAATCAGGACAGCTCAGCTCTCTGAGGAGCAAGTGTGTCCTTAACATTCACGCGAAGAGCAACCGTGCAACAGAAATAGGTTTGACACTTTTCACCATATCTGGCTTTTTATTGTACGAGAAGTCGGCCAAAAATGTAGGCAATTTTTTTTTCGGTCATTATTGCGGAACATTGTTTTGACAGTCACGGCTCAAACACTGCTTGCCCAGCTGTATAAAGGATCCACGGAAAAAATCCAAGGTCTGTTTACACAACTGCTCTCTCATATTGAAATCAAACACAAAATGATACCCTGACATCCATGAGCTCTTTTCATGGATGGGAAACCAGGTACAAAATAACTACTCTGCTACAGCTCACCGCTGAAGCACAGGAGTCTCACTCTCGCCGTAGATGGACAGAGTTACGCTCGAGTGAAAAAGGAGGTTAATTGAAAATGTGAGCTGTAAGTCTCTAAACTCTTGACTGCAGCTTCCCTCGTCTTTGCTCGGCCTGTCTTTATCACACACCTCTCCCTGTCTCCATCACCTAACCGTCCCTCTCTAACCCGTGGAGTTAGAGAGGGGGCCCTCATCCTGCTGTGAACCTTACTGAAGACCTCATCTCTCCTCAAGGCTCTGCCCCCAGGCTCCGTGTCCCAGTGTTTCCACGGTTACAGCACAGCGTTCTCAAGTTCATTCCCCTCTGTGTGTTTATGTCTTTAAATATGAAGCGACATTTAAGATCAGAGGAAGAAAGAAAGAAAAAAAAAGGGGCAAAAACAGCATTAATGTTAACGTTAATGTTGCCACAGGGCTCTGTGGTTAATTCAATCAGTCTTAAAATTCAGGTGGAGTGATGTTTAGGAAACACATCCCCCATAAATGCCTTTTTTCTGTTGTGCATGACATCCCTTGGCATCATCCACTGTTGTGGTGAGGTTAGCATCACATGAAAAGAGAAGGATAATAAGCATTCGCGTTTTATCCCTTTATAAACATCTTCTGAGGGAAGGCATGAAGTGCTAAGTGAATTAAGAGGGTCTTTGTTGTGTGTTTCATGCTTTGCTGTAGAGCGCTTTCTCATTAGAGGGGAGTGTCTACGGACGCAGTAGGAAATATTGTCTGTGAAAAGCATCCGTACAATTGTATTACACAGAAGCTGCCTCGGCGTTCCACTGGCTCTAAATATGAATCCCTTGCCTTTATGTTGGTATGCAGCCCACGGGAAACAAACACACATATGTAGGTCCAAGCGTTAACACTGCAAATGCAAAGCAGCCCTTTGGCGATGACACGCACATCATCGCTCATATGTAAATCCGATGAGTGACATCAGCCTTACCACCCCCCGTTTCCTGCAGCAGGCAGGGAAAGAGAGCAGCGGAGGTGTTCCCGCAGGCTAACCTTTCCACCTGCCCTCCTCTGTCATTTCACTCTAAAATCTATCCTTCCCTTCCTTCTACCCAGAGCACAAAGAGAGGGCAGACTGGAGGAAAGCAGTGCCCAGCTACACTCAGTCCAGTAGCTCCATGGACTTCCGGACATGGAGCTCTCTTCCTCGCGATGACAGCCTGGAGCCGCTGCCCCTCAACTGGGAAATGGCTTACACCGAGACCGGCATGGTCTACTTCATAGAGTAAGTGAAACCCATGGGTCGTAGGTCAAATCAGTTTACACACATAGTTATTCAGTATACACTACTGTTCAAAAGTTTGGGGTCACTTGGAAATGTCCTTATTTTTGAAGGAAAAGCACTTTTTTAAAATGAATATAACATGAAATGAATCAGAAATACACTCTATACATTGTTGTGGTAAATGACTATTCTAGCTGCAAACGTCTGGTTTTCAATGGAATATGTACATAGGTGTATAGAGGCCCATTTCCAGCAACCATCTCTCCAGTGTTCTAATGGTACATTGTGTTTGTTAATCACGTTAGAAGACTATTGGATGATTAGAAAACCCTTGAAAACCCTTGTGCAATTATGTTAGCACAACTGAAAACAGTTATACCGGTTGTTTGACGAAAGGGCAAAATTATTATTTTGAATAAAAATCATTATTTCTAATCTTGTCAATGTCTTGACCATATTTTCTATTCATTTTGCAACTCTTTTGATGAATAAAAGGGTGACTTTTAATGGAAAACACAAAAAAAACTGTATAGGTGACCCCAAACTTTTGAACAGTAGTGTAACATTATCAAATAAAAATGCCACATATGCCCATGAAATGACGCCCTTCACATCTTTTCTCCATCTAAACATCTGTCTACTAAAATGACAACAAACTGTTGATGTGTCACAACTCTCTAAATTCATTCATTCTCCAGCGTTTTTACTGAGCAAAGAATTATTTAAAACATTTGTCAGTAAAGAAGACTTGCAGCACTGAATACATTTGACATACATTTCAGTACAAACGTTTCACTAAATCTAAATGTACAAAACACATTTAGCTCTCGTTGTGCTGTCACAACATGTTACTGTGGAACTTATAAATAATGTCCAATGATATGAGATTATGGCGTTTCTGATGAGATTATACTGTACATCCCGTTCATGTAAGAAACAACACTCTATTAGAGATGTCATTTGTTATTTTGTCTGAATTGTCAACAAAACCATTAACATCTCAGTCCCTCGTAAACTGGTGTGCTGCTATAAATAAGGGCAACACATGAGATGAATCTGCCATTGTGACACAACACTTTGAAAACTACAGCGAAAGAAGGAGAAGAAGAAGCCACAGACAATATAACTTTAGCTTGATTACAACAGGTGTAGTGCAGTGTTTTTTCTGGATTAGTGATGAAATTCAGGGCAACTGAGGACTTGTGTTGTTCGTGTTGTTAAGTGTGTCATCTTACAACTGCAGTGTGGGGGGGGATGAAGGATATCTGATGAAAGGCAGCATTGTGTTTACTGCTATCTTTGTAATTTATAATGAAGCACAGATAAATGTTTCTCTCCGCATCAAATCAGTATCTAATCAGCCTAGAGATGGGGTTAGGTTAGACGCTGCCTATGTAATGATGGGTTTGTGATCTGCAAATCAGTGAGGGTGGGAAAAAAAAAAAAAATAGCAGCTCAACTACAACACATTTGCATGCGAGGGAAGGAAAGAGTAACCTGGGTGAAGCCTTATCCGCATGAACCGTTAAAAAAGTTCCCTCACTGTATTTACATAAATACATAAACAAATCAAAGCGAACGCTTGAATCAAAGTGATTGTACAGTATTTTAATATATAAATAAGATTACATGAAGCCCAGTCAGCTGCAAGGAGTTTTTGTTGTTGTAAAAACATAAAACACCATAGTGAGTGATTGCAGTTATACTTAAAATCAACTTTATAATCATTTTAATACTTATATTTGGGACTCTGGATGCCCTATCAGTAGGCAAAGTGTGAAAAAAGATGACTCACTTGTGTTTTTGTGGTCCTCCTCAGTCTAAGTACAGGAGATAAAACACGCGATGTTGACTCCCGCACGCATTGGGACGTCACAATGCGCTAAATTCCTGGAATTGTTGTCTTGCGGAGCTCCGCTTTGTCCGTAAAAAAAAAGAGAGTGCATGCGAGGGCAATAGTATCCGGAAGATCAGAAGTCGGCAAAGTATTCTATTCTTGTGTGCACAGTGCAGCACAGAGTTCTACACTAACTGGTCCGGGCACATCCTGTTGCGTACATTGTACCGCAGAAGAAGAAGAATGTCCGTTTGTGGAGGCATTTCACTTGAGACAGTGTCTTCTGACTCTGGGTCCTAATCCAGGTCAAAGGCGTAAAAGGGAATGCGGCGGGAAGTCGTGACAAAGCCCTTTTTAAACACTGTTAAAACAATGTTTTGATAATGAGTAGCAGTGCATCCACCGTTCCAGGGGGGGAGCTGTGCTTCTGAGAGCTGGTGTGCTGATTACGTCACTTCCAGGTTACCTGGCCAATCACAACACAGTCTGTCTTCTGGGGGTGAGATTTCAGTCTGAAACAGCGCGACTGAGGAGAGCTTCAGTGAGGAGAGATTTCTATCGGCTCGTTTACAGCAACTAGGAGGTTTTTGACCATCAAAACAAGTTAATGTATGTAAGTAGACCTCCATAACTCACAATAGGATCACTCTATGAGAGCTTTAAGGTATTTTGACCAAAGCATGTCACAGACATGTTCTTTAGGACACCAGGGAAATAGGTTAACTTGTAGAAATAGGGTATAATATGTCTTCTTTAACAGGTCCGTGTGGATCAGAATTCGCAGATATCCTGTCAGATTATGGACAGAGAGTTTTGCCGATGTGGGCCGCTGCGTATAGTTTTTTGGACAAAGACGGACCCATGCATCTCTCACAGTAGACTGAGTATGAATACAGTATAGTTACACAGCAGACATAACTGACAAGAGTGTAAAGGTTCAGGATCATATCAATTATTTTTAATTACACTGTTTGTCTTTACCCAACAACACTCTTTCTCAATCTCTAAAATCTCAGGATTTCAGGGAAGAAAACAAAATAAAACATTAAAGCTCCTTCTAGGAAACCAATCAATACTTTGCTTTTAGAAAAACCAGGTAAACAAACCTCTCAAAGGCTGAGTGGGGTCCAGACGGACCTTACTTAGTGTGTGTGCGAGTGCACACAAGCCTGTGTGTGTTCCATTCACATGTAGCTGTGGAACACTTGTCTCTGAAGATATCAGAAGGCCATTGTGAGTTTTTTCCTCCTGATTACACACCCCAGTTGTTTAGTACATTTTGAGAATAAACAAATGTGCTGTATTTCAAAATATGTTTTTCCTACCCCCCTCTGAAAAGGCCAACCTAAGCATAAAAAACATTAATGTGACAGCTGAATATACACTCATGGATCAGATGGTTGTAACCCTTGTGCATGAGAGCATGTTACACTAGAGAGCTCCGTTCTTTGGTTGGTTACTCGTGGCTCAGCAGCATTTTGGCAGTCGTCCTTATTGGTAAATGCTTTCCTGGCTGCTCTTTATGCTCCACAGTCACAACACCAAGACGACTACGTGGCTGGATCCTCGCTTGGCAAAGAAGGCGAAGCCCCCTGAGAAGTGCGAGGACGGAGGTATGTTTCCGACTGCACTCCTCGGCTGGTCCGCTCAAGCATACAGTCATTCCATTAACTGCTGGGCACATATATACACAAGGGCATTCCTCTATTACACGATACATCACTTCACATAGTTCCACGCAGTTAATCAAATTAAGAGCAAGGGTTAAAAAAAAAAAAAAGACCATGTATCTTCTCTTCGGAAGCGACATGTTACCTAAGAGGAAAAGCCAATGTCACAGGCAAACGGCCTTGTTTTCCTAAAATCTAGCACATTGGTCTGCTTCCAGACATGCTTTTGTATCCCCAGGATGCTAATGTGAGCTTAAGTGCAGGCAGAGACAGTGAGCGGCCACAGCTGAGAGAGTAGGACCCTTCCAGCTTGGTTTTAATGGATTTTTTTTTTTTACAGGCGAACAGAAAGCCAGTTGGTTAGGTGCCTCTGAAAAGCAACTCTAAAGCTCTTCTTTGCATGAGGAGCTCTTTTCTCTCCCTCTGTCTCTCCCTCTCCTGCTGTGTGATATGTTCATCAGGCCGTGACATACATCCGCCAGCTTGTTGTGGAAATGTTCACAGAATCACCATGGCCTATTTCCATGGCTACTTTCTTATACTAAATAACCCAATCGGAGGTGGGGGGGGAGGGGGAGGGGGGTGCACTGGTAACTACTAAATACTGTCCTCACTCACTCCTCTTTCTGCCCATCTGTTATTTTCATCTGCTCTGACGCAGTCCAACCCTTCTTTTTGCAGAACTGCCGTACGGCTGGGAGGAAATTGACGACCCGCAGTACGGCACATACTACGTCGAGTAAGTTGTTATTGATTTATGGATTGATGTCGTGAATCCAAGCGACTCTGCTCGCTATCGCTGTGAACCTGTTTCCTCATAGATGTACACTTACAATGTCGTAGCACACAAGACACATTTGGCCAGAGGGACCGCAGCACCACAAGTGCATAATTCACTGCTCACTGTACATTAGCAGCGCACTGGTGTAAATCAATACTGTCTAAAAATAAACAAACGGGGGGAAGCATAATGCGTTATGTAACATCCAGAGAGGAAGAAATAACATGAATAAAAATAAAGAGTCAAAGACTGTGATCAGGATTGTTCCGTTGTTTACCAGTGGGTGGCAAAATTAAACTCTGTTGGAGTGACATGTATGGGAGCGCGTCGCTGATTGGTCTCTTGCTGCGTTTGTGTAAATGTAACTACCGTTCAAAAGTTTGGGGTCACCTATACATTTTGTTTGTGTTTTCCATTAAAAGTCACACTTTTATTCATCAAAAGAGTTGCAAAATGAATAGAAAATATAGTCAAGACATTGACAAGATTAGGAATAATGATTTTTATTCAAAATAATCATTTTGCCCTTTCGTCAAAGAACCAGCAAAACTGTTTTCCAGCTGTGCTAACATCGTTGCACAAGGGTTTTCTAATCATCCAATAGCCTTGTAACGCGATTAGCAAACACAATGTACAACACTGGAGAGATGGTTGCTGGAAATGGGCCTCTATACACCTATGTACATATTCCATTAAAAACCAGATGTTTGCAGCTAGAATAGTCGTTTACCACATTAACAATGTATAGAGTGTATTTCTGATGTTATATTAATTGAAAAAAAAGTGCTTTTCCTTCAAAAATAAGGAGATTTCTAAGTGACCCCAAACTTTTGAAACGGTAGTGTATCATGTATACCTATTTGAATATTGTGAGCTCACTGGCCCAGCAAAAAAAAAACAGTGACCCAGCTATTGTAACAGCAGTAGAGAGCAGAGGAGAGAGTTACCTAGAATGCAGGAGAGGGAGAGAGTGGGGGCTGGGGGGGAAGAGGAAGCAATCTGTTGAGATGAAAAGAAAATGGGGACACTCGCGTTATTTTATGGCTCTGACTGCAGAAGTATACCTCCCAGGTAAATGTGACATGAGTGAGAAACTCAGCGGTGAAGAGATGGACCGCGTCGCTGCCGGTGTTTTAGTTGAAATGTGCTCACTTTGAAACAACGGCTGTGGCTCTGCTGCACAACCTATTTACATTGCGCAGGAATAGGATGGTGCTGGCAGTCGGGGAGGGCTCATTTCCGACATTATTAAATCGTTTAAATCCATCGCAGCTTCCCTTCATCAATAGGAGGCAAGACGGCGGAGTGTATGAATGTATTTATAGTGGCGCCACGAGAGCATTGCTCCATTAGAAAAAAATCACGGGTGCTTCGTGGAGAAGTTGCACAGATAATTAATCTGCAAAAAAAGGCCCTCAACAAATCAAAGGTGCATGTTTAGACCTTTTAGACCTTTCCCTTTTACAATTTTCTTTTGGTGGTATAAACTCAACACCTTACGAGCAAAGAGGATCACCTCTGACTGAATAGAGACTGAATAAAGAATTGTGGGGCAATCAAAATGTCTCTCTAAAGATTTAGTGTCAGACTTCTGAGACTAAGAGGAGGACAGGAGCTTTTCATTTAAATGTATGAAAATGACTCTTCTGCCCGTCACTCTACTGTGAAAACACGACATTTTCATCAGCTCTGTCGTGAAGTCTCCTCTCCTCAATATGACACTGTGTTTTTTTTTTTCTTTGCAGCCACATCAACCAGAAAACCCAGTTTGAGAACCCCGTTCTGGAGGCAAAGAAGAAGCTGAGCCAGGAAACGGCCGCGATCCAACAAGCCACTGCAGCTCCTTCCCAAGGTGAGGACAGCAGAGCCTTTTTTTAACTTCCTCTCCAGGATTACGGAGCTACGGAGCCCCCCGAAGTGATATGAGAAAAAAAAAAAAGACGAAAAAAAATTTGAAATCTTGAAAACTCAAGTTTCCAAAAAAAATATGAAAAAATAAATTTGAAAAAAATAAAAAAAAATTACAATTTTTTGGAAACACGAGATCTCAACTTTGAAACTCGAGATAAAAAAAAAAATCGACTTCTCCACATTGCACCCTATCAGTGTAGTTTACTAAAACATACCGACTTATCTCTCTAAATGAATCCTCCCTTTAATTTGCTCTTATCAGCAGGGCGAGGTAACATGTATTTGGTGTTACTTTAAGTGAAAACAAGACTCCTTCATCTCCTCGAGACTCTGTTTCCAGCCTTGGTAGAATCTTCTAGCAATCACAAGATGACTCTCGTATTAGCCGTTCTGCAGCGGCATGTATTGCAGCTTATACACTGGGAAAAGAGTCACGTATCGTGGCAGAGAGCCGCAATTAAAGAGACGCGGAGATGAGACTAATTTAACTGTTTTTGTAGCAGTACTTCTTACGACAGCTTTAACTGTTATTAAACCCCGACGTTCACTACGCTTACACTATTTCGGTATTCATTAAAAATCATTCCGGACGCAAGCAGCAGCTAAATGTCTAAACCCTAATTGTAGTGTAATTACTCACTCACACGGTATTCATCTCCTACCACTTTATCCTCCACATCCACATCCTCCACCCAATCACTTTGGTTTATATTCTATAAAGAGAACAACCGTTTCACCTCCGTCGATGTGTTGTGATAAATATGTTTTCTGGTAAAAGAAAGCAGAGGGAACATAATCCTTTCATGCACAGTCAGCGGAATGTGCCAAAATTTAATAGATGGTCAAATTGAATATTTCCCTCGCTGGTTCACACACATATGATACACTTGTTTGTCAGCTTCCAAGTAACAGTCTGTACAGTAGGCTGACAAGACATTTTTTTCTCCTGAAATAAACATTATAAATGAAGCATGTTTTCATTATTGTGGATGTATAATAATAGATTTACAGTGCTACAGCGGTGGAGATAGACAAGCCAACACTGGCAGGGGGAGTGAGTGAGTGAGAGAGTGAGAGAGGGAGGAGTGCAGCTTTTACAGGTGCATGTGGAAACAGCTGTTGGACCAGCATGTCAGAGAGGCCAAGCACAATCAGACATTTCTCTGCTCAGGTGTGCAGGCGACTGACGAAAACCACCATTTCACCCCCTGATTGTGATTACACAACCTAGTGAGCTGTCAACAGGGCAGTTGCTATGATGCAACCAAAAGCATCATCAGTTGGCAGTTACACCTCAGGCAACAATCAGATCAGACTTTTTTGCCGTTTTTCCAAAGGGACAAAGGAGATCAATTTCACTGCTTGTCCTGACAAACCGTAATCGAGGGGAATCTGCGCTAAGCAGCGGATAAATCCCCCCCCCCCCGCCGCCCCCCGCCCCCTTGCAGCAGTCCAGACAGTAGTAGTGCCAGTGGTGGTTGATGTCTTGCTTAAACTAATGAAGAGTGAAGGTGGAGGGTGTTCATAACAGCAGCACGATGATACGATTAATAGGCTAAAGATGACAACATCAACAGCAACACTACATATATACACGACAACTATACATGTAGACACATATACTCACATTATATAAATATACCTATATTCATATTTACCGGCGGCGTTAACGCATGAAGCGTTTCCATGATGACAGACGGGGAAAACACGCGTGTGACGTCATGTTTACGTGACTCCCGGTTGTTAAAATGAGTCTCTGAAGTAACACTAAACTTTATTTAAACGTTATTTGTAGCGCTGCTCTTTTCGACTGTAGGCGCGCTAACGGCGCTAAAGGAGCTAACGTAAAATGAGTCTCTAAAGCAGGGGTCACCAACGTGGTGCCCGCGGGCACCTGGTAGCCCGCAGGCAGCCAATACGGTGCCCGCGGGCTAACTTCACTTCACCTCACTTGCATGTATCCATATGATCACTCAGTAAAATATCTTTGAAATTGTTTATAAAAACTGGTAATCGTTAGGAGTAAGCACTGGAATGAATGTGTATGCAGTTGAATGCATAATATTAATCATTTAAATGGTAAACAAACAAAAAAATATTATATGGTAGCCCTCCATATTATTTTTTACCCTTAAGGTAGCTCTCTGTCTCAAAAAGGTTGGTGACCCCTGCTCTAAAGTATCGCAGTTTTTTTATGCCACAGCAATGGAGTCCAGGCACCATTTACCACTTAGCTCTGTTTAGCTGCGTTAGCTCCTTTAGCGCCCGTTAGCGCGCCTACAGTCGAAATGAAGCGGTCTGTTTATTAAACGAAAAGAGCAGCGCTACAAATAACCAGCGTACCTGCGTACTGCATATGGGTGCCTCTGTTTTTAACGTTTAGCGTTACTTAGCGAGACTTAATTTTAACAATCGCGAGTCACGTAAACATGACGTCACGCGGCTTTTTTCCGGTTAACGCCGGTAACACGGTAGAGCTGGTAACGCCATTATTCTCCGACTGTGTAACAAATACTGTTCTACCAAAAAGAAGAAATAAAAAGACCAAACATGACTCAGCGAAAATGCTTTTTGCTGATTTTTATTTACATTTTTACAGTCTTCGCATAGGAACCATGAGATAAAGCTGATTTTTGGATTGTATCTGTCCAGTGATTTTTGACCAGTATTAGACTGATACCGATTCCCATCCCTAATATATTCATATAATGTATGTGTGTGTGATATATACAGTACATACACTCACTGGCCACTTCCAGTATTATGTGTGACTAAAAAGTGTCCATTGTGGTCTCCTGCTGCTCTGGTCCATCTCCTTCAAAGGTCACCGTGTGCGCTCAGAGATGGTTGTCTGGCATTCCTTGGTTTTTATCGACTGGTTATTTGAGTTACTGTTGCCTTTCTATCTTCTCAAACCAGTCTGGCCATTTTCCTTTGACCTCTGGTTATCAACAAGGCATTTTCACCCAGAAAACTGGATAATTTTCTCCTTTTTCAGACCACCGCTCTCTGTAACCCATGGTTTTGTGTGAAAATCTCAGTAATGTCTGTAATACTCAACCTGTCTGACACCAACAGCCCTGCCACATCCAAAGTGGCAGGGTCACTTTAACCACTTTTCTTCCCCCGTTCTGATGCTCGGTTTTGAATTTCAATAGGTCGCCTAAATGCGTAGTAGCTGCCATGTGATTGGTTGATTTGGTTAATTAGATATTTGCATTCTAGCAGATCTAGCACTGAGTTTATACATGCATATACAGTACACGTGTATGTGTGTATCTTCCCCTCTTTCGCTGAACATTTGGAGTCAATTGAATGAACCTTTGAGGTTATAGGTGCTGCTATTATGAGATATACGGTATAAATTGTGTCACCCACCTAACATACCAGTGTTCAATGCTTCCTTTGTTCCTTGCCTTGTCTTGTCTGGCTTGAATATTTGGTACTTTCCCCCCGTGACTCAACTCAACTACAAGTTGTTTTTTCACCTCTGCCGGTCGAGGTGCATTCTTTGGGAAACAGCAGTTGGCTGTTGCATGATGGATGTCTTTTCAATTATGCTGAATAATGTCACTGGAGATTTACAATGCAACGAGTCACACATGAGAAATCAAAAAAAACCCGTGGCCGTTTGATGCGGTGGATCTGATGGTTTTTTGTCTGCCTCTGGCCTTCAAAGTCTGCCCACAAACATTGGCATAGAGACCTTCGTAGGGCTCACCCACACACACACACACGTTCAGGCTCGCACACGCCACACTCACACTTCCTGTCTCTTTCTCTTTACTTCACACACACACACAAAAACAAAAACGTGCAGTCGTTTCAGTACTCACTTGTGGAAGAAAGAAAATACATTATAGAGTTTAGTAAGCAGTTTGAACGTGGTTATGTAAATGAGCTTTTCTCGATCCACGCAACAGTGTGGACATCTGGAGTCTACTCTTGCTGTGGTGTTGCGTTCATTTACAGCAGTTTACTCTGCAGTAAATTATGTTTATGACCATTTGAAAGCATGACTCCATTAAAATTCTGCACACACACACACACACACACACACACACACACACACACACACACACACACACACACACACACACACACACACACTCACACACACACACACACACACACACACACACACACACACACACACCTCCAAAAGTTGCAGTCCTTACAAAACTGAAAGAAACAAGAGGCCAACTGGGCAGTACTGTAGGTAGTTTCCCTATATACCAACCTGCAGCTGTTGTGCTCGTGAAAACTAAATATGGAAATGGGATCGGATGTCGCCATGTACACCTGAGATTAAGAGGGGGGGGGAACTGGGAGAGGTTGTGCAGCCTCAACGTTGCATACTGTATTATGCACAGCAGTTTTTTTTTTTTTTAGGTGAGGGATATTCTGGTGCAGCTGTATAAAAATCCACTTCACATCAAAATAATCACATCAAAGTGTATATTTTTTGGCAGAGTAATTTCATTTCAATTCACTCAGTCAGTACGATGTGTTACATAAATATATTCATTCCCCCACAGATAGGATATGAACAGATACCTAATGCGACCTATTGAGTTCAAGTGCAGGTGTCGCCACTTTTGCATTCTTCATAAAACCCAAATCGATGAAAGTTAATATGAAATATTTGTGTTTTTTTTTTGTTATTTGTTTAGCCTTCTGCCCAGAGAAGTTAGAAGCACCTTACAATGATCTTAATACACGGAAAAGACAGTCCCTTTCATGTGTAAAGAGGTTTACTTCACTGCCGCGATCACTGATACTGCCACGATGAAAATCAGATTATTTAGCATATCAGATTGATTTGAAATAACTCCTGTCCAGTTCACAGTGCAGTCTGTATTAGGTAATTACACCAGGATTCATATCAGTAGCGTGCACTACAATATGAATGAAGGCCTGGAAGCAAATACTTGAAGTTAAAGGGTGTCATATGTAAAAATGTGGCCAAAAACGGTTACTACATTCAAATTAATACCAAAATGATTTGCAGTCTGCAAAAGATTTTTTTAATGCAAATATTTTGGCTCTACTGTTGTTGTTGGTGAGTTCAGTTTGTTATATGAACATTATTCCTGAGTCTCAGTGACATATTAGGAGGATTTTATGGCCAGTTGCTTTAGATTTATTACATAATGCACCTTTAAATTGTCAAATGCCTGAAATTTCACCTTCTCAATGAGTCTTGATAAGGCTCGGGGAGGAATTGATTTATTTAGACCAACATATTCAACAGACAAAAGGCAAAATAAATTTACGTGATAATCTGATGTTTTCAAGTAGGGTAATTTTACCTTCTTGTTCACAAAAAAAAATGACAGAGCTCTTTGACTGGCACACAGATTTTTCTGGCATCTCGAACCTGAGAGTCACAACGTATTCTCCCGAACCGTGTAACGGCGCACCATTTGTCATTGGCTGTCTTCAGCTTTATCATTTATGAGTTAAAGGGACCGCCGGGCAGTGAATAATAAAAAAAAAAAAAAGTGACGTGTCCTTCTTCTAAATGCTGATACCACAGAAATGCCAGATAGGGAATCTGCTCGGCGTAATGCAGTGTGACCCTGAATCTTGCTTATCTAGTGGACTGCAACTCCGACCGTCAGCCTGCTGGTCCATATTGATGTTGCCACTGACCTTTAGGTGTCCCTTACTTCAAGTTACAGAAGTCGAACAAACACTGAATAAAGGGACATCTTGCTAAATTGAACACTGTTCTGCTGCGTTAGTATATAAAACTGACATTTTATATAACCTTATATGTCTGTTCATGCTCTGGCTCTCTGTACGGTTGTATAAAAACAAGGTCTCTGTTGAAGGGTTTATCTAGTTTAGGTATATGTACATGCTTGTGAATTAGACATTACTAAATGCTCTGTTGATCCCCATTACATAATGCATATAATTAACTTCAAATGCAGACATTTCATTGCCTTTAGAGAGAGAGATATGAATTCATTAATCAGTGTTGCTGCATCTGATGTTCGGTAGAGATTTCAAAGGTGTTGTCGGTGCTGTCTTTTATCACTTTTAAGCTGACGTACAGACTTGTGCGCAGGTAAGGGCGGAACGTTTGGTTTCACCGCTGACCCCAACCAGCTGAAGGGAGAGCTGTACCACACGGCGCTGAAGAAGAGCTCCCAGGGATTTGGCTTCACCATCATCGGCGGTGACCGCACAGACGAGTTTCTGCAGGTGAAAAACGTGCTCAGCGATGGCCCGGCTGCCCTCGACAACAAGATGGCATCTGGTGAGCAAAACTTCAGCAGATGTCATTTCAGAATTGTTAAAAATCTTGTTTTCGCTGGTAGTAAGATCTAGCATTTTACAAGAATAGCTGAACCTTGGGTTCAACACCAATTAAAACTCTCAATCTTTCAAGGGAACGTAGATTTCAAGGAGATAGTTTATTTTCTGATGTTTCCATTGTCTTACGGCTGTCTACACAAACCAACATCAGTGAGCTCAGTGTGTATGTGCTGGTTACAATGGAACAATGTGACAGAAATCCACACTCCGCAGTCGTGGTTGTGACAGCGAGAGCTGCTGAGGTCTGTTCAACAAAGGAGCAAAGTGAAGGCGGGACAAGAATGAATTAGGAATGAACGATAGATCGAGGCAAATTGGAAGAGCTGCCAAAATTAAAATATGAGCGCGCAGTGGAGAGGAAAAAGAAATGTTCGCGATACTATTCATCTGACAAGAGAAGGAGTAAGAACTCATCTAAGTAACGTAGAGGATTGATGTCGTGATTAAATATCTGGAGTAAAACTCTCTGGTTCGCCGGCTTTCTTTTCATCCGTCTCTCACAGGCGACGTGATCGTTGAGATCAACGGGATGTGTGTTCTGGGGAAGACTCATCCAGAGGTGGTGCAGATGTTCCAGTCCATTCCAGTCAACCAATATGTGGACATGGTCCTTTGCCGCGGCTACCCGCTTCCCCCAGATGTGGATCTGAACAGCGACGACCCTCTCCCGCCTCCTCCTCTTCCGTCAACTGTCCAGCCCCAGCAGGCCCTGCATGGTGGCGAGGTGGTGACAGCTGTGCCCCTCATCAATGGACAGCCGCTGCTGGTTAAAGGTGATGTCCTCCATGGCTCCTCTCAGGAGCTCCACTATGTCACTACAGATGCCAGTGGCCGGCCTGTCGTGGCGGCTTTGCCCAACGGGAGGCAGGGGGAGCGAGGAGAAGGGATGTTACAGCCGGAGCTGGTGAGCGTGCCACTGGTGAAGGGGCCGGGAGGATTCGGCTTTGCCATTGCTGACTGCCCGTTGGGCCAGAAGGTGAAGATGATACTCGATGCCCAGTGGTGCCGTGGCCTGCAGAAAGGAGACATTATCAAGGAGATCAACAGGCAAAATGTGCAAACACTGAGCCACGCTCAGGTGGTGGACATCCTGAAAGACTTACCGGTGGGCAGCGAGGTCAACGTGCTCGTGCTGCGTGGAGGTGAGAAAGCGGAATGTCTGCGCTTGTCTGCCTGTCATTTACATGCTCATCTGCCTCACTTTCTGCCACTCTGTCTGCCAGTCTGTCTTTGTACTTATCTATTTAACCTGTCAGACTGGAGAACTCTATATCCGTGTTGTTGTTCCTCTCTCTCGCTCCGTGTGTCCTCCTCCTGTCGCTGCAGCCGTCCATTTATTACCATGCTTTCATGCACTTTAATATGTGACATCATTTGCTGTTGCCGTCAGTATATAACTTCAACGGTGACCATCGGAGGTGAGATCAGAATGCTGATACTGACTATAGGTGAGGGGATGTAGCAGCTGATTGGGAGGGCACTGAGTGATGCCACTGTTTCTATGGTTTGTATAAGCACGCTACAGTAGTGATTGCTGCCTGGTTTTTTTTTAGCTGAATACATCAACCTACACTTCTGTAGCACTTGCAGTAATAATGTCTGACTGGGATCTGCCATAGCCCCATATGTTGTCATCAGATGCAGCTCTATATAAATATATATATATGCTTGATTATTCCACACATGTGACTCTACTCAACTCACTCACTCGCTGTTTATGAATACATTTGCATTACCAGGCTGAAATCACTCATATGCAAATGTTTTTGTTGATTGACTCAGATCTGAAAGCTAATCGTCACTTTAGTATGGGGTCATACGACACGCAATCTAAAGTTCTTTACAGAAAACAGTGCAGAGATAGCACATCAGGTAAATGTAGGATTATCCAATGAAACTGTTTGCAAAAGTGTTTCATTTGGAATTAAACTGGTTTTAAAACAGAAAAGATATAACCATAATAAAGACATCGCCAGATAAAAAGAATCAACATCACACCGGAGAACAGTTGCTCGTTCTCTAAGCGTCTTGCAAACAAAAGAAAAGTCAAATGCAAGATACAAGACACAATTCTTGGAACATCAAACCTGACCTGTATTGAAACAGAAATGAACAATGTCGATGGTAATGTGAACGCAGCATAATGACTCCCACTGAGGCGTAATGCAGTCCGTTACAAGTCTTGAGAGTGGGAATTACATAAGTGTGGGGATGTGCCTGATTTTGTGGGAGGAGGTAGGCATCCTTCAAATGTCTCCTACATCCATCTCCAGCTGCCCTGGGGATTGAACGCATGAGTCGATGAGCTCTGGATTGGCTTTGATCATCAACAGAGCACAGGGGATTTCTGCATGCCTCTATATCCATGGCCCCTTTAACATCCATGCCTAAATGGCTATAGAGGGAAGATCCTCGGGGGCCTCCTCCCCACAGCGGCGCCGCAGCCCTCCTCTCTCTTCCCTACTCACCCTCAATGCTATGCCACCATCACCATGTCCTTGGCTTTTAAAGACGATGACTGTGTTGGGATGGTGGGCATCGGTGAAACAGAAGAATAGCAGACCTTCGATGGAAGGACGGACAGGAAGGAAGGGTTGTGTTTTACAGGTGTGCGACTTGTTTGCTCATCTGATTATGTGCCTTTCGTCGTTCTAATGCCAGATTTTTTGCAGTGAAGTGGAAAAAATGCTGCCACATCTCCTCCTTTTTACATCAGGCTCCATTAACCCCTCATCAGGCCAAGTGTTGGTGTGGCTCCACAGGGCTGCCAGCTCCAGAGTGTTTGTTAATCCAGTTAATGTGGGGAGTTGATGGGAGGGGAAGGGAGGGAGGGGAGGGGGGGGGGTATGCAAGAGATGATCTGCAGGGAATGATCTGAGCGCCTGAGAAGGAACATGTGGGTGTAGCGTACAGAAAAAGGGGAAGGGAAATGATTTTGGTCATTGAACAATATGCATGAATCTTTGATGGTCTCATCCACTTCCTCAGCATTCACCATGCTGTCAGCTTATGTGCTACCTTTGTATGCTCTATGTATCTTTAGTCGCATATGGATGTATATTCGCCCAAAGGAGGATTCTGTGGTGAGCACAGCTCTTGAGTTTAAAGCAGCTCCCTGGTTTATTTTCATGCTGGCGCTGCTTCACAATCGGAGAGACAGTGCCATCTGGTGGCGAGTGGTACGCTGATGTTTTTTTGTTTTTTTTCATCTGCATTCTCACCATATTTCTGGTGTCTATCTGCGTCTCTCCATAGGTCAAACATCCCCTGTGAAGAGTCTAAAGCCTGTGAGTAAAAAAAAAACACCACATTCTTCCCTCTTCCCTCATCATTGTTCCCTTTGGAGACTCATCCTTCAATATAATTTCAAGGCTTTATGTCCTTCAGCTTAACTACTAAGCCGTGGTTGCATCAAATTAAATGATAGCAATAAATTTGAATATTGATTAGGTTTTAGGGTGCCTCCTTTTGTTTTCTCGGGAAAACAGTCTAAATTACTTCCTTTCACTATTTGTATTCCTTGAGCTATTGTCAGGGGATTGCAATGGTAATGAAGCATGAATGAGCCTCTTTATATATGGGGGCATTATTAATATAACAGTTTTAGATAAAGACGTTGCCCTTTATGCCTGAATAGTCTTGGGGGAAGTCTTCAGCGTTTTCCTGTAGATTATATATTACATTTCAATCCAATTGCTTAGCCCTGAAACAATAGGAGAAATGAAAAGTGAGAGCCAGTAACTTGACCTTCACTGCTTTTGGAAGTCTGTCACTATCAGATACTCTGGGATAATGAGCTGCAGAGACCGTCGATAAATGTGGCGACGAGAGGTCCAGTGCAGTGAAATGTGTTGATGCCACTTATATATGTGCGGTTGCTGACGTGTGTCTTTATTTTCCAGAGGCTGGAAAAGACGGCCAGCACTGAAACTTTGGACGGCATCGCTGACTCGGCTCCCCAGGCTTTGCCTTACCACTCCAACACAAGCACCCTGCGCTTGATCGACTCCCCGAAACGAGACGCCACAGAGATGTACTTGAAGTCCAAAGCCCTGCTGGAGAGCAGACGTAAGTGTGTGGACAGGCACCACTTCACACTTCAGACCTTATGTGTCTGTTCCGCTTGAAACTGTGATCCCTCACACAATATTTTCTCATCCACACAGAGCCTCACACCAAAGACATTGACATTTTTCTAAAGAGAGACATTGAAACTGGTTTTGGCTTCCGTGTGCTCGGGGGAGAAGGTCCACAGCAGCCGGTATGTATATATGAGATGTTTGCTTGCTTCTGTTTTGAGATTTTAATATTAATTAATTAATTTATTTATTTTAATAAGAGCCCGAGGCTCTGGAACTCCCTGCCTCTTGAAATGTGTAGTTATTCAACAAAACAGTTTTATTCCTTAGTTTTGCCTTGTTTAGTTGTAGTAGGAGGAGTAAGAGTAGTAGTATTATACTACCGTTCAAAAGTTTGGGGTCACTTTGAAATTTCCTTATTTTTGAAGGAAAAGCCCTTTTAAACGACTATTGTAGCAGCAAATGTCTGGTTTTTAATGGAATATGTACATAGGTGTATAAAGGCCCATTTCCAGCAACCATCTCTCCAGTGTTCCCATGGTACATTGTAGGGATGTGAATCTTTGGGTGGCCCACGATTCGATTCGATTCCGATTCTTAGGATCACGATTCCATTCAAAATCGATTCTCAATTCAACTGATTCGATTCATACGATTCTCAATTCAAAAATTGATAAAATGCATAGTGTGTTAAGGCAAATGATGGCATCAAAACAATACAGTTTGTATAAGACAAAGGCAAACTTAAGACAAAAGTTAACATTTATTCATTCAAAACAAATAAAAGCGTACGTACTGTACAAAAAAATAACTTGCATAAATAAAAGCTTAGGCTAGCTGCCTTTTTCTCCCAGAAGTTACAAAAATAAACTGTACACAAATAACGCAAACTGGTGTTTTGTGTGTTTTTTCAAAATAGAATTTCTTTTTTTTTTTTTTTTTTTTTTATAAATTTTTGAAGTTTATCAATCGATTCAGAATTGTGGATGATTAGAATCGTGATTCCTATGTGAATCGATTTTTTCCCCACCCCTAGTACGTTGTGTTTGCTAATTAGAAGGCTATTGGATGGTTAGAAAACCCTTTAAAACCCTTGTGCAATTATGTTAGCACAGCTGAAAACAGTTTTGCTGGTTCTTTTTGAAGGGCAAAATTATTATTTTGAAAAAATAAAAATCATTATTTCTAATCTTGTCAATGTCTTGACTATATTTTCTATTCATTTTGCAACTCTTTTGATGAATAAAAGTGTAATTTTAACGGAAAACACAAAAAATTGCATAGGTGACCCCAAACTTTTGAACTGCAGTGTATATTATTGTGATGTGTAATTTTTTTTTTGATTACTACAATTTCTATGTTGTTAATGGCCAGTTCTCCATGATACTAACCCTCTCTCAGAATGTCTTTCCCCAGGTTTATATCGGGGCCATTGTGCCCAACGGAGCAGCAGAAAAAGATGGCCGCCTCAGAGCGGGAGACGAGCTCATTGGCATCGACGGTGTGATGGTGAAAGGTCGTTCTCATAAGCAGGTGCTGGATCTAATGACCAACGCTGCCCGCAATGGTCAAGTAATGCTGACTGTACGGAGAAAGGTCATCTACAGAGGTGAGTGACGAGCACAAGCAGAGGAACTCTGTGTTTTAGCTTCTTCTGTGAAAGTGTTCCACTTCACACCGTGTCCATTTTATCAGAACAAAAAGATCCTCTGACACGGAGAGAGTGGTGCAAATAGTATTTGACAGGAACAGCAGCAGTTTTATCGTGCTTAAAAAAAAGACGATGAACTGAAAGTGGTTGCTTTCAAAAAGTTAATCGAGAGCAAGAGTCTGATATGCATTATTCTTCGCATTAGACGCCACAGACGATGACATCCTGGACATTCTGGCTCCAGTTCTGGTGAACGGTTCACCAAAGCTACCTCACCTACCGATGCCCAGCGCTCTTGACCACGAGTCTTTCGACATCACGCTTCACCGCAAGGAGACGGAGGGCTTTGGCTTCGTTATCCTCACGTCGAAGAGCAAACCCCCGCTCGGAGGTGAGAGTCGAGCTTTTGCGTTCTGCATCACGGTTAATCAGCTTCTCCAGCTTACACCTGTGACAGCTTAGAAAGTCACCACAAGGTTTTTGGTTTAAGCAAGTTTTTATTACCAAGAACAACCAAGTGTTCTTGGACTTCCACTAGATTCTGTCTTTGAACTCTCCCAATTCTTCAAATTGCTTTATAACAGCTTTTTGAGTATCCAGATTATTCACTATATTATTATTATTATTCATTAAATGTTGCCATCTTTGGAATTTGGAATGGAACTATGAGACTAAATATTTGTCTCATACAGTCTATACTGACATTCTGACACGTTTGTTGTTTTTAGTCTCCGTATTTGTAATTTATAACTATTTATCTATTTATTCTTAGTCTTTTTGTCCTGCTCTACGTGCCTTACCTTAAAGGTGCCATATGTAAGAATGTGGTCAAAAACGGTAACTACATTCAAATTCAAAACACCAAGGTCTTTTAGGTTTCGTTTTTTCTGACGTAACTGGCAACCCATGGTTGCTCGGCAGCCGAGACTCTACTGACTGCAATGATCGGTAGACGGCGGTAGGCGGCGCCACATTCCAAAACATGATTTGCAGTCTGCAAAATATTTTTTTTTCAATGCAAATATTTTGGCTGTACTGTTGTTGTTGGTGAGTTCAGTTTGATATATGAACATTATTCCTGAGTCTCTGTGACATATTAGGAGGATTTTATGGCCAGTTGCTATAGATTTATTACATAATGCACCTTTAATTACCCCCTGCGAATAAATAAAGTCTTCTTGAATCTTGAATATTAGCAGAATTTCAATGAGTTAAACTAATGCAACGTGTATACTGTTTGTAATGCTCATGCCTTGAAAAGACCTTTTTTGTTTGTCAGCAGCTGTTTTCAAATTGAAATAATAGGGCAAAAACAGATGTTACCGAGGATATTAATGGTGGCTCTATTCCATTTAGCTTTACAAGAGGCTTGCGTTGTTCAAGTGTAAGGGGACGTAATTTTTTTATAATGAATATATTTTTCCCTGTATGTACTCTGATAAAAATATTTATTAAGAAATAATTCTTCAAGTGCAAAAATGACTGGAAGCCACATCATTTTATATTCATGAAATCATAAAAAAAACTCTTTTAAAACTATTACAACCAGAGGGGGAAGACGAGGACTCCAGGAATGGTTCAACTAGAGGAACTCTGGGGGGAAAAGATAATATGTTAGATTATGTTGGATTGATGAATATATGTCACAGAACATCTTTCGATCCCCGACATCTGCCTTTTCAGTTATTCCACACAAAATTGGCCGGATCATTGAAGGCAGTCCCACCGACCGCTGCGGCCTGCTGCACGTCGGAGATCGTATCTCAGCGGTCAACGGGCGCTCCATCATCGAGCTCTCCCACAGTGATATTGTTCTGCTTATCAAGGACGCTGGCAATATCGTCACTCTCACTGTGGTGCCTGAGGACGGTGAGTAGCAGGATTATCTGCGTCTCTCAGGATCCAATTCTTCAAATTAATCACCTCTCAAGTCAGAAATTGTTTTACTGCCAGGTAATCGAGGTAAAAAAATATTTCCATGTATTCATGAAAGAAGTTAAGTTGAAAAGTGGGATCGCTGATGTGATTGATTTGTATCCATATTATAAGTTAATCTTTAAAGATTATTTAAAATTTTAAACGAGTTGTTGTTGTTTTTCCCAGAATACAAGGGCCCTCCATCTGGAGCAAGTTCAGCTAAACAGAGTCCAGCTCTTCAGCACAGAGCCATAGGTCAAAGATCAGCGCTTGTGGATGAAAGGTAAAAAAAGAAAAAGGAACTCACACACAAAATATAAAGCATAAAGGAAGAGATTAAGCCGCCACAGAGAAGAAAAGAAGCCTTTGAAGCTCGTCAGAACATTAACTTCCTGTTCTAGAAGTCCCACTGTGTGTACCTTACAAGTACGAAATGTACCTCTTCTAAAGTAGACACGTCATAATAATAATAATGTGTGTAGAACATGCACAGAATAAAATCAAATAAATCTGGCTCGCAGCATGTTATTTACTGCACGCTCTGCCACACAAACACACATGTTTTCTTTGTTTTAGTTATAACCTGGACCTGGAGGAGAAAAGGGATGGAGTGAGCTTGTCTGAGCTGGGAACACTGTGTGTGACGGGACCCAACCAGGTGAGAATAATCCTCTTATTCTCTTCACGATATGTTGTCTTAGTGATTATCTGAAGGTTAAAGCCGCTTGAGGCAAAGGTTTGGATTTAATGTACCGTAATCCTCGAGACTGTATAAAAAAGATAATACAATGTAAATGTTTGTTTTTGTACATGTATATATATATATATATATATATATATATATATCAGTTCCTGTCTTCTTCTTTTTTTATCCCGCAAACTGCACTGATTGCATGCATAGTGCATTCATTATAGGTGTACCTTAGGACTCCAGAACTAGTATTGATAAGGAACGAAACGTCTCTATGTTATTTAATAATATAAATCTCCTCCAAACTGATCAGACAAAACTCGTCTCCAAGCAATTTTGACAAAAACAATGATTGTAAACCAAGCAACTGCAAAACACAAAGATGTCTCAAGAATAAAGTAATAGAAATAGAGACTAAATAAGATTATTGTTTGTGTCATATTGATATTCACTGATCCCTATGGACGAGGATGTATTTCTTTCTATTTCTATAGCTTTGTGTTTGTGCAGAAATGTTGCTACATATCTGTGTGAGTGAATGATGTGAGTGTCCTCTTTCCTTTTTGCAGGGTTGTCTCACAGTGGAGTTGGAGAGGAGTCCCCGGGGCTTTGGCTTCAGTCTGCGAGGAGGAACCGAGTACAACATGGGCCTGTACATCCTGAGACTCGCAGAGGATGGACCTGCTCAACTGGATGGAAGAATCCATGTGAGTGTGTTTTTGTTCGTTTGTTCTTGGTGTTTGATGGCAGTTGACATGACATGTCTTCTTCTTCTTCTCTTTCCTTTCTGTCCTTTATTGTAAGATTTAAAACTCCAGTGCAGAACTTGAATATTGAATATTTTCTTTGTGTCTTTGCTCCACATAACAAGGAAATCATTAAAACTGAATCATTTTGGTTGTGACAAACACTGATCAACGTTTTTTAACATTTTATGAACCAAACCTATTAATCAAGAAAATAATCGACAGATTAATCAATTGCTAAAATAATTGTTTTTGAATTTAAACATAATCAACAGTGTCTGTAATTCTGTTATCTCTTTAGACTTCAGTGCATGTCTGAACGCAACTAATGTGAAAACACCCTGGAGTAAGACGGTGACCATTCCCGGCACAGTCACAGTACTTACTGACCCCTGCACTCAGCAGAATTAGAATTTCCCCACAGAGATAAAACTATTATTGTTGTTATTAGGATGAGAGAGGAGACAGAATTGATGCTCTTGGCAGGAATCATTCTCAAGCTTGACAGGCCGGTGCTTACAGTTGCGTTTTTCCTTTGCGTTACCTCAAATAATTACCGTTCTTTTCTCCGAGGAATTACGAGTGCAAGAGTGTGTGCATAAGCACATGCTGTTCGGTAACTGTATTTTCTGTGTCGCTAACAGGTCGGAGATGAGATAGTGGAGATAAACGGCGAGCCGGCACGCGGCATTTCGCATACACGTGCTATTGAATTGATCCAGGCTGGAGGAAATAAAGTGGTTCTGCTGCTGCGACCTGGAGCAGGCCTGGCTCAAGACAGCAGTAAGTACTCTTTTCAAAGTGTTTGTTTTTTCAGTGGGAGATTTACTGTGCAATACAGAGGCCTTGTCCGTAATATTATTTCACCATTTTATTTCATATGGACTTTCTTTGAGCCTCACACATTATTACTTAACGTTAAGTTCTCCCTACAATGTGAAGTAAAGCAAGCAACTTTAATAAGTCATTAGATAACACACATTTATGATGGAAATAATGGGAAATATGTTCAGTACTCATTTTTTACCCTCAAATATATATAGAGAAAATGTTTTTAATCTATGTTTGGAGCTGTGACACCTTGGAGTCAACATATCCATCACAAAAGTCCCATAATACCACATCTTATTTGTTGTGTTGATATGTTTGTTTTGACTTACACAAATAAGATTCTTTAGCTTTTTTGGTGCTCGTGGGCTGATCTTTACTTTTTGACAGCGCTTGTCGTTTACCACTTAATTCCTCATGATAAGCTGAGATAGCCATCTACTCACCAGAGTTTTTGTAGTAGTAGAATTATGTACGGTGGCCCTGAGATGCAAAACACAAATGCAAATCAAAACACAAATCACAAAACACAAACGGTAATCAAAAACACAAATGCAAATTACAAAACACAAATCACAAACGCAAATCAAAAACACAACCGCAAATCAAAAACAAAATCGCAAATCACACAATGCAAACACAAAAGCACAACACAGTAGTTTCTGCTGTGAGATAATGTTTGTGATTTGTGATATGTGTTTGTGTTTTGTGATTTGTGATTTGTGTTTGTGTTTTGCACATGAGGGCCACCGTAGATATGAGAGGGAGAGTGGCACATCATCATGTATTTTGCAAAGTTTCAAGTTCAGAATCAATCTTAAGAAAACAGAAAGAATGCTAAAAGCAGTAAGAGAAACACTGAATCCTATAAATAAGCCACATTTGTAGCTAATAGTAATAATTTCAATCATTTTTTAATTAATGGAGGCTGTTTGTAGTTTGCCACCTTCATTGATTTCATTGTACTTTCTTTGCTCAGTCGTTTCTTATGTATTCATTAACCATCTGCTTCCCTTTGGCTCTTCTTCTTTTGCCTCTGACGCAGGTAGTACCACTTCTTCTACTTTGTGCTACTACACTGAGCACCAACACTAACACCTTCACTGCTTTCACTGGCCTCTTCTCTTTTACCTTGGTAATTACTAGTTTCTCTTTCACTTTCCCCCCCCACTTTTATTCTCTAAAATGCATTCGAATTTCCCCCACACACATCCTCCTGTCTTCTGTTTGTGCCGCGTGTCATTTTTTTAATCTCCCTAACCCAGGTAAGTTGTCTAACATGTAAAAACATGTGATTCTATTGCAGGTCAACGTGATCAAAAAGCCATTTCAACTCCAAATTACTCCAGAGAGGTGTTTCTCTTTGACACCTCACCCCTGTCCTCGCCATATTCCTCCGCTTCCATCTTCTCCCCTCCCTTCACCGGCAAACTGAAACATTCCCACAGCTGGAGCTCCATATCCCCGCAGGGCCACAAGCCCCGCAGCAGCAGCAGTGGTCTGAGCTCGGTGGATGAGAGTGGTGAGTGGGCCGGCAAGGAGGTCCAAAGGCCCTCTCCCACCTTATCTAACCATGTGGACTTTTACAAGAGGACCAGGCCCACAAAAGACACCAGAGAGCTAACCAGCCCAAAGAAAATGGGGGAGACTTTTCCTAAAGCCAAAGAGCAACATCACAATCCCACAAAAACGGATAGTCGGGCACGGGAAGAAGCACCGAGCAGGAACAGGACGTCTCTCACACACGCTAAAACAGAAACGGCACATTCAAGAAGGTCTCCTCAATCGGGACAAGTGGCTACAGCTCTGCAGCGCGTAGAGCACCAGAGGAGATTAAAGGAGGCTCCCAGCAAAGAGAGCTTACATCACGAAAAGAAAAATGGGAAAGGAGGGACTCTTGAGATCAGACGATACACCCAAGACGGAGAGACGGAAGGAAGAGGAGAGAGGACCAGGCACGGCCACGATCACGAGACGTTTGAAAGGAGAGCGGTGGGGAGATCGCGCCATCACGGAACAGCCTCTTCTAAGGTCAGAGAGAGTGACAGCAGTTCAGGTAAAGACTCTGGGCAGAGAGATCAGAAGAGCAAATCTACCGAAGACAGGACTAGAAGTACAGACACGATCAACAGAAGACGTCCGCCAGATGCACGGAGTAGTAAAGTTTCTGTAGTTTTACCAGGAGAGGCTAAAGAAAAACAAGATGGGGCGTTTCAAAGCAAAGACAACAGTAGTAAGAAATACTTTATAGCCTCTGTGAACAGTGTTCCAGTGAGTCCACAGGGACCTATTAGCCCTGGACCTTGGAAAGTGCCCAGCTCAGCACGAATCCTCTCCCACGAAGAGATTCTCCGTGAACCTTTGTGATCGAAACATTGAGTCAGACATTGAATTTTTAACAGTAACTTCACTGGATTGTCTTCCTCAGTTCTTCCATGAAACAGATGTGCCATTTTATTACCTTGTGGGCCACGTGCAGGTCTCTTTTGAAAAAAAGGTCTGTTTTTCCTCGGGAGTTCCTTGGGACGTCACGAGTGGCATGTAGCAGCTCTCCCCCTGCCTTGTCCACCGCTTCAGCATCTTTGTCGTGGGACTCGCGCATGCGCAGCATGCTCGGGGGGCTTTGTCAAGACAAGACACTCTGAAATGTGAATACAGTACGTGCCAATCCTTCTGAGTCTTCTGTGCAACGACGACTACCAACAGCACTTCACCCCCTGCTACAACACAATGACCCATATGCAAAGAAAGGGGGGGAAAAGACCACCACTTCCCGTCCGAAGTGTGACCGTCATCCGGGATTTAGTTTTGCTCTCACTTGACAATTTTGTCCCTCAAAGTGCATGCACTCGGACCTTCTGTTAGTTTTTTTCTGCACATGTTCTGCACATCGCCGAGGATGAGCCTTTTTGCTTGTTTATGATTCTCATTCCGTTTGAAATCGAACACAACCCAGCAAGTGTTCACTTTTACCGCTGACCCGAGACTGTTTCTGTGGTTACGGACTTAACTCTCCACCGTTAAAAAAACAACAAAAAAAAAAACAACAGCATCACTAAAAAGACCAGAAACTTGTGGTTTGCGATCTTGTTTACCATCCTTATGATAACAACCAGAGTGTAATTTATTAAGATTATAGATGAATATATATATATACAGTATATATAAATATCTATATGTAGCCATACCAAGCCATTCCACATTTTTGATATAGACTTCAAAGATTTGTCCCATGTTATTTGAGCTCTCACCTTATTTCCAATGTACTTTGGTGGTTAGGAATTACCATGGATCTTTGTAGTTAATGTACAAACCACTGTACCAAATGTTTGCAGTCGCTCAGAAAGTGTCTCATTGTGATATAGTATATACATATATATATATATATATTTGAATGTGTCATATTTGCAGATTCTGACTTTGAAAAAAAAAAATATATATCTATTGAATTTTATTGCACTGCATCTGCCCTTGTAGCATTACTGTAACAGAATGACCATGAGTTGTATTTAATTTGTGATGTTGAATTGTGACCAATGCATTGCCTTTTTTTATTCGTATTATTATATTATATAATTTGTATTTTTTACTTTATTAAGTTGTTTCTTTTCTCCTAAAGGATTCATTGTTTAAGGCCAAATTCCCATTGCCCTCCATTGTTGTTTTTTACATCATCCTATAAAGAAAAGGATGATTAGGATTAGAATCATACATGTGTGTATTTGTCACTCCTGCTGTGTAAGTAACCGCGTGATAGGGTAGTTTGAAGGACGATGGAGTTATTTGGTTGGTTTAGTGAGATACTGCTGACGTAATATCCTACCATGTTTATACTACTGTTCGAAAGTTTGGGGTCACATATAATACTTTTGTGTGTTTTCCAATTAAAAGTCACACTTTTATTCAACGAAAGAGTTGCAAAATGAATAGAAAACATAGTCAAGACATATATATTAATATATATATAATAATAATGTTGCCCTTTTGTCAAAGAACCGGCAAAACTGTTTTCAACTGTGCTGCACAAGGGTTTTCAAGGGTTTTCTAATCATCCAATAGCCCTAGCAATTAGCGATTAGCAATTAGCAAACACAATGTACCATTAGAACACTGAAAATGGGCCTCTATACACCTATGTACATATTCCATTAAAAACCAGACATTTGCAGCTAGAATAGTCATTTACCACAACAATGTATAGAGTGTATTTCTGATTTATTTAATGTTATATTCATTTTAAAAAATAAGGAGATTTCTAAGTGACCCCAAACTTTTGAGTGGTAGTGTATATCTTTAAAGGGCCAGTGTGTAGAATTTAGTCAGTCAGTCGACTTAAAGTGGAAACAATATTTAAAAAGCATCACCTGAAAATTAAGAGCGGCTGTGTTTTTATTACCTTTTAATGACCTCCTCATTTCATGCCAAAGGTGGCGCTGTTCCATGCCGTGTTTGTCTGCAAGAGATTCGGACGCAATATGCGACTTAAGCTCTAGATGGCACCAAGTCCTACACGCTGACCCTTTAAGGTGTAATCTGTTCTAAAAGTGCAATCTCGGAGACAAGTAGATGAATTCCACTTCTTTACTAAAAAAGAAAACAAAAAAGTTCAATCTTGTGGAGTACGATCGCACACGCTCATACAATTAAATTGTGGGATTATTATGAGAACGAGAAATATTCAGATAAGCTCAGGGAACATACAGCGCTGTGCAAAAGTCTTAGGGCATCACTGGCGTTGTTGTTGTTTTTTTATTGTTGTTTGTCAAATTCTGTGATCGTGTGATGGCATTTGGATTGGAATGGTACAACATTTGTATGTCATGCTCAAGCAGGTTAGGACATTAATTCGGGTTCCAGAGCCTGGGTTTGAGAATACACTCGACTCTTTAAACTGTGTTATTTTAAAACCTGCATTCATTATTTTCTGCATGTGTCAAGGAGAAATAATTCTACTGTATACTGTCATCATGGCGTTGCTACACGTTTAATGGTGGCCTAAGATGTTTTGTTTTTGCACAGCACTGTGGTGTCAATATCTGTAAAGTCAATATCAGTGAAAGTCGCAGGGGTGTTATACGGACTGTGATAAGAGTGTGATTGTGAAACGGGGATATATCGGGTCAGGATGCGCTGTGAGCTGAGCAGTGGTAGGTTTTTGTGCAATAGGTTGGTCGGTCGATGGAGTAAATCCAACCCAATTCTCTCTGGTCAAGACTCAGTTAATGCCCCCTTTTTCTCTTTCCCCACACTTTTACGTTGTCGTGTTCCATCTCTGTATCATACTGTGGCCTTGCATCGCTTCGTTAGAAAAGAATCAAAACAAATCCTTGTGGTATCTTCTACATTCTGTACGTAGACAGTAGATGTAAATGTTTGTACATTGTACAGCACCTTTATAAATACGTTGCCGAGTGCTCTTCCACACAGAGAGAGAGAGAAAAACAGAGGTATATTATATCGCTCCATTATTTTTTTAATGTAAAAAAGAAGAAAAAAAAAGAGAAAAATATTTAACATTGATATAATAGGACAGGCTGTGAGCTTGACATGGTGTTCCGTTCATGCACTGAAAAATAAAGTTTTGCTGAAAACACATTCTTGATTTTATTTATTATATTTTTTTTTTTTGTTGCGCTGAAGCTGAGACTTACAACCTTCGGTGTCTGAACTGTACGCCACAAATCATTTAGGTGTCATGTAGATTAATTTGTTGCGCACTACAGTCCAACATCCGCCGTTACTATGGCAGATTTCCAGTTGTCATGGCAGCCGACTGCTTTTCTCAGCATAAAGAGAAAGCCTTTTCAATTACAAAGGGGGGGGGGGGGCTCCAAGGCCTCTTATGCTGCTCCATGTGCATCATGTCCATTAATTAAATAACTGTGTTTCAAAACAGAGGCATGAGTCATGAGGCTGTGGAATGGAAATACAAATCTGCTTAAAGCCACGATGAGAAAATTAGAATGATTATATAAGTGTTTTTTTTTTTTTTTACATAAATTGTACACAGAATTGGGAATAAAAGAAAAACAGCCAAACGTTGTTTGACTATGTGACCTCGCGAATTACTCATGTACGCTGTCTTTGAAACATTTGTAATCCAAACCTGGATTTTCTGCAGGCAACGTGGACCGATCCGAGCTGACGCAGCAGCCTCAGACCAAGTTATAATACATCTTTATTGTTGAGTGCATCGTCGACACAGGGATGACACAAAGGGTTCACTCGAGCCTCCGTGATGTCAGCGCCTGACCCCGGGTTTGTGTGAGACACGTTCAGTCGTGAGCAGCTTTTACAGGCTGCACACTCGAGTGGCCGGTAATTGTACGACGTGGTGCGATAATTGGCTCAATTGCTTTTAAAATGGCTGCAGTCTTGCAGTGTGACATGTTTTATGTTCTATTTCAGGTGCAGGGCATTAAATGGTGTGTGGAGCGAGCTGCGGTTAGTGGCAGTTCCACAGAGAAGGTCAATGTATGTGATCTACCCGCCTTCCTAAGGTACTACTCAACCATTTAGTCGACCACATTTTAACTCACTATATCTCTACTAACACTTAATGAATTATGCAAACCAGGTTTATTATGAACAGACGTCTCAACCGTTTGGTAGAGGCCTGTATCTGAAATACTGTAGGGTTTAATTTTAAAAAAAATAAAAATATTGATTGTCGTTTTTGTTAAATAAAATAAAATAATAAAAATGCAAAGAAAACAATTTTTTCCTTTGCTTTTTTCTTGGTGCGTACTTTAAAGGGTTACGAATGGAATAAATCACGATTTTTTATTTTTTTATTTTTTGCTGTGTTGCAATAATGTTTGTCATTTCCAGCACTTATACATGCAGATAAATGCAGTTCATAGTTTTTACCACAAGGTGTCACTGACTGGCTGACAAGTGATACACTGTACAGAATGGAATTAGAATTAGGTATCAGTATAACCATTCTAATTCAGTCAAATACATGTGGACATTTTCATTAGTTTTTGTTTTTATTTAGCTGTTCAGTTTGCTTTTTTATTATTTCAGTTTTGTTTTAGTTAATTTTGACAAATGATTTAGTAGTTGTAGCTTAGATACCATTTTGAGGAATTGACTAGTTTAAGTTTAGTTTTTATTTAGTTTTTAGTCTTAGTTTTTCAGATAATGAGAGAAAGCCTTGACTTGTAGACGCTGAAAAGGATGAAAGAATGTGTGATATATGATAACAAAATATGGATTATCAAATCCTTTAATTTCATTCTTTAACCTATACCTGCAGGTAAATCAAAAGTAAAACTTAAAGTGGTCTGTATTCCAGAATTTGTTATTGTCGTTTTTATTTTTTATTTCAGGTAACTAAATTATTTATTATTACTTAGTTTTCTATAATAACCATGACAGCAGTAGACTGAGGAGATGGGAGGGTGATTGGCTCGAGAACTTTGAACTGTATTTAAGAGTTTGATGAAGGAGGGATGGGCGAAGAGGATGAGACCGAGGAGATGAATGAGCTGTGATTGGGAATTGCAACCTGTAGAGGGCAGCATTACTGTGTCCTCTCAGTGTACAACCTGCTGGGAATGATTATTTGAAGAAATAGAGCAAGAAGAAGAAAGAAGAAAAGAGAATCTTAATCTGATTCTGAATCTGATGGTTTTTTTTCTACATTTCCAGAAAGAAATGTTTTTTGAAATACTTTTTGCTCATAAACAGACTAAAAAAGAATGTTGGTATAGCCCATGACCCCTAAGGGTTAAATTTAATGAAGTGCAAATGAAATATCGGGGAGTAGTGGAAATATACGGAGTGAGTTCCTGCTCCACTTTTGTTTAAACATCCTCGGTATGCGTGAACACATGAGAAGAAATACAGGTGAACAATGCAGATATTAATGTTTGGTCTGGAACATCTCTCACACGATAAGATGCAGACACATTCCTTTACGCGGGTCGCTGAGAAGAAGGGAGTTGTCCAACAGTAAAGTTGAAGGTGCAGGAGAGATAAGAAGAGCGGGCTAGATTATAGCTCTCACAGGCTTTGACCGTGATACATTGGCTGGGCATTTGTTTCCAACTATAGCTGTTTTTTTTTTACACACCTTAAAAGGACATGAGGACCACTTACACAGTTTTTACAGGTCTCGGTTTATTGGCTGTACATTTGTTTCACACTCACTTATATGTCACGCTTCTTTAAACATCCTATTTGTTTTTAAGGACGTAACATGTAACTCCAAAAAAGAGTGAAAAAAAAATAAAAAATACACTCACCACAGAGTGTGTGCGGACACATTGTGTTTGCTCTTTGTGTTGCCAGGGTTTTTTGTGTAACACATGTTTCTCTAGCAACTCTGGGTGGAGGACCCAGACGTCTCCTGTCAACAGAGTTATGTGGTTGCAAAGAGTGTTAGGGAGAACTCTTTGGAATTTACCCGATGAGGTACAGCCCCCTTGTTGGAGGAAAAAAAAAAATAATGGAAACACAGAAAGTGACTCAGGCTCTTTGGTGTGATGTAAAAGGCAATAAAAACAAAGGAATCCTCATTGAGACGAAGTCACTTTCATACTGTAATCAGCCTACTTGCAAATAGGATGATTTTCTCATAAAAAAAAGAACATTTTCTAATTGTATAAGAAGATAAAAGGCTTTAAATTGCTTACAGAATTAAAGGTTAAGTCATACATTTGTGTGAGTGACAGACAAAACAGACACAAAAACAAAACAAAATATCAGTATCGACTGTTGGCCAAATAGTTTTTTTAAATGTTGCTATAGGTATCCATCCAGAAACTCGAGATCGGTAAATATAAAACAAAACACGGAACATTAGCCTTCAAAACCGCATACTACTGGAAATGATGCACCTATTAGAAAGACCTTAGTGGTCATTTTGACCGTTCATAGATTAATGCATATCATTTCAATAAATAAAGAACAATCTGAAAATAAGTAGATATGTAATGTGTGAATTCTAACATGTAAGAAAATGTGCTCCTCCTTTGTTTGAGACGTTTTTGTGTGAGGTAGTGAGGCTTTTTATCATAACTGCTAAACACCAACCCAAAAACAAATAGTGTGGGTATGTACTGTCATTATCGGAGGAGCCAGTATATTTGAAATTCACATGCTTCTTTAATCTCTGATAACATTTCACAGTCAACCCATGACTCAATTCAATACATGTCTCACATAAATGTAGCTTTAACAAACATGGGATCTCTTTAGAATAGAATAGAATAGAATAGAATAGAATAGAATAGAATAGAATAGTCAGGGCTTCAACTTTTGAGGACTTATCTGCTTCTTTCCAGGACACACCCATCACAGTTTTTTTTTTCTTTTTCTCTATTACCATAGAAAACATCTCGCACACAGGAGGAGGAATCTATTATTGAGCAACTTTTACTTTACTGAAGCCCAGGGTTCATTTTCACAAAGTTGTAACATTGTATTCATGTAAAAATATATATGTAAAATAATAATAATCTTTTTTATTTTTATTTTTTTTAAGAAAAGCCCCATTTGGTTCGTAATTGTAAGGAGGTTATTTTTGCCTGCTGTCTACCACGAGTTCAGACCATATGAACACTGGCACCCTCTGGTGATTAAGTCAACCACGGTTTAATAGCAATATGTTCCACTCTGCCTTTCAAAATAAGACAGACCACGGAGCAAGTACGTCTCTGAAAAATCTCTTTTTTTGTCTTCAAAGTTCCAGCTTCAAATGTCTTGAAAATTTTCGTGGTGAAAATTATGATAATCTTTTTTTTCTTTTTTTTTTTCTTTTTCAAATATTTTTTATTTGGGGATAAGGTAAGGGATATACATTTCTTTGCAAAATGTGTGGTCAAATATCTACGGCCACTTTCTTTACTGACAGAAATGTGGGATACAATGTCTTTTTTATAAACCATCACACATGCATTTTTATTTGTTTCTATGTTTACATGTGTACGCATGTGTGCATACGTGCATAGATGGTTGCACCTTCATTTTGTCAACACCATAATGAACATAAATTTAAAAAAAAAGAAAAAAAAAGTGTGAGATATGCAATATTTAACCTAAGTAATAATGGTTATGAAATAGATTGTATTGATTTAAATAAAATGGTAAGAATGACGTCACAGTCTACTACAATTACAATTACACACTAGTCTCAGTGAAATTACAACTAGTTAAAACGATGTCACAGAAAATCAGGTATGGTAATTCCACATAGTCAAACTTCGTGTTTAAATATTAAAAAAAGACTTGGTGTAACACAACCATACAGAAAGTAGTACATACATACATCATGAAACCTGAACTATCCCTTTAAGAAATTCACACATGTTTAAAACCGAGTTTCGAGGAAAGACTACCGCTTCTTTTATTGTGAAAGTATTTTTCCTTACTTCTGGTCAGTTTACCTGTTGACGTTAGCTTGACAAGCGTAGACGTTGGAGTGGTGAAGTGACTCCGGCTCACTTCAAAGCAGACTCTCGTCCCGGCAGCACTTTTCCTCTGAAGCATCAGGACTGACAGGACTCGCACACACAGAGACAGGAACCGCTTTTATACGTTTTTATTTTGTCTCCTTCGACATGGACTTCTTCCTGGACTCGTGCGGACGGCGACATTATCTGCTGTTAATCCATCTGTTGGTGCTCAGAGCAGCAGGTCAGTGAAACACCGGCGTCACGGTCTGTTTTAGTCAGATAAAGTTCGTCACGCTGGCGGAGACACAACAAAGTGCGGGGATAAAAATGTTCTGTCAAGAGCAAAATAACCCAGTGTGTGTTTCCACTTAACTTAACACACATTTGTACAAAAACGCTAACTGTGTAACACGCAATGAATAGTGTTTGCTGTACACTGTTCTTGTTATCACTCACGATATAGCCAAAGTATGAATTCTTCCACATTTTAAATTAACTGTTTGAATTTTCTATGAAAGTGTCTGTTACATGCGACAATAAGTGTACTTTAATGTGTACTCCTCCCAATACTATAGGTTAATAATGTTTTATATGGCCTCAGATATTGTGTAAAATTGCTAATAGGCTAATAGAAATATCGCCTTTTCTATTTGTTATGTAATTATTTTGGTAAAAACTTCATATATTGTAATATATTGTCATATTGGCATTTATATGGACAGTTTATAAATCTTTTACCAGACAGTGCTTAAATGTGCATTATGTAATAAATCTAAAGCAACTGGCCATAAAATCCTCCTAATATGTCACAGAGACTCAGGAATAATGTTCATATAACAAACTGAACTCACCAACAACAACAGTACAGACAAAATATTTTAATTTAAAAAAAATATTTTGCAGACTGCAAATCATGTTTATGTTTTGAAATCATGTTTTGGCATGTGGCGCCACCTACCGCCATCTACCAATCATTGCAGTCAGTAGAGTCTCAGCTGCCGAGCAACCACGGGTTGCCAATTACGTCATAAAAAGGAAACCTTAAAGACCTCGGTATTTTGAATTTGAATGTAGTAACCGTTTTTTTGGCTACATTCTTACATACTTTAACGCAGGGGTCTCAAACTCAAACGACCTGGGTGCCACTGTGTGAGAGTTTGTTTTGATTATTTATGATGCAAAAAAACCCATACAGAAATAACTAATTATAACTTGACATTAAGTTGTGCGCCACACGAAATTGATAGGGGTGCCGCATGTGGCCTGCGGGCCGCGAGTTTGAGACCTCTCAACTCATACTTTACATATCTGTAAGTGCAAGTCAACAGTTATTCTAACAGTGTGACTGTTGTGGCTGCCACTGTTGTGGCTGTAATTCATTAAGAGCAGCCACTAAAAATTGCATTAGACTTTTTAAAAAAAAATGTAATTAAAGGCTTCCTCTAGCCTGCATAATGAAACAAAAATGTTGTTAGTTATTGATCTTTCCTCTTTTTCTCTTTTTCTCGTTTCCTCTTCTTAGGCAACTTAGCCTGCTTTAAACCTCAGGGCGGTGGAAACACTGTCCTCACCAATGAAGCACTTCTTATGAATGATTTCCCTGAAGGCTCCTCTGCCTCCGTAGAGTGTGCTAATGGATACATTGCAGAAAGTGGCAGTGGGATGATGACCTGCACCTCTGCAAACTGGACTGAACCCAGTCTCGTCTGTAAAAGTGAGTCCAGTCAACTTTGACTTTTCACAACTCTACTGACTCTTACTGAGCAAACGCCCAGCAGCACTGTTTTTGTTTGTTTCTACAGAGAAGGACTGTGGTCCCCCGAGACCTCAGCCAAATACGAGTTTTAATATCAGTGGTGGAACTCTGTTTGGTGCCATGATAAGAGTAATTTGTGATAAAGGGTGAGTATAAAAGTGATATATATCATAAATTAAATAGTGATGTATGTCTAACATTCAGATCAGAAGCTCCGATGATAATCACTCAGTCAATTATCACTACATCACTTCATCTTTAAATGAAATAAAAGACAAATAAAGGCTGTGCCAGAATGTGTTACTTCATAGTTTTACTGATTAGAAACCTGGCTCTCTTTTATTTTGCATTGAGAGGGTTGTTGATATAAAGTCCCTGATGTAATTCTGGAGGAATTTAGTCCTACGTTAGTTGGAAAATACATTTCCATGGCATTTGAATGATCATGGGGTGTATAGTTTCAGTTTCACCTCGTAAAATATACACAACAGCGACCACCTTTAACTTTTAAAAACAGTTATTGCTATCCCAGTTTAAATCACTGCATGTGGTTGCCAGATTCGACAAATTACTGAAATAAGATGCTTCATTTACACCAGACATTACATGTGTTCATCCACACATGGAACTGTCCTGCTGACCGTTTTATTGTTGTAAACATTGAACTGATTTGGTTAATTGAAGGCAGGGGTCGTAAACTATAGTTCACCTGGAGGCCACTGAGCATGTAGTCTGGTCATGTGGAAAAAAAAAAAAAAAAAAAAAGTCCAACTTATGAGCTTTAACTTGACCAAACTTCACAGAATTTCAAAATAAAAGTGTTTGTTTTGATTTGGAACTATATATACTAGTGCAGTGCCTGTAGTGACATCTAGCTACGCTAATGCTTATCGAAAATGAAAACATTTAAGTTGTGCCTAATGAGGTTGCACAGTGTTTGTATTATGTTAGCCCTACGCTAATGCTAATCCTAGACTCGCTAGCTTACCTTTGGAAACAGGTTCCTCTAGTTAGCCGCAAAGTAGTAGCATGCTAATGCAAAATAAATATGTGCTCTCGAATTGGTGAATGGACACACCGACTTCGTCGTTTCGGTACAACACCATGTTCTGTGGTGAATCGTGTGAAAATGTCTCACCCACCGTGAGGACAGCCTCTTCACTCCCACCTCCCCTCTCCAGACAGCGCAGCTGCTGCTGATGAGCCGCTACCTGCCTGGTGTAGCGTGATAACTCAGCAAAAATTTGACTGACTCCAAAAGAAATCTAGTCATAAAAAATAACGTTGACATTATGTGGCGGGTCAAAAGAAGTCCATCGTGTGTCAGCGTGTCAGCAACAGGTGGATATTGAAAATGCAAGTTTGTTTGCTTTAAACGAAGCACTGGAAACTTGTCACACAATGAGAGGAGATGAAAAGGCAACATAACAATAAAGGGCAGTAAAAACTTTGTTCGATAATATCCAGCAAAGAAAGCGAGAGAGAGAGCATTAGCGACAATTAGCTGAAGTTCTTCTTCCCTGTGTGGGAGAAAAGATCAGTATCTACACCTGTATGTCTGTCGTGGTCCACTGATCTCCACTGCAGAAGCTCATTTCCCTTCATCTGTCAACAGATACCAGATCAGCGGGCAGAGCTACAAACAGTGCTTTTCTTCAGGATGGATTGGAAAATCCAAGTGTGAAAGTAAATTGTCTCTTTTTGTGTCCACACAGCATCAGTTTATGCATTTGTATGTTTATTTCTGCTGTGAAGTGAATATCAGTGAATAAGCAACTGTTTGTGTGCGTCTCAGCTGTGATGTGCGATATACCTGAACAAGTGGCCAATGGAAGAACACTGTGGGATTCTCAGGATGACCCCAGATACGGCGAAACCATAGAGTTCGAGTGCAATGCAGGGTACACCCTGAGCGGCGCGGGCACCATCATGTGCAGTGAAATGGGTGGATATGTTCCTCAGCCTCCTGAATGTAAAAGTAAGTCCACTGCTTACATGTATGTATTTATCTATGGATTACAGGTTATTGTGATCAGAGATGGACAAAGGCTTAAGAATATTCTAGTGTAAAGCACATTATTGGCCACAAACAGGAGAACAGGGATTTTAGTTTTTTGTCACTTATTTGTATTTATATCGTAGTTTTTTGTATCACATTGCTGATTAATAATGTCGATATTACAAATCTATTTTACAGAGAGTCTTGGCCAAGACGAGACGTACATTTTCTTTTTAAATTTCTGTTTTCTAAGAATAATGCTAATACTATTTCCATTTCTAATTCTGGATTCTGTAATTCTAAAATCACGGAGTTGGATGACAAAAAGTGGTGTGTTCCATATTGACTGTACCATTTACTGTATATTATACTTATTTAGGTGAGTTCTTCTAAAACTGTACAAAAATACAAGTTTCTTGCCTAGTTAGTTTAAAAAGTAATATCAGCGTGTGAGTTTACTACTTTATTTATTTATGCATGACTTGCAGTAAATAGATTACAACATTCCAAAAACACCCCCCAAAAAGCCACTAACCATAAACCATGTGAGAGGCTTTTAAGATTGTCTTCCTTTAGCAAGTTTGCAGCTCCAAACACTTAATTTAAAACATAAATTAAATATTTATGTCATAAATCGTTTTTAATTAAGGACGTCAAACATACGCGTTGGTGTTGCCATGGGGACACTGAGCCTGGACACCACTGTTCACAGAGCAGGCATCTTGAAATACTGTCACCTTCCCCTTTCTAACCGTTAATGCTCACTTTAAGTGTTTTTCTTTACTGATGGTCACACTCAAACCTTCTTTAACAAAATAATCACACGGTCGTGCAACTTTAACAGTGTGTAAAATAAAGAGAGATATTTCTAGAACACTGCACACAGTATACTTTTCCTACAAGTGGGCAGTGTGACAAAGAAATTTCTGTTTTTTTGCTTTGTTGTTGCATGTTCTGTGTCCATGTATGTTACCACCAACTTCACAACCTATAGATGAATTCAGCCATCTTTTCATTTGTAGATGTGACAGCAGAAGGTCCGATTACGATAGACACATCTACTACTACACTTCCACCACAAGGTATATAAATATTCATGTTTTATATACTTTAGTGCTGGGCACGTTAATGGCGTTGTGACTCCCGCTTGTTAAAATGAGTCTCTAAAGTAACGCTAAACTTTTAAAACAGAGGCACACATACGCAGTGCTGGTTATTTGTAGTTGCTCTTTTCTTTTAATAAACAGACCGCTCCAGTTCTACTGTAGGCGCGCTAACAGCGCTAAAAGAGCTAACGGAGCTAACTGGTAAACGGTGCATGGACTCCAGTGGCGCGAAACGAAAAACTGCGTTACTTTAGATATTCATTTCAACAATCGGGAGTCACATAAACATGACGTCACAAGGGACTTTTTCTGGAAGCGCGTCATGCCCAGCACTAATATACTTTATCATAAAAACAATGATAAATTATAAAGATGTATCATATGATTTGTATCCTCACTAAATAAGAAATGCATTAAAGTACATTAAAGGGATGGTTCAGTAGTTATTGAAGTCACTGACACATAAGGCGCTTTTCCATGATACAGTTTACATCAAGACTCGGCTCAGCTCTTTTTGGTATCAGGCCCATCGTTTTCCATTACTATAGTACCTCCTCAACGTGGGTGGGGTCACCATAGCACGGCTGCATGTTTTTTTATACGTGACACAAACAGACAAACTAATGACAAATCAATGAATTAACAAGATTGCTTAAGTACTTCCTGCATGTCCGCATCGCAGACTGCGTCTGACACAGATCTTTAACTACAGTTCGGCATTGTTCGGTTTGATTCCTGTGTTGGACGCCACGTTCGCAACCAGTGTCCAGTGTTGACACTTTCTGACCAATCAGTGGCTGGCATTTTAGCTTGTTTGTAACCTCGCCAGACTAGGTAATAAAAAAAAACAAAAAACACCAGGTACCAGGTACTATCCAGCAAAACAACGAAGTAGAGTCGAGTCAAGCCAACATGAGCCGAGCCATGTTCAAACTGTGTAATGGAAAAGCCCCAAGAGTCATCGCTGACTATGCTTTTATGGTGCGTTCAGGAGCCCCTCCAAACAAATGGGATGTGGGACTTATCCTACCTGAATTGTACTAGCTCCTACTTCAAAGCGTTCCAGGCAATTGAAGTCGAAAACATGGACGATTGCAGCTTTAAGTTTGAAGAGGCATTTTGACTGTCAGCAATTCAGTCTATTTACATACACAAGCGAGCCGTATATGTAAAAGTGATATATAGATATGTAAGTATACTTTTACCGTAACCCTACATATCTTCATGCTAACAGATAACAATGACGACATCATTTCACGCCATAACATGAAAAACAAGTGATAAAATTGCTGTGTCTAAAACAACTCTACACGCAGAAAAGTAGAGTTTATAGCTTATTCATGTGACTCCATGGGCGCCGTCATTATTCTCCAACTTAATTTTGGTGAAGTGGGGGTAGGTCGATCAGCCCCGACTTTGCTGGTAGGAGGTCCCACTTCGACAGGCATTCCAGTGCACTTTTTGTAGTTGGAAGTAGGATAAGTCCCACGTCCAACTGGTTTGGATGGGCTCTGGAACGCACCATAAGCACTCCCCTTTCACAGAGAACCAGCATGAGCCAGGCAGGCATGTTCTCATTGAAAACGTGCCTGCCAGCGGGGATTCAAGGAAAAACAGATTTTTGGCACTTAATCAAAGGCTCAGTTAATAAAATTCCCTACAACATCTCGAGAATATGTTTGCTGTTTCATCTCACTGTGGAACAGCCATTTCTGACTGCAAACTTTGTAAACTGTCCACTCCTCACAATCGGGAGCATGTGTCGCTTAGTTCTGTGTAAAGGATTTCAAACACTGAAGTCCCAAAATACCACATTAATTGATGACGACAACGGTGAATCAACAGATCCTGTGTGTTGTCATGTTGCTGATTTTCTCTTCAGTTTTCAGTTGAAATGGGTGAAAAAGCAGCAAACATATTCTTTAGAAATGTAAGACTTAAGTTAGTGTATGTTTAATTGGTGAATCTTTTAATAAGAGGCTAAATTGTGGGTTTTTTTTCCCTTGTTTTCAGTCAATGTGAGCCTATGCATTGTAGGGAGTTCCAGCACTGACTGTGTGTAAATACCTCATAGAAACACTGAACTGTCATTTTAAGAGGACTTTAATTAAATGTCCAAAAGAAATATTTTGACAACAGTAATTTTCTTCCATGTGATACCAGTGTCCAATTCCACAGATTTAACTGCCACATCCACAACTCACAGAGGTAAAACTATAACAACTGCCCCACCATCAACACAAGGTACAGGAACACGTCTCCACACAACAGCACGGAATTAAGCTAAAAAAAAGCTCGTAGAGGCATGAGTAGTACGATGCATGCTTCAGAAATGGCTTCTCGGCTTCACCAGGCACTGTTCTCTCGTCCTCAATTATTATTTTGATCCTTCTGTTCAAAGGTGGCAGAGGCATTTTCACAGCTGATATTAAAGCTGCTACAACCAGCGTAACATCAACAACAGCAGCATCGTCAAATCGAGGTATAGATAGATTCTTTTTTTTTTTGTATAATTTTTTTTGTCACATTAGCGACTCATGACAGACGGTGCTTTGTGTCAGCGTCAGACATGTCCGTCATTGAGTGTTAAAGATGGAGGCGCTCGCATGAGTTTGCATTGATACAGTAGTTATTCAAAAGAGAATAAAGGGACGTCCCAATGAGGCTGTTAATTTGCTTTATGACGGAGCTGTAAAATGAGTAGTTGCAGTTTATAGAGGGGGAGTGGGGTTCAGTGTCGGACTATTTCTTGCCTCTGAGCAGTTGCCAGACAAGCTGAGACTCTACGGCGGAAACCACTGCTCAGAGCCTTGCTATAATTCAGCAGATAAGTCCACCTCCGAGTCTTTAAACTCAGGAAAGCTAACATCTACAGGCTACAGCTGTGTGTTTTAACAGGCACTATATTGTTGTCGCTCTCCTTATTTAACTAACCATTACAAAGCAAATAATGATAATCTCTTCTGTCATGTATACATAATCCCTAACGTGCCTCCTCAGTACCACTTACTTATTTTATGTTATTTTAAATGAATTGCCAATACTCGTTACCATAGTAATTGTGTGGCTTTATACTTGCAGACATGCACGGTGCTACTGTAGATACCAGAAAGGATAATGGTGAGTTATCAATACAATCCCATTCCTGTGTAGTGTACTATAAATATGCTTGGTTATTTAACTTTGAATGTGTGTCTTTCAGGATATGTGCCCGTTATCATCTCTGTTGTATGCGTTTCAGGTAATGTACTGGTTTTTCTTGTTGGATTGCACATGGTAACGTGTATATTATATTTGCAATACAAAAAAAGGAATAACTTTACTTTTCTTTACAGTTGTTATTATGATAATGGTCTTTTGTTTATACAAGTTTCTTCTGAGGAGAAAAGGGTGAGAGCCACTATTTTACTTCTGCTTTCTGCTTTCTACTTGATTTTCCTCCCTTCCTCCTGTTGCTTTTTTCATGTTGCATTGTTTGTCTGCTCCTTTCACCTTTTTGAAGTTTATATAAAAGCAGTCAAGTATGGCTCAATATTGGCACACATTTGCGCAGTGTAGTAACACAAGACTAATACCTCAGTTTCCACACTGCTTTTTAGCTTTTGACCTGTTTAAGGAAATCTAGATGTCTGTGTTTCCGGACCTGAGGAATGAGGGAAGTCAACAGGAAATTCTTTATTACTGTATAACCTGCTGTGACTTCAAAATCCCCAACATTGAAAATCCCCATGTAAAAACATATTTTTTTGATTCTTAGACTTTTATCTTTCATGCCGAAGCAATAAAAATCCAGGAACTTTCCTTAAACATGCTTCCCCATTACCTGTATACTTCTAAATAAGCTTCATTTGCAATTAAGCCAAGTTCAACGCTGACTTTTAACACTAACATCGCAAGAAGGCTGATCAAGAATGCATTCCAAAAATCATTGGGTGAACTAATATAAATCTAATGTAAGAGCAAACGTAGTAACACAACAGTGCTGACACAGATTCCTTATTTGGTGACTACTATAGCTCATATGACACCAGAGAAGACCTGAAGCCGGAGTTATTACAGTTCCAAAATCTTTAGGTTGCCCTCCTCACTCAGGTATTTGTCAACTCATGTATTCATCCCTTTAACAAACAACCACTTGAAATCATATTTAAGTACTGTTCACACGAACATTAAGTGTTCAAGTGGGCATCATTCATCAAAATGTCTTCAATCATCAAACTGTTCACGTATGATATTTATAGTAATTGATTTGCTTTTTGATAAGTTCAGTTTAAGAATAATGTCATTATTTTGCTATGGAGTTTTCTTCGGAATCTCATTAATGATGAATGAAGCCCAAAAATGATGTAATTGATGTAAAGCCAGAGAATTGTGTTGCGCACCTTTTTCTGAGAACGAAGCTCAAAATGACTTTGTTTTTTTCTCCTCGTTTCATGTCAACACCAGCTCTACAAATGGAACGGTGCCTATCTGTTAAAGAACATCTGTGAGCGGAGAGGATGCCAACAAACTGTAACAGTGCCTCGGTGAATTCATGAGGGTGGGGGGGGGGGGGTAAGACAGAACTCACATTTTTTTTATATTATTGCACTATGAAGGGCAGAGAAGTATCAGAATTTAAAGGTAACTGTCACATTCCAGCGATCAAAAGCACTTTTTTCATAATGATGTATGTTTTTATTTACCTGGAATTTTAATGCAAAGTTGTAAATATGTTACATGAAAACTGTTTGGTACATTATTTATATAATAACTGGAGTGAACATGTCCTCAGTGTCTCTTTTTTAAAAAGTATTTTAAAGAGTGTGTCCTTGTTTTCTTTTGTTTTAAGTTTGCATTTTCATTTTATTGTATTATTCTTTTCTTAAAAGTGTTCAGGCAAAACGTCTCTGTTATCAATGTGCCGCCATGTTTGGACAGAACCAAGACAAAAAAAAATTCACAAAGCACACACAATGTGGTTTATTCAAACTGAAATGGCGACTGATAAAGATATGATCTGCTGCATATTTCGCCTCCTGACTTTCTTTCATTCATTCATTCATCATTGTTTTTTGTTCTGTGGTCCTTTTTTCGCGAGCTGCGCAAAAACCAATGGGACGTGTTATTTCATGACGACGCGGTTTAATACATAAACTGTTATTGAAGCGTGTGACTGCGCTCAATTTTGCACAGTTTCAAATGTGAAGGGGAGGATAATCGAAATGGTTGTGACCTTGAACGTGTTGGTGAGCAAAAATAACACAAATGATTTGTTCTTTATCAAAATAACAAGTAATAACTGTGTCTAACAGTTTTTTAATTGGATAAAGTCAGAACTTGAAACATTCACAGCCATGGCAACAGCAAAGGACCAAGACTTTGTCCCGGCAGTGTTGTGCTGCGAGTGCACAGCAAAGGCCGGCAATAAAATCTTTCATTGTGTCCTGTTCTGATTTTGTGCCAGATTCTCCAACTTTGGCCTTGTGGCAACTACAGAGACATCTTCTTAAATGTTACATTTCACCAAATGACACCTTTCTTCAAATCATTTTTCAGATTTGACCGTTAACTTGAATGATTGTGAAAATGTGCCTTTATCTGGACTAAAATCCCCTGCCAGACAAAACAGCGGCGCTAAACAAGGCGCTCATTCATAATCGCAGTCACTCATCTTAGTTATGTGGACAGACAGTTTGTCACCAGAGAGCAGGGGTTGACCATGTTTCTCGGAGAAGCCTCCACAACAGTGGTGCTATTTGTGAAATTCATTCATTCATTCATTCATCCTCCCCTTGCAGCTCCCCCCAGGATATGAAAATGAAATGCTAACAGCTATATGTGAGGCTGTTGTCGCTGGGCACAGTAGGTGCATTGAGCTACATGTTAACATAGCTTAGTTTAGCATGTTTTAAGTGTTTGCACGAAACACAAGTTACAGCGTGAGTGGATGGGAATGTTTGTAGAATCTGAATAATGTAAAAAATGGTATGCAAAATAAATGCCAATTGTGCTCCTAACAAAAATATACACATCATTTATTAAACATACTAACGTCTTGGGTGGTTTTTATTATAGGAAAATTTCACAATGTCATTCCTGAAAATGCGTCATGAGCTTATTAAGATTGATGTACTCCAACTTTCACAAAATCATCTCAGGTTCCTTACAATACAAAAAAACAAAAAAAAAATCAACAGCATTTCACTTCTTCAAACTTCAAAAGTCAACTTCACAGGGTTAGAGAGAAAAAGGGGAAAAAAACAATGTCCGCAGCACTCATCCTGTTGTGCAGGAAATGTGGGCCTTCACCAGCTGCCTCATCCCTAAATAAAACCATGTGAACAATACACGAGAATATGTGCAGTGAATGAAATGAAACTCTTATAATGTGGCGAATATATATATATATATATATATATGTATACAATGTATAACCTAATCAATATGACAGTTTGTGCGATAAAAGCACATTTTATCGCTTCATTCTCTCGCTTCAACTATCCTCATAACCTGAGTCAGAAACATGGTGTGTGTCCTCCCTGCTTCATAGCTTTCCACTCTGCTCCTCTTAAATCAAAAGCCAGTTTTTCCAGTGCATTAGTACCACACCCACCCCTGGCACATACCATATTATCATCACTGTCTGAAAGCCTTCAACAACGCCAGTCTGCCAAATATCAGCTTTCACGGGGTTCATGGGTTAAAAAAGCTTCCACAAGCCACAAGATGTTTTTGAAGTGTCCATATGTTCAGCCTGTTTTTGTCTTTGTTGCCTTGATTTGTTAAAGGAATTCACTTTATTGATACGTTATTGATATTTATACTGTATCATGCTTTTAGGTTTTACTCCAACCAACCATTCCCAAACTGACCAAAACATCTTGCATCATTTGAATCCTGTTGCTTTGTTTTAATACTTTTGGTTACTTTTTAAAAGTTTTTTTTTTTTTACAGTTTTAATTCATTCACTGATTAGAATCTGGACAAGTCAAGGACCAGGGTACCCCTGAGCAAGGTGCCCAATCCCCCATTGCTCCCCTTTGATTGGGTTAATTGGACTCACTCTAAATGTACCCCAGCCACGGAGTCATCCAGAGTAAGCCCGGATAATTGGGAAAGTTGCGGGCGTGTGGCGTTTCTCTGCCAAATCAAATATGTGGATTACTAGCAGATGATTCACTGAGGCAGCCCTAAGAGAAGGACGACGGGCATGGCCTCGTTTGGGAATTGCTGCTCTCATCTAATAAATAGTTAAAAATATCCATATGTTACACTCTTAGAAATAAGGGTTCCAAAAGTGTTCATCTACAAGGGCTGAGGTTCTGCCTGGAATTTGTTTTTCATGGGTTCTTGGTAACACTAATGGTTCCAGTAAGAACCATTTTGATCCAAAGAATCCTTTAAAATCCCTTTCCTGAATAAAGGGTTTTAATAGGGTTCTTGGTAACACTATATAAAAGGTTCTACCTGGAACCAAACAGGGTTCAAGCCGAAGGGTTCAAGGGTTCCTTTAACAAGCCGAATAACCTTAGATGGTTCTACTTAGCACTTTTCTATATACTACAATAGGATATAAGGACAGAAGCAGATCCAGTGCTTACAATTGTAAACAATTATGGCCTTTATTTGTAAGTATCATCATTATATCATTTGTAATGTACATTTACGAAGAAGTATAATCTTTTCTATCAATTATTATATGTATATGTTTTCACAGAAGGTGTAGTTTTTTTGTTGCATACCTCAAGATATACTGTACAATAATGATATTTATGAAACATAATATTAGTCACGAGAAAGATATTTCATTATAACTGCAATAATTAAATATATATGAAGTTAGTGCATTGTAACAAGTGTATTTCAAAACATTTACTGACACTAAATGCACACTGATAGATACTTATGGAGAGTGTACTTGAAGTGTTATGAGACTGATAATAATGACAATACTCAATCATACTCTTTCAGGAAGTTAATGACTGAAATTAAATGCGTCACAGCTGGACGTTAAGATGGCTCTCGTCGCGTTAACTTCTGCAGGTCGTGATCCCATGATGGATCTTTAAATAGGAGGAAGAGAGGAAGAGGTCTGCTCATCAGGCCTGCACAGGCCTGTCCACTTTATCGTGTTCCCGTCACACTATCAAGTCACACAGAAGCTCACCACAGAGGAAGTGATGCACGTCTACTCAAGGTTAAAAACAGAGGGAATTACACCACACACACACACACACACACACACACACACACAGGGACAAACAAATTCCCATGTCTGTGGTAGAGTAGATTCAACCTGGCTACATGACAAAAACCAAAGGACATGAGTCATGCACCAAACCACTGCGGTCGTAGTGGTTAATGTGGTTTTGGCACAACAACTTTGTTCTGTGGAAAAGACAAAAAAAAAAGAAAAAAGGAGGAAAACCCCCCCAAATTGCCCTGGCAATAGTCTGGAGGCACCTCTTTAATGTTGTTCTCATGAACAGGGCGGATGGAGATCTTTAGGCTTAAGACAAACATGACATAAATGGTTCCCACTGAGGCCTCGGCAATAGACCAGAAACAGATGTTTAGCGTGGACACTCTATACCAACACTTTGTGAAGGATCTCAGTGTTTACATGCCTTTTAACTGAGCTTCACGTAATGTAAGCGCCCTTCAACAATATGGATTTGTTTTACTTTCAGATTGAGTTTGCAGTATTTAAAGGGATCTGTTGGCTATAGGGGAGCAGGATATCCATAGCTAAGTTTAAATCTTCTGTTGCCTTTGAACGAACCAGCAGTTTCTCTTCCAGAGTTCAACCATGTTATACTATCATGTTTGAACAGTATAAATCCTAAACATGCTCTAATTTTACCTGAAGACCACCACATGTTCTCAGGCACACTTTGAAGAGATGTAAGGGGGGATTCAGTTGCCACTAATCCTGCACACTGAACCTCAAAGCGGACCAACTCCCAATTTCACTTTGTCAAAGAAACATGTGCTTATTAGCTATAGCACACACAAAAAAATGTACAATATGGTCCTGATTTTCAAGGATCATACTATAAGGGTTTATTTTTCAAAGCTATGGCCTGTTTCTATTGAACTGTGGCCAGTTTAGATAAGTAGAATAAAGATTTAACCTTGTTTTGTGTCTCTATCACCAACATGGCAGGATAAACTTAGGCCTACATTATTATAAAGAATAAAGATTGCTACTTCTTGCATAGAAAATCAAATATTGCTTTAAAGTAAACACGTACTGACCATAGGAGCAAAAAATAAACCTATTTACTCTTTATTTCCAGCCTCCATGTCTGATATGACCAATGTTGTAATTTTAACTGTCAGTGCTCCAAACCACATTAGCTAAGGGATTTTCTGGACGTTTCTTAGCACAACCAAACACAATAGTCACACTTGCCACATCACGGACGAGCAGGCCTGGCGAGTCGACGCAGGGCTGTGTGCAAACAAAAACTGATGACGCTGATGATTACGTCACGTTTCACAGAGACTCTCCCTATGATTCACTATTGCCTCTTCCATAGATGACTGAAAGTGTGTGTGTGTGTTGTTTATATAGCAACAGACTCTGCTGTGATTAATATATCTTGACATGTTCTTAAGAACTGGATGCCTCAACAGACATCAGAGATAAAAACAAAAAAATGTGCTGATGGCAAAGGCGTCTATACCACCCTCTCGAGGCCAGATATTCAAGCTGTTGCTGTTTTTGTTTTGAGCTTTTATTGAACATGACAACACCGATCACTTGTGTGTCATTATTGGTCAATGAAAATGTCATAGGTTTGCTTTTGAAAAATCAATGAGACTTTTCTGTTTCCAGTGAGTGCAGGTGTATCTGTAATTCACTGCTCACACAGCAGGGTCAACAGAGGGTCAACATAACTGAAATTGGGACTTGATATGAGTGACTATCGCTCATTTACATACACACTATATACTGTAAAAAAAAAAAAATTTAAATCGAAATTTCTAGGTAACTTGATGCAATCAATTTTTGAGTTTACAGCCCAACAAGAGTTTTTAAAAAAATTCCATCAACTAATATTATTTTGTTAGACCAACTAATCTTGTTCAGATAATGTAAAAAAAAACATTTTATTAAAAAGTACAATTTTGAATTTTGAGTTGGCACAACTTAACTTACAAGTTTATATATATATATTTATATATACAAATAATATTAGTTGATGGAACTTTTTCAAAAAACTCAAGATCTTTTGTTGGGCTGTAAACTCAAAAATTGAATGCAGCAAGTCGCCTTGAAATGTTGAGTTTTCTTTTTTACAGTGTACTAAATATTTGCGATGCAGTGTTTACAGTTTGTCTCAATAAACAAAAGGAACAAAAACAAGGGCTCCATAATAGAACATTTATTTGTTACAAAAGACAACAATGTTGGTGGTCAAGCAGTCTTGTATAAAGTACTTGAAAGCGATACTTGAGTAAAAGTACAAGTATCTTACCAGAAAATTACTTTGGTAGGAGTTGAAGTCTAATAGTTAAGAATAGAGTAGTATATAATAGATATATTTAGATAAATATTTTTTGAAACTTTTGGACTTTATCTTTATATTATGTATATTATTACGAGCCAAAATTTACGGCTAACAGCTGAGCGGCTAACATCTGGTGCCGCTAAAAACAACTAGCAACAATGAACGGGCATTATGCTAACCCTAACTGGTACTCAACTTTTATTTTGTAGTAACGAGTAAGATGGTTATGGGAAATGTAGTAAAAGTAAAAGTTAAAATATAAATAATGAAGTACAGATATGTGAAAATTCTACTTAAGTACTTATTCTACTTAAGTCCATATCATTACTCAGTGTTGTAATGTAACAAAGTACAAATACTCCAATACTGGAGCTTGTCAGACAGGTTGATGACATGATCAATCAGAAGAAAAACTGTTTAAAACACAACTGAGTATTGCATAATGATATTTGTGCTACTAGGTGAGACAATGAATATTTTTATATTATTATTATAGGCAAGCCAAGATTCTTTTTTCCTCATTTGCTGTGACAGCGCGGGCTCATTATTCACACATCACGACAAGTTTTCAATACTATATTAAAAGAGACAACTGTATTAATGCCGAATATAACGTGGCAGGTTGCTTAATGGACAATTACAAGCTTGAAGTATGGGGATTACATTTACTGTTACTTTGCAATCTGACTACATGTTATTATAATTAGAATAGTTAGACATGCAGGCATTGAAATATTACACGCTATGATTTAATTTAAAGCTCAAAAACTGAACTGAATCACCTCTGCTCTGGGATCTAAAAAGAGATTTCTTATCAACTCACATCTGAACGCTTTCGTTTCATCTCAAACCAAAACCTTGGTCCTGACAACAAAAAAGAAAATACTGTACAAAGACATGTTAATTTAAATAGATTAATAAACTGGCTGTTTAATAATTAACACCAAGGAGTAAATTCAGCACTTAATAGATACACTATTAACTTCTGAACTACTGAAGCATTTAGTCATATAATGCCTCTCACTGTCTCATCCATCTGTTCATTAAGAAAAACAAGATAACAGTTTTGGCGACAACGTGGTTAAAGAAGAGCTCTATTGCATAAAGTGGTGTTTTGGCCCAGATTTTTATTTTTACTTTTGTCAGGTCAGGGTCATCAGTCACTGCTTCAAAGTGATGGCGAGGAGAGCGGCTCAATGCTGCCATCCTCTGACACTTTTATGGAAATTCATGCAGCTGCTGACGGATGAAACCTTTGCTGAGATTCCCTCCACATTGTAACCGATTTCAAATGGTGCTAGACATGATGGAAACTCTAAACACCAGAAGAAAACGGTCAGCCTTGGTGAGAGGGGGGGCGGGGCGGGGCGATCAGGTTGATCCGATGACTTTCGTGATCGGTGGAACACTGGCCCTGGAAGAAGAATTGGCCTGGTCGAGAGCACCGGTGGTCTTGTTTTTTTAAACATTCCTTCATCTCTGTATCAAAAGTTAAAAAAAATCAAGGATATAAAACATCGCCACCGAGGAATCCCGAAACCTTCTGCGCACCGTTAGCGTTCCTGAAGTCTGTTCCTGCTCAAGAACACCGATTTCAAATGGTGCTAGATGGGATTTTATACTCAAGACACCATCTGAAACCAGTTCCCTGGGGAGGAGGCCTTGAGGTGACAACGTTCAAACGCCACTTTTCCATCTGAAATGAAAAGAAAAACTAAATATTAATATCATAGTTTTGAACATGTTTTATCATTGCCTTGAATCAACATTCTAAATGCATCCGTAAATCATTCTTATCCAATCAATCCAAGTGGTTTATTCTAGTAGTAAGATAAGATATATGATTAAGTTTGTACTCATTTCTCTCTCTTAGATAAGAAGATAATGTGGTTATTGGGGCATTGTCTGCAAAACATACAGTATTTCAATGAATATTTTAAAAAAGATGGCTCCCACAGGACAGTCAGACATCATGACAAACATGTATCTGTTCCTCTTTAGGCCATTTAACAGGAAAAGCTGATTTATTTTCTTTAGTCACACAAAACAAAACAAAAGAACATCTTTAATTTGCCTCAGTAGTTATACGATGGTACTGATAAACTCATTTCAAAGCTAAACTGATTACTAACCTGTTCCAAGTGAAATTTCTTTCCAAATTGAATTTATCTCACTAAAATTGTTCATTTAATTTTCAATCTTTATTTCATTTCAGATGGTCCCCGTGGTGAGTGCTTGAGACGATGCTCCTAGAACCTGAGCTCTTTCTAAAGACGCAGCGACAGTCAAAGATCCAGAGCTGATCGCTGGCACCCGGATTAAAACGAGAAGAACCACTGAGTCACGGCCAGCACGTACGAGGATGACACAGCAAGTGCATCAGATAACCCGGATCTCTCTGTATATGTAAGGGCACGACAGCCGTCTGGCACCAGAACTGAGCCCAGACAAAAAAAAAACATGTTATACAATCAGACTGTGGAAAAACAGATCCCCTCGTAGACGACTTTTTAATTCACGACAGGACAATGTGTCCTCAAACTCAGTCCTCATCCGGTGGCAACCGTTTGATAAAAAAAACATTATGGTAACATATGGGAAACAAATCAGATCTTTTCAAAATGGCAACAAGGGACTTAGATGATCCGTGTGAAATATTTGACGTTGTTGCATAATCCTGTCTATTAACAGGAGAAGGTGACATCGCAAATAATCCAAAAATCTTCATGTGTCTTTCAGGGACAAATTGTGGCGTTTCTCCCTTAATCCTCTTCACTCACAGTTTAGTGTCTTGGCTTCTATGACAAAAGAGCAGGTGAGCACACACCTTGTTTTACGGACGTGTACTTTGACCCAGAAACAAAGTTAAATATCCTCACTTTCTAAAAGCACTTCCTACAAAAACACAGTGTCAGGTTTGAGCGGTAACTCGGGGGCAGACAATGGGAGTCTGAAGACTGAGGCTTTCATGCGTCTTCTCCTTGTTCCCGCTGTTTCCGACTCCTCCCGCGTAACAGTGCTTATTTGTGAACTCTGTAGCTATCTCTCTCCTGCTGTTGTTCTTATTTACTCCGAGCCATTTTCTCTGTCTATCGTGTGCGTTCGCAGCGACCGCTCTCTCTCTGCATCTGAGCAGCTTTTCCTTTTTCCTGCCGAGTCACCTGACCCGTCTCCCCGTGTAAGTTAAAGGAGCGCCGGCTCGTTCTGAAACCAAAGCAAAACTGTACTCCATCGTCCCGCTGTTGGGGGACTGTTTGCTGGCTCGAGCAGCAACATCATCATCTGGGATTTATCCAAACTGAATTATAGCAACGAATCCCCACTGTGTGCGTGTGTCAAACTGCGTCACAGGGAGAGAGACACGTAAGAGCTGTGAAGAAGACTGAATTCCTATAGGTTTTTGTGACGTTTGTGTGTTTGTAGGACAGTGGGAGGCGGGGCTGCACACGCGTGTGCATGTGTAAACAGGGTTGGCGGTTAATCCTCTTACAGATTAGAGGTCCTAATTTATCAAGAGTGAGGGGGGCGAACTTGAGGTGACGTGTTTTAAACCTCTCAACATTTGTTTGGTAAATGAAAACTGCAGTTTTTTTTTTTTTTAACATTCTTTGGCTGCACTTATATTAATGACTAATTAATAGGTTGGAAATAGGGTTAAGGGTTAGCTAATCGGGTTTCCTGGCATTGACTAACGAGTAAATGTTGGTCAAATCACCGAGGCACAAATAAGCTGTGTCATTATTTCACCGCTCTATCTTACAGGAATAATTAAAGGCCAGTGATAATGGCAGTAAGGAGATGTTCCCGTTGTGATTCAGAATGCAAGGCAACAGTTATCCCCCCCCCCCTCCACGCTGGGTGTCTTGCCGCTAATGATACCTGCAAATGAATGCTGCCTCACACTTGTCTAATAATACATCATCATCAAGCAAAGACCAGCGGCGCTGTGAGTTTAATTTTAGCGCTGTCATCTCTCGGCTCTGTGCCGCCTCCTTTTTCTGTGATCTGTGAGAAGGAGGGATCTATTTTAAAAGGCAGCGTGGGGTCACTTTCCATTTTTCTCTCAGGGGGGGTTATGTGGGCTACAGGTGATGCCGAAGCCCTGACTGTGCACACTCACACGGCTCTCTCTGTTGACTTTTTCGAAGTGATCGAGATTAGGTTTAACGGGAAACGTTGCTCCAAAAATCTCAGCATGCAGGCCTCTTGTGCAAGGCTCCTCTTGTTTGTTTGACTTGAGAGGCAGCGCCGCTCCCCAAAAGAACAGCAAAATAACTATTGAGGTCAAGTTCCCTTGTCTGGGAAAGTGGGTCACTTGTTCTAATGGTCAGCCTCAGAAGACGCGGTAATCACAATACGCAGAACTTTGGCAGCATCTGAAATAAAGTCGATTATTGGACTCATATTTTCAATATAATGTTAAAAAAAAAAGAAGCAGAAGAAGAAGAAATGAGGTTCTGTTGTAAGGCCATCCCTGACTTTTACCTCGTGCTCTGACCTTTACCTGTTTGTTTCAAAACTACTACTGACATTCCCTCAGGAGTCAAGTTTCTATTCAGTACACATAATTAAAGCTCCAAAGCTCCCCTTCCTCTCCCTCCCCTCCTCACTCTGGCTCACTCTGTCTCTCTTTCCATTTCCTTGCCAACAGTTTAGCAACAGCTCATGAGGTCTGCTGCTGATTCACCCATTGACCGCGCAAATCCACTTGTCGTGAAGTAGTTTTGCTCCCTCTGCGTGTGTGTGTGTGTCTCGTTTTTACCTCCGAGGCTCACCGAGGCGAGTAAAGTACGTCATCTCCTGGCCTTCTGGCAGGTAAGCAGTAGGCGGCACCACACCCTTTTTTTTTTTTTTTTCACCAGGGTCATTAGGAAGGCAGTGTACAAGAAGCCCGCGGCCTGTGTCAACAGCAACAGTGACAACACATCAGACATGTCAGTGTCCTGCTGGGCTCCGGCTGGTGTGCATTACAAGCTCCAGCAAAAGGAAACAGATCTGCTAAATGACAACAACAACTCGAGAGGAATGCAACACAACAACTCAGTGACTGAGGAGCCTGCAGCTTTGTGAGATGAACTTATGTGGAATAATAACAATATGTTTGTCCATGCCATTAACACAAACAAAACAAAAACAATAGAAAGCTGTAACAAAAAAAACAGCTGTTTTTCATGGAGAGATGAGGCATATCTGATTGTCAACATCCAACAACTGATGACATCAAGAACTATACTGTCCCACAGCGCCCCCTGTGTTTGGATGCGATGTGTTTTCATCCTATCAAGTGCGCACTGAGAATCCAGGTTGTTATTAAGGAACTCGGTGGGATCTGTGTGACGCAGCAAAAATGTTGTTTGACACATGGAACACAAAACAAGCTGCGTCACTATTGTTTTGCTCACTTTAAGTTTTTTTTTTTTTTTTTTTGCCTGCGTAATAACACAAACAACACAACAACAGTCCCAGCGTCCACTGCTCACCATGTTTTGAAAAGTGCTCTGATTTGTTTTTTTCTTTTCTTTTTCTTTTCTTTAATCGAAATGATCGGTGATCATTAGAAACGTAAGAAAACAAGTCCACGAGGCTGTGAGGTGTTCAATGACCGTGCTAATAAAAACTGCGTAACAGCGTCCTCTCCCACAACAAAGATTACGCACTACCCATCTCTTGCGCAGCATCCTATTCCGAGCTCTGGCTTCACACGCCATCCCTGCCGATTCCACGCTTTGTTTACTTCCACATTTTAACACAAGACGCGGCCATAACTCCACTTTAACACCGAGCACAACTACGCAGCTTGCTCCACCATCGCAGCGGAAATTCCCAGTGGATTTCATGTGGTTTGCGTGTCGCTCCTTCCCGCTGACGCAGTTTTAATTTACCTGTTGTCATGTCGATGATGAAACACTCGTGATTACCAGAAAGTGTTTACAACCTCTTCCTCGTCAGCCCTTTGCTCTCTGCGCTGCTCTGAACTCAGGACTTTTTCTTTTTTGTTTTCTTTAACAGACTTAACACTTGCGCCTCTCGGCTTTAATTCTTACCGAGCACTCGAGTGGTTATGAATTACATAGTGGTATTCTCTACGCAACATACGCAGCGTTGTGCTCTCGCTCTGTTACGACACGAATGACTTACGTGTTTATCGCAAGCATGTTTTCCTCCTCCGGTGGCGAGGGAGTCTCTCATCGATGTCCCGGCCGGCGCCAGTCAGAGCCGCTCCCCGCTCAGCGAGCAGTCCGCTCCGGCTTCTGTTTCAGCGTCACTGTCGCCGTTAGCGATCGCGGTGCGTTACGTTTGACACCGTGTATCCTCCGGAACGATTTTCCATAGCGCAACACGGTAACTCCGCCCCGGACACTCCCCCGGTCGGTGGTTGGTGGAGCGGCCGAAGAGTCTTTCCTCATCGCCAGAATCACATGTGGCTGACGCATGTTTACAAACATCGGTGAGATCACATGGTAATGGCGCCGTTTTACCGTAAACTACCTCCCTTTGACGCAGCGTCCAGATGTCGTGCCGAGAGCCAATTATTCCCCTTTCGAGCATAATGAAAACACATCGGATGAACATTTCTGTTTACATTCTATACTACGTCCTTAAAAAAAGGGTTTTTAATTATTTATTTTATGTTTATTTTTATGTGTGTTTTTGAACATTTCAAGGCATTTACGAATACATGACAGTTCAAAACGACTCTATAGTAATAACAACAGGAACAAAAACACATATAGTAATCGATATAAATAGTAAACAACATATCTATCTATCTATCTATCTATCTATCTATCTATCTATCTATCTATCTATCTATCTATCTATCTATCTATCTATCTATCTATCTATTACATAAATCACTGCTATGACTATATATTTTGAGTCTTAAATTAAAAATGGGTAGTTAATATACACATTTTGAAGTGATATTATAGCTCAGTATAGATGTTATGTAGATTATAGAAATGACTAGAGAATAGTCTTTTTATTCATTGTGTCCTATCACACAGATCAGAATAAGGACCACCTCTGTGTGGGCACAGCTGAACAGAGGCCCGAGGAGACGTGACGTCTTGCTGACTCATTTGTCTGACTCATCATCTGACAAGTAAAGAGGGCAACATTTAGCCCAACACCATGATATTTTATAGTCGGTTTACATCAACTTTCACTCTCCGAATCAGTTAAAACAATCACTTTACTTGTGTACCACCCCCTTATTTTTGGTTTATTTACTTATATTTTCTCTGATTGTATTTATCATTTATTTATGTATTTACTTCAACTTCGTGTCTGTTTGAGTCCCATCATGTGCTCTGTTCTAAGTAAAGCCTTAGTCTGGTGCGATGGGATTGTATTATTAAAAGAAAGAAGGGAGAGAAAAAAAAGGAATCTTCTCGACTGTGGTTTACGGTAAGTGACGTGACTCATTGCTCCCCTCTACTGTCACTTACGGTAATGGACGCTTTACGTCATCTCACGCGGGTTTTGGCGGTAAATCATCTCAGCTGAGATCACCGTCGCATTAAGCTAAAGCCCAGTGTTTGTGTGGGTCAGCGATGCTAGTTGTATTTATATTTTTTACTCTCACCGTGTTTAAAGTAAGTATACAAACTGTTTATACACAGTGTCGTAAAATGGCAGAGCTCATACATGTCTCACACACAGCGTTTGAACAGAACACGTCTTTAAACCACCATATAGCAACAGTCAACGTTGTAATGTAACAACGAGAAGTTAAGCTAGCTTTTCTGACATAAATAACACCACATGAGTTGGTCTTTGCGGTTTTATTCTACAACCTCTCCAGTTATAGTGAGATAGCGACGTTCTCCCAGTAGATGGAGGTAAAGCCTCAATTATTGTGCTCTAGCACATGGGTCAACTTCTTTTCTTTTTTTTCTTTTTATTAACAAATTAGACTTTCCAGTGGTTGCTTTGTCACTAAGTTGGACGATATTTTGCCCAGTTAGTAGTGCTCTTTGGTCACAATTTGTTGTCATTTTTGTACATACCTTATATTATTATTATTATTATTATTATTATTATTATTATTATTATTAATAATAATAATAATATTATTAGTTGCCTTCTAAATGCAATGTATTATCCATTCTCTTCCAAGTTTGTATTTGTCAGTTGTCTACCTGTGACATAATATTTGCTGCTATAAAATAGGTTTTATTTAAAGGGCTATATAGGTAGTCATAGTCAACAAAGTCACGTAAAATACCTCTCAAAACTAATTTAATTATAAAATAAAATGTATTTAGCTTTTATTTGGTGGACAGGAGAGTTAAATGTTATGGAAATGAGTGTTGGCATGTGTTATGCCAAGTAATGAGTTAGAATAAAGCTGACTTAAAAAGTTGAAACACAGAGGTGGGTGATAATTTAGGGTGATAATTTATGCCTTATGCTTTATAAATCACAGGACAACACGTGGGATTATGTGATGCAATGTAAAAAACTAACTCAAAAACAGCATCCTCACTAAACTTTGACTCATACCCCTGTGATAAGTAACGAAAATAAGTCATTGTTTAATTTTATTTTAACTAAAGAACAGGGTGTACTGGCCCTAAATTCCAAAACGAAGGGAAATAATTGGGGTGATGGGTAGGACTGAAGTAAGACTTAGAATTGTAACACAGAATTGATTGACATACTGTATGATTTAAATACATACACACAGTCAAAACGTGGGGGCATTTTTGACCCTGGACAAAGGATGTATGGCAATCAAAACATACATTTGAAAGTGATGGGCATAGCATTAATGAAGACATGCATGTATCATAGATACATTCTTTATCCAGTTGCTGCAACAGTACAAGAAAACCAGGTGTTCAACATGTAATTGGTCAGAAAATATTAATAGAAATTATTAATTATTTTTAATAATTAATTTTGTTATTCATTTTCTTAAAAACCCTTGCACGGGGCACCATTATGTTGTGGTTCAACAATAGAGGCAATAATTTGATTGATAAAAATAAAAGTAATAAACATTAATTAATTAGTTTAATGATTAATTAACTTTAGACATTATGTTGTGATTCAACTTGTAATTGGTCAGAAATATTAATACAAATTATTAATTATTTTTAATAATTAATTAAGTTATTAATTTTCTTTAAAACCCTTGCACGGGGCACCATTATGTTGTGGTTCAACACAGGGAACACGGACAAAACTAAAGATATGAACAACAAAAAAGATAAACACGCATATCATTGTTATATATTGTAAAGCTAATGATGGTAATGGACTGTCAACCCGCGAGCGACCCTCTGGTGGAGGATAAAGCGGTAGAGGATGGATGGACTGTGTCAACCAATAAGCTTGTTGATGTTGGCCCCTCAAAAACAAATATGTGACATATGTCTGGTATATTGCAAAGGAATTGAGAGACAATTACAGGGCCACATGTGATGTTAGAAAATATAGCCATGATTGTGCTGATAAATGACAAATGGGACTGACGTTTTAACTATGTGTTGTTGAAGGATTTGGAGTGACCTTCAGTGATGGAGCGACGAGGCCTTGATCGGAGTCGTTGCTGAGATGCTATCAACAAAACACCACTGCATCTGTGACCTTTGTGCCAATTCAGTCTAACAGCAGTCAGTGGCCATCTCTGTCCCAGTGAATTTGGTAAGTGAACCATTACAGCAAGCATGTGTAGGCTGTCAGAGTGTAACACACACACACACACACACACACACACACACACACACACAGGATGAGAAAGTAATGCATATTCCAGATGATCCATCGGCAGAATGACAGGTGACCTTCTGACCGTGTGCTGTGTGACTGAATCTTCTGGGCCATTAGGAGCCCCAAGGTCAAGCCTCTTTGTCTCTAAATACTTGTTGACATTGGCAATGGACCATTACTGACAGCACCAGTAGTAAAAACAACTGTGCTCTCTTATTAAGATACAGATTTACAGATGTACCGATTTGATTCATAGTAGATCAAACTTTAAACTGCTGGAAAGGTCTACTGAATGACATCAACATTATTTGAAGAATTGATGTCACTTAGGAAAACCTGAACGATTTCAAAAAAACATAGTCACAAATAACTAATTTGAACTGACTGGTGGAGGAATTAGTGGATCAGCAACTCCTTCTTGTACTGTGATGTAAATTTGTTGGTGCAGGGATCATGACTTTCCCAGTGTGTCTCTTCAGCGGTAGTGCCCCGCTTCGGCGGCTTATTTTAGGGGGGATTGGGGTGTCGTCCCTTGTCTCCAGGCCTGGTACTTAATTTTCCCCGATCCATCCACAGTCAGCTTGACCATGACTGCCCAGGTTAGACCATGCACCTGGCTCCAGGTTGTGTCTCCAGTGGCGACCTCCAATCTTACGTCACTTTTCAAACGTTTTCAAACTTAAAATTGATAATTGCTGTGTACAGCTTTGTATTTTTTATAACTTGGAAAAAGGATTCTCATCACTGCTGATTTGCAGAATTTTGGTGTTTACAAGTACTTTGTAGGTGTAGGTGTAGGAGTGTGGATGCTTGCTTTGTCAAATTGTCAAAAAGACAAATTAATCAACATTCTTAAACCAAATAAGCACCACTGACACAGCCCACACAATGATATTGTCAACAATCACAGTTTATGAATCAGACACAGTTACTACTAACAGAGAAAGCAGGCTTATTTACACATGCAGGACATTATGAAAGCACCTAGATTTAGAGGCTAAAAAAAGTGTACAAAAATAAAGGACCACTGATGTATTTTTTGTATCAACAAGGAGATAAAAGCAGTCTTTGGAATGCTGAACCTGCTGTGTGTCATGTAGGAATTTCATGGTAGTGATTTCTGATTACCAACATGGCAAGTTCTAAAACTCCCAAGCTATCTGTTCCGCCCTTTTCTCAGGGATGGAAAAAATGCTGCAGGACTGAACTATTCACAAATGCAGTGGTAAAGAGTAGGAAAAGAGTTGGGAAACAAAAACTGTACAGATGTCATGAAAAATACTATGTGTTCAACCACAAAAACAGAAATGTATGCTTTGCAAGCTATTCTAATAAACAGTAGTTATCAATGTTTAGTTGTTCGTTATGCTATCATTGTTAAGAACGTAGGCAAAGTGTTCTCTGACATTTAACATCATGGATAGGTTGGTATGTTGATTCTTCAGTAAACCAAAGTTCATGTCGACCTTATACTGTCACCCGTTCTTTGGTTTCTATGAAGAATGCCAAAAATGGCATGTTTTTATTCAAGGAAGGCCATCTCTGAGAAAAATCTTCAGCTGTCTATAAATTCTAACCCCAGTATTATTTATTTTTCACTTAAAGAGAAAGGAAACATTAAGCAGTGAGTGTCAGCCCTTTTTACAATATCACATAGACTTATGCCTGCCTTCGTTGGTTTAATTGCATTCTCTGCTTCTTTGTGAGGGATCAACGTCACATATTTGGCATTGTTTACTGATCCTAGAATGATCACTTCAAGACTGAAGTCAGCGCAACTAACAGTCAGTCTCCTGCTGATCAATCCCAGTACCAAACAGCTTTTGTAGGCTCCTCTTGACCACCATCGGCCAGTGATCCCAAACTTTTCACATTACAGGCATTGTCATTATTGTCATTGTCGGGATGAGCATCATCATTGTTGACGTCAGGTACAAGGTGAGGGTAGAAGGAGTGGATGTGAATCTCGTTGTTGGTGGGTCGGTCATGTTGATTCCATTTATCATTTCATGTGTGGACAGTCTCTGAGGCAGCAGAGGGACTTGTGTGGTGTGTCCCAGTTTGTGATTGGTTTAGCAGGAGGTGGCAAGTGTCGAGATTCACATCTCAGTGTCTGCCACTGGGTTCTGGGAGTGTCCGTTAGTGGTGGGGGCCTGGTTGGTCCCATTTTCGGGTGGAGATTCTCCGTTAGTGGTGGGCTTGTCGATGGGCTCCTGGGGCAAGGGGGCCACAGACACCAGGGTATTAGCTTGGTTCTCCTCGTCTACCTGGAAAGACTCCGCCTATGGGCAAAACAGAGCCATCACTTTAAGATCAGAGTTTAAAATGGATGAAAACATTTTTATTTTGCTGTTCAAATACGACTAACAAACAATCAAGAACGTGTGGGAGAACATTGATTTGTTTGTGTGGGTTGTGGTCAAAATTATACAAAAACATTCTTCACGGGTGAAGTTGATGGGTTTCAGCAGCTGTGTGCACTTAGAGGAGTGTTTGTAATTATTTTAATGGTGAGAAATGACATGGATGCAAACTTGTTATTTTACTTCTAGCAGAACCTGTTATCCATGTGTAAGGTATGGTGAGGTGTTCATTGAGTCTGCGGATATTATATAAGAATATTATTCACTGTTTCGTTTATGGGTGTGCCCCCCATATGAAAGCATTTAAAATGATGTCATGGGTTCTCACGAAACAATAAAACAGAATATGTAGCCCCATGGGAGGAGGTTGAAGCAGAAACAGCTTCAACCAATTAATGATGCTTTGAGTTGGACGGAACAGGATTTGAGTGGACGATAACCATAAATGTGATCTTTTATCCAAAGCTCACAATGCTCTTCTTTTCTCACAAAGTAGTACTAAAGCAGTAAATAATCATATATATATTTATATGTATATATATATATATTTACTCCTGTGGTAGAAAGGAAAATGGATCAGGGGAGAAGGTAGTCAGGGTCCCCATCAGCACACTTGTGACATGGTCATGGGTGGAAGTGGTGGAAAAAGGTTCTTGTTTTAAATCCTGCTACAACCAAGCTCTTTCCATGTGGAGTATGAATGTTCTTCCCATGAGAGTGGTGTTGCCCTAGGTGCTCTGGCTTCCTCCCACGACAATATTAGCTCCAGCCCTCTCCAAAAATGACCATAAAATGATAAGCAGTACAGGTATGAAAGATGACAGATTTGTTTCTGTGGTTTTAACAAACCCCAGATTTTAGAGACATATTGAATTACCAGTGCAACACACCTCCTCGACTTTACTCACCAGTCTGACTCCTTTGGAGTTCTTGCGGTGGGTCTTGAAGTAATAACCAGCTACCAGCAGTGCAGCAAGCACAAGGCCGGTCAGCAGCAGGGAAACCAGAACCAACTTGGAGTTTTTCCCCCAATGAGGCACAGCTTCCTCCACATTAGTCTGAACCCAGAAATTACAATGAAACAACACCAAAGTCATCAACTCAGCTGATCATGGGAGCTTTTAACAAGCCACATACATTCAGTCACTCTGTGTGAAGTACAACTGTCGTATATGTTGACAAGGGACTTGTCAAGTTGACAAGTGCTGAGCTTCATCAATACAAGTATACACTTTCCTTTGTATGTCTATATAACTTTGTATTACATATTAGGATAATTGTGCAAAATATATTAAATAGGAATGTGAATGGAAAACATTGTATAGATTACGGAGTGGGTGGTTTTGGTTCAGGGTAAGGGTTTTGTGTTGCAAATATGATTACAAAACAAAAATCAGGACTGAATGCTCAAAAGAGAAGACAACATCACTGTTACTCTTTTTTTTTTTTTTTTTACAAAGATTGTTTTTTTGGCTCTTGATTATGGCAATATCAAACCAAAAGATCCCATTGAGCAGACTGAAAGAAATACTTTTTACACTACACAAGTGCTAATGAGGCTTTTCAGCATATGTTGGACTAAGGCAAGAAAAATGTACGTCAAGTACAAAGAGACAGATGGGTGTGAGAGGCACACCCATACCCCAAGATTATCCCCATGGTACTGGGGGAAAATGCTCTGCAGCTGACAAATTGATTGTTTGTGGGCTTTTTGTTTTGTCACACAAGTTGTCATCTTGGCAGCTCCAAGTCTTTGCAAAACACAGGGAGTGTTTTTCTTCGGCCGAGTGCATGTTCTCATCCAGTCAGGTTATGAGTCAGCAAACAACTTGTCAGTTGTTGCTGTAGTCGATATGTTTTATGAGACATCTTTTATCATCTTGGTTCATGCCTTGGTCATGACCATAGAGAATCACAATAATGCACTTGAGCCTGACTTTACAGTTCCAAAGTTATTTTAAAGTAAACATCATACTAACTGCAATACTCTCTAAAGGACTGGTACTTTACCTTATCTTTGATGTTGTCATTATTGAATTTGTTAGCCATGCCTGTAACATCATCTGCAAAAAAAAAAAAGAAATTTCATGTTAAAATATATATTCATTCACAAGCAATGGCAGACTTCCCTTTGGCAAAATGTTATGTCCCCCAAAACCCTGGAAGTCATCTTTCTACAGTGAAACTAAAGTCTTGCAGGACTAACTTGTGAAGGTTAAATTGTCCAATTTAACCTTCACAAAGGCTTCATGCCGAAATATCAAATGAAAGCTGAATGAATGAAAGCTTTTCATGGTGTGTAATGGTATGTTTTGTTTAGTTGCTGTGAGAAATGTTACTCACCTTCAACATACTTTCCAGACACAAGGATTTCATCAGTGTTGTCCTCTTGGTAGATCTCTAGTTTACAGTCTTCACCGCACAGATCCTGCAGAACACTTTCAATCTTCGCTTTGGTGTCTTTCTGCAAGGTGACAAAAATGTAAGATTATTAGCATTAAAATGTTTCATGAAGACTGAATCTGTGAATCTGAATCCATGCCTCCTTTAACATCTTAATCTATGTCTTGTCTTGAATCCCATAAGGGTTATTATAACCTTTTGCCTCCTCTTGTGGGAGCTCTTGTTCCAGGTTTCAGGTGTGGCAGGAGGTTTTCTTACAAGACTGGAGTAGGAAACAGTGACCTTTGTCTGTCTTAAGAACATCTTATTGCTCATTTTCTTAAAACCAGAGTGACAGATGGTGTCACACTAAGGGACTCTCATTTACTCTGCTGGATGTGAAATATTGCCATCGTCTGCTTTATTTTAAATTGAATCATATTTCATCATCAAATCCTAATTCATATGGAATGCATCTGAGGTTTGGATACCAAATCTGTATATGAGATCAGAAAAAAAACACAAATGCTGTGACTCATCTAACTCAAATAGCAAAGGGGTCAAAGCCTTCTGACCCCTACCAAAGCTTCATTTATTCTTAAGCTATATTAAATAATAGAATGTCTTTGTTGCCATTAAACATTCACAGTGTCCGTGAATGTGGAATTTCTTTGCACAGTAACTGCGTGTTTAAGAAATATTTTAAGGGTTTATGAGCATATCAGCTGGATATTAAACCATGATATATTTTAAGATAGTAAAAAGCATTAAACCTTTTTTATGAGCAGAATTAATTTCATGATAGTTCTTTTTAGAATGATCTATAATTATTTAATTCCCCAAGCTGTTAATACGTTTAGCATTTTGCAGACTGGCTAAATGGTAAATTGGAGTCCTTGGTTGACCAAACTTTTTTACTTGTGTGGAAATTTTAGAGGGAAGACGCTCCAGCTGAATTGAATGATAACTCTGGCCTTGTTCAAATGCTTAAATGTTAAATGCTGGATTGGATGCTCGGATTGTGAGAAGTGTGGCTGGCTAAAATCCTATCGAGTTATGTTAAGACCTCCACATAAAAGTTAGAATTTCTGTAGGCCTCAAAGCTGTTACCCTGGCACACATCAATGCACAAACGCACAGCCACATTGCTGCCTCAGGCCTCTATACGTAATATAATCTATGGTGGCATTGAGTCCACTCTCCGTCTGCCCACATTTTTTTCACTTTACTGATTAACGGACTTCTGTCTGATTCTCAATCAATAAGAATTTATAACAGCGTGGCACCAAAACAAGGAAAGAGAATATTTTTCTATCTGACATACTTTGTCGATTTAAGTGTGTATGTGCATCAGTCTTTTGTCCTCCTGCAGGATCATATTATGGCCTGTGATTATTTTCTGCTCTTTGCATTGCATTGTTATTCACACATCAATAGAGTAGAGTATATACAGTCTGCACATCACATTACTAACAGACAGAGAATGAGTTTTAAACATACACAGCTGGAGGATTCCTTGAGTTTCAGATTGACAGCATTTTTATTCTGGACCACCTCTTTGCTGACACAGATGACATCATCCTTTGGCGTTGGCGTTGACTGCGGAGAGAAACCAAAACCTTGTATTTATCCAATTACTGTACTTTATTTCTTTTTCAAAAGGAATGACTATAAATATACTTTAGAGCTACAACACAGCAGCGTTCTTTTGAGAAACAAACCCAGTTCACATTTATATACGTGTACATATATATATATATATATATATATATAGATGTATACATGTGTGTATATATGTGTATATATATATATATACATACATATGTGTTTATAAATAATGTCTTATACAACTTGCATTAGATTTGCCTTACCTGTGGTATGTTCCTGGGGCCATCACCTCTGGCAGGTATCGGTGCTGGGGTTTCTGCTTTCTCCTCTTTGGGTTTTTCTGTCATTACTTTGATGGTGGTCTGAGTTCCTGCATCGACTGCTTTCTCTGCATCTGCTGGGCTGCTGGCCACGTCGTTTCCTCCTGCTGCTGCTGTCGTCGGTGCAGCCGGTTCTGGAGCTTTCATAGTAGGGAGCACCAAGATTTGGCCCTGTGAACTTTCTGGCTCTGTTTATATAAAAACAAAAAGCAGAAAAAAACCTTTAACTTGAACGTTTTTTTTGAAGGCAGTAATATACCTTATTAAAAGTGTTTGCTCTGTATTTAGAGGTTTACTACATCAAATTCAAAACACCGAGGTCTGTTAGGTTTCGTTTTTTGACGTAACTGGCAACCCGTGGTTGCTCGGCAGCTGAGACTCTACTGACTGCAATGACTGGTAGACGGCGGTAGGTGGCGCCACATGCCAAAACATGATTTCAAAACATAAACATGATTTGCAGTCCGCAAAAGATTTGTTTTATTGCAAATATTTTGGCTGTACTGTTGTTGTTGGTGAGTTCAGTTTGTTATATGAACATTATTCCTGAGTCTCTGTGACATTAGGAGGATTTTATGGCCAGTTGCTTTAGATTTATTACATAATGCACCTTTAATTTCTATGATACCCTGGTATTACTGCTGAAAATTAATATAACCATGGGACTGCATCTGCTTTCAGTATCGCTCATAAGCAATAAGCAATAAGCTTATAAGCTCATTATTTATTCATATGAATGAATGCCTGTGTGTGTGTGTGTTTTTTTTTTTTTTACCTGGAGATTTAGTTGTCCTTGGAATCATATCTCCTCGTACAGGTCCCTCCAGCGACAGTGCTGCTGTCACAGCGACAATTTCGTCCTCCTGTGCAATGACACCGGCTGTAAAATCAGAGGAAGAGCTTGTGTCAGTTATTTAGATAATAATTAATAATAATGTGTGCACATGTGTTCACAACACAACTCTCCACAGTCTGTCCTTACATCACAAAGTGTCATAAGTTTCCAATTTTACAAGATCTGCACGAGCCAGAAGCTCTGACCTCTTGTTCACTCCCACTGGGACGTGTGCAAGGATCTTCTCGGGGAAACCATTAGGCTCCTGACGAACACACTGTGAGCTACATCATGGATTTATGCCAATGTTTTTTTTTTCATTATTCTAAAAATAAGCCATGGACCAAGCTAAGATTTCGGCAGCTCAAAATTCTTTTGCTGTACCATACTGAGCCCTACTGTGCATTACCTCACTCACCTAGGATAATATTTCTATTCTCATAAAGCTATACTATATATATAAGGCACATTTAAATGTTAATTACACACAGAACTTACCAAAGGGCAAAACAATGTCTACTGGTGAGATAGTTTTACTTTCTATGGATTGAGAAAGTTTTGTAGCACTTCATTTCTTTAAGACAAAGAGGTATTTGGAGCCAGCTCCACATTGTCATGTACAAATGGAAAGAAAGGCACGATCTTATCTTATGCATGGTTAAGGCTGAAAAAAGTTGTGTTTTGGAAACTTATTCTTCTCCACACATGACTTATAATTGGGGGTAGTAGCTCAGAGCTCACGTGGTCCTGTCTTTACATGAGTTATCACCCTAATGAACTTAGTGTGTGAGAATTCTCCCCTGTGTTCACTGTAAGATTCCTTCGTGTCCCTGGAGGCCTACACCTCCGCATTAGTGGAATATTAGGTAATAGATCTTATTGCAGTGGATAAATGATACTCTCAGATCCATGGATCACGTCATGAAGTAATTTACTTTGAAATGCAATCTTTCTCACTTGGTCTTGAAAACTTCTTGTGGGTACAATGACTCACTTTAGTTTGGGCATGAGTGGAATATACAAGTAAAAAAAAAAAAAAACAGTTGACCAAAATACCAAATAATTTTCTCAGACCCACTGAGAGGTTCTAGATAAGGATGCCATTGAATACATCATTCATTCATTCATTCTCTACTGCTTTATCCTCCACATTAGGGTCACTCAGGGCTGTAGCCAATCCCAGCTGACATGGGGTGAAAGGCGTGTTATACCCTATGTCCATCACAAGGCCAACTTACATAGATCAACAACCATTCACCCTCACAACAGTCAATTTATCATGTCCAATTAACTTAATGTACATGCTGTGGTGTGGAAGGAAGATGGAGTACATGGCGAGAACATGGAATCATCTAGTCACTTTTCAGGATTACTTTGTGATGAAGTCTTGATGTTTCTTGTTTGGTTCTTTTAGCAGAATAACATTTAGGGTTTGTTTGATTCTCTGCTAATTTATAAAACATATGCCAATACAACCCACAACCACTGAGCTGTTGAGCCTCAGGTCATTATTGCTGTGAATTTCTCAGGTCAAATTGCAAAGTGAGACTGAAACCTCAAATACCCAGAATGCAATCCCTTTACCCACAGCTCCCTCTCTGCTTCTAACAACAGCATTACCTCATTTTTGAAACATTCCCATACAGCACAAACTCTGCAGATTTCATTACTTATCACTCTCTTGCTCTGTAATTTATTTAAGATTTGCACTGTGTTCTGCCCTTCTTTTACATCAAGCTTTTCTTTAATCTGGTACTTTATTTAAAGCCTTAACACTTGTGACTTTAAATGATGAAAATGATGTAAAACATGATTTTGTGCCTGTGGTGATAACCTTCAGAAGTACGGATGTACTCAAATGTATACAGAAACTGATCAGTATCATACATGATGCAGTGCATTCCTGTGTGACTGTTATGTTTAGAAATGAAGCCAACGATAGCAAAGCTTTCGTCATCTGAAATCACGCACACAACGCATTGAGTTCATAATTTGATGTCTAATACGAGCCAGTGTATTTAAAATACCTGCTGATAATCTGTGATACATTGTGGTGCTGAGATTAAGACAATTAAGTTATTCCTGAGTCAATTTTGTTATGTGTTTTGTTGTATTTGAAGTCCTCTATACACAGGCTAAAATCAAATCCTGGAAACGTCTACTCGTGATGCACTACTTTGATATAAAAAGGCCATCAATGTTCAGTACATACCAGCTTTAATGACGGGTTAGCTGTTGCTGTTGGAAAATGGTCACACAAATTTATGATTCGGATTAAATTGATGTTTTTATATTGCTTTAAAAATTGCTCCTTGTGTATAACATATTCCTTTGTACCTCTGGTTCCACTCTCCACATGGTTTCACTGTTCCACACAGTAATTCACACAATGGTGGCACTGTGGCACATGTCCACTGACTTCCTCAGATAGGTCAATGTGACAGACAGGTGCCACAAGTACTGAGTAAAGGCTGTGTGCTGTGTTTGCAAATGGGAGGGGGAGCAGTAATCTCCAAGGAGGTCTTGGAGCATACTCGGCAACTGTCCATTGCAGCTGTCTGTCTTTCAGTATCCAGCAGAAGTAAACCTGGAACACCTTATACTGTACGTGTTGGCTTGTATGAGAAAAATCAGGGTTACTAATCACAGAGCAGCTTTGCAGTTTCTGTAGTCATGTCAAATCTACTCTATAAGCTGTCTCGTAGTTTCACTATAGAGCCAGGATGCTGCGTCATGTCAAATATGCTTGGTGTCTCCAGTTCACTATCTGTAGCGTGTGAGTGGGTGTGGACCAGCAGCAGGTCAAGGACTCCCTAACCTTGTAAGTCAGTTGTAACTCCTTTCCCCGTCTTGTAGCATACAGCTGTCAACCCTCCACCATCTCTGGGTGGTCTGTTTGTTTATTTTACTGGAAGGGATGAGGTGCTAAATGGGTGAGATGGTCGTGCGTAAATCAGGTTTTGTCATACAGATGTGACACATGGGAGTACCTGAGTGTCAGAGGCCAAAATGTGTTAGTTCAGCTTTGGGATTACTTTTCTGTTAATGGAAGAAGGATGAGTTGCAGAGGAGGTAAAACATTTGATGGTGTTCATTATATAGAGGTCTAAAGACAGAAGCTGCAGCTCATGATCATGTTTAGCATTTAGCCTCTGGATTCTTTTGGAGATATTGAGTTACAGGAAGGTTATTGTGACACTTTCTTCAGAATTTGAATGTTTTGTGGATTAATGTGTAGGGATAAATTAAGTGTATCCTGTCCTAAAAAATCTTGTGCTAAAAATGTAATGGCACCTCAAGCACCCTTGTAAAAGTTGCCTGTTACATTTTCATGAAGCGTCACATGCTTGTTCTGGCTCCAGACACAGCTAATAAAGCTATCTGACCAGCCATCAGCTGTTTCACTCACACATTATCCTGACAGACCAGAGCCCACATGGGATAACATGCTTATCAGATGAGAGGAGCTCAGGACAGAGACTTTTAACTCTCTGTTTTGTTGTGCTGTAATTAATACATCACTGTCTTTTAGCCTTGTTCCCTGCTTGGGGTCAGCACGCTTCCTTACTTTGTGACATCTGACCCCATTAGTGACTCACTGCCCTTTAACCTCCACTCACTTATTGAGAGTCAGAGACGAAGATGATTATTCAATGATGTTCCTGAACATTTAAAGGACTCATATTATTCTACAAGTTCCCTGGTGTCCTAATGAACATGTCTGTGACATGCTTTGGTCAAAATACCTTAAGGATGAAGCTCCATAGCAGTTCAATCACCCTGCCAAAACAGCCCTGTTCAGAACGGTCAGTTTTGAGTGCATCTCTGTGCTGCACTGTGCAGCCAACAATAGAACACTTTGCAGACTTCCGCTCTTCCGGATACTTTTGCACTCGCCTGTACTCTCACGTTTTTTTAAGGACAAAGCAGAGCTCCGCGAGACAACAATTCCAGGAATGTCTCATTGTGACGTAGCAATGAGTGCGGACGCCAACATCACATGTTTTATCACCTGTACTTAGACTGAGGCGGACCACAAAAACCTGAGTCATCATTTTTCACACTTTGCCTATTCATGGGGCCTCCAGAGTCCCAAATATAAGTATTTAAAAGTTGATTTTGCATAATATGTATGTAATTCTCTGAGACATCCACAACCCTTGAGCCCCAGGACAAACACCCACCCAAATTTGTCCTTCATTCCTTTTTCTTACACAATGCTTGAAAGCAGCCAAACTATCGCTCATCAGGCGCGTGTCTGGCCATTATTGCACAAACACAACAAACCTAAGCCAGGCATTTTAATCAACCCTGACTCCATATGTTGTACAGCATGGGACCTGACTTCATTGCTCTCTTGAAGATTTTCCCACCAGATGCCCTGAATGACGGCTGTGGTCTGGAAATACTCCACCCCGCAACCCCCCAATCTCTTGGGATTCCTGGATGGAGGAATGTGGCAAGCTTTGGAAGAGACGAGCCTTCTTCCCTCCCAACTCTTCCCGTCTCCTCACCCTCTCCAAGTCACGCACAACTAATCCCAGGCATCTATTGAGGTGAGATGCAAGCCGTCTCACCTTCCACAACGTACGGTGTCATATTCAACAACATGCCAAGGGTCAAATTGCAACAGCTAATTTCTCTCCCATGATCCCAGACAGCTTTCCTCTTTCTTAAGTCTTTTAGCCTTCCTTGTGTATCTAATGGCTTAAGTTCCACGTGGAGGCACGTGTCTTCTCCTCATAATTTTGCATTTGTTCTTATTATTCCTCAGTCCCAGTCCTGGCCTGGCCTAAAAAAGATATGTGCAACATGTCCATTGAGGGACAAACTGTGAAAATATGACCCCTGACCTCTTCTTGCTTCTGTTAAGAAAACCCTACGCCTTGTAATAAAACATAGTCAGGTGATAATGGTCTTCACAAGTTTGTGGAAACACTGTGTCAAATTCCAGATTTCAGAGTGTCAACCAACATCCCCCTCAACTCACGCAGAGGTTACAATGTGATTTTGTAAAAGCCAAGACACTCCACTTGCTCACTGGTATCTTACAAGCTGAACAAAGTTGGCAGCTTTGAGCGGTGTCAAAAATGTTTTTTTCTCTGCTAGATTTGATGCTGACTTGAAATGTCACATGACCATGTGAGAGTCTGTCTCGCTAAGACAGCTTTGATAAACAATCTCAAGACACATTGTCGCTCCTTTTCAACCAGGGTTGTAAGCACATATTCTTGGTGATGTTCCTTATCTACTGGATATGCATACATGTGTTCCAGAGCCTTGATTGAGTGTGTGTGGGTCATGGTGATGTGCCTATTATGACGCGTAACACAATACATGCACTTACTGCACCAGCCCTGATGTGAAAAGGTCCTAATATTCCCACAAATTTGCTGCCTTTGCACTTGGCCTGGATTTGTACAGTAAAAGTGGAGGCATCACTTTCTGGCATCAGCTTGATGGAAACAAGATACACATGCACAGTTGCACCCTCCACCCTTCCCTCAGCCATTCTCTTCAGCATGGCTTCTCAGAGTTGAATAGAGGTAGAGGTAAAACATTAAACAAAAGGGCTATGTTGTGAATTTTTGTTAATCTATTGCAAAAATATACATAAGACCCATATGTGGTTACCTCATTATCTTTGCATAATCATCACTCTATTCACTCAGTGTTGTTTTCATTATTTGATATCCTCCTGCTCTTGAAGAGTCTGAATTGAAGAGTTAAGAGCGCTCAGTGGAATGTGACATTGGAACCCTAGTCCCTTAGGGTTGAACACACTGTGCAACTCTACCCTCACTGAAACAACAGACTGCTGACCCCACTACGCTGACCCTCCCACTCTGCTCCCCCATGCCTGTTGTTCCTGTCACAGCGATTAATAGCAGAACCTAGGCCATTCTCCCTCCTTGGCAGAATATCAACTGGATCTCATGGTTTCAATCAGGGTGTTGAAGCCGCTCTAACTCCGCCGACACTGCTCAGCTGCAGTGTTCGCCCAACCTAACCCTCAGGCAGCAGCGGCTTCTTATCAAGAGCTTGCTCCCCGTTCGCGGGGAATACAATCAGGAAACATGACATCTGCTTTCATTTGGCTGCATTATATCACCACCCACCCTGACCCCCTTCCCCCCTGCCCCGACACACACTTTCCCAATTGACCACTGCAGTTTCACTGCCTTGTGCGTTAACTTGAATGAGCCTGTCTGTTTTTGAGTGTATGCAGGTAGACTGTTAACGGATCCTGTTCAAAGTTGAACCATATCTCGCCATCAATAGCTTAGAGGCTCAACATTGATTCTGTCCAGAAAGAATTTGAGATGTACAATTTGGTTCATAATTCTAGCACAGTAATTGCTTGCACACACCCAAAGGTGGTATTGAAAAACAGCTTTAATAGGCCATTAAATTGTTGGACTGAAGTGCACTTATTCAATGTGCAAACTAAGGTCTGTTTGGTGCTTTAATTCATCATTCCCTTTTATTTCAGCATACTTTTTAGACCCTGTTGCTATCTCATACTCTGATACATCTTTGTCTTCCCCTTTCTCTCCATGTAGACACTTTACAGCAGATCAGGGCACACAGCAATCTCTGGTAGCTCGATCAGGGAACTTTAGAATATTTAGAACTTACAGTGTAGTTTACGTTGTGAGACTGACTTGCTTGATGCGCAGCTCACCATCTTTTTACCTTGTATGTGGTCAAATGACAACACGACGTTATCGTTGTTTTTTGTTTGACATTATGACGCTAATGAAACTGATGCACATGCAACAAATGGTCGTGTAGTCAAGTCAACCTTTTCTTTTAACAATTGGTTAAAGGGACAGGTTGCAGCATAAATGTGGCTCTCTTGAATTAATATTGCAAGAGAACAAGTGAAGTGTTTTAAAATGAATCTGAATGAAGTTTTGGGTATTGGAATTTAGTTGTAAATATATATATGTATACATAGTGCTACAATGCAATAGGGCATGCAGGTAAATTGACTTTAATAAAATTCCTGAATTTCCCATTTTGTCTGATTGTAAATAAAACCAAGGTTATACAAATATTATTTAACTATATATTATGTGTATGTGTATTGGCTCTGTCTATAAATGTGCTCACAACTATACAAAGACAGTGATGTGTGTGTGGACCCAGATGTCTGGTTGTCACCACTGGCTAACTTGACTCGTGAGTCTCAAACTTGGCTTGCTCTGAGCTACTTTCTTCTTGAAGATTAAGCGCGCTGTTGTTTTTCTCTGGCGCATCTGCTACTTCAATGGGTACAACATAAACAATGATTTACATAATTACATGCTCTGGGGTTGGCAGAGATGTTGGGCAGGGTTCCTACTGTTCCTGCTTAACTAGAGAGCCTCCTAAAACCACTTCATAGCACAGACAGAGCTTTAACTGTACTACAGAAATTGTTTTCAAGCACAGTTTTCAGATATTTGAATGGAGTCTTTCCAAGCATGTGACATTCCAGTCACGTCAGTGACAACAGAGTAAACTTGAGCATATTTTGACCTATTTTGTGCATTTTTTTGAGTCTTCGATCAACATGGATTTTTTTTCCCTGATGCTCACCACCATCTGTGAATCTGCTCTGACCTCATCATACTAAAGTTGTTCAGTAGACTCAGCTTTCCTGAATGTGCATAACAACTTGTTCCCACTGCCATCTCTCAGGTTGACAGGACCATTCAACAAGAGGGATTTTTGTCTGACTAAAGAGCCGGATGCTTTATAAGCCACTAGAATTATTTTCATTGCCCAGTTCACATCTGTATGAAATATACAGTATTTGCTCCATTGCCATTCATCTACAGCTTGGTTATACTTTTTTACAAAAGTATATAATCAATGTATAAAATATAATCAATGTATATCATCTCATCTCAAAAGTATAATGAAGGTTCTGCTACTTCTGGTTTAAAGTTTTTTGTTTTTTTTAGTTTGATATGATGCCAAGGCCGTTTTATTTTCCAAAGCAGATGTATCTGCTTCTCACTGCTGATGATCTCATCCCCATGAGCTGCATCCCATGAACAGGACAGGAGGTTTGAATTAAGACATTTCGTGTGAGGTTCATTTCCAGCCACAACAGAGTACTGCAAATGCTAGCATAGCTGTAGTTCATTCTCGGCTTCATTTCCTTTGTCATATTGGACATGCCATGTGTTTCTTTTGGCTAAAAATGTTGATATTTTTCCCCCTCCATATGATTTATCTCCTATGATATTGCAGATTGGATATGTTCTAATCTGGAGTTTTCTGCAAAAGCTTGCTTGAGTACTTGTAAAAACAGTTATAATGTGCCCATGAGCTTTAAAAAAAACAAAAAAAAACTTTATGAATACTACATCTTCCTGATATAACATTTTATAATAAAATAAATCCAATTACTTTTAAATTCTGTATCCAATCTAATATGCATCTCAGACATTTAATTTTTATGCATAGTTTACCATCGGTCACCCTTCATGCTTCGCTGTGGCACCTAAGCAGAGCACAACCACATTTGAAAATGCACATCAACAACCAAACTCCACACCCTCGTCTCACGCACACTTCTGGCCTCACATTGCAACCAGCTAAATATAAACACGCATGTTTCTTAAAGTCCTTGAAGATCATGGGAATCAGGTCAATGGAATAGCAGGCATAGCAACAAAGGCTGGTTTTTAAAATGAATGACGTAATAAAGTTTAAGACAGTTTTACAGTTCCTGCAAGGTGAGTGATGCAGATTTTTCATTTAAATACATAGAATGACTCAAATGTTATTGGTTATGTTAGCATTCCAGTGAGTAAAATGGTTGTAGGGTTAAAACCTGGATTCAGCTCAAAGACCATTCAAACAAACACTCCTCCGTTCCAACCCCACCCCTCCTGGCCTTCCCTCCCTGTCCCTCCAGATGGTCTCGAATGCTTTTGAAAAGCTGACAATTTTATATGGAACTGTTACTACTTACTGTTTATGAGGGAGGCGATGAGCAGCCAGGTAATAACCAACATTTTGCAGGGGTTTTCGTTTCTCTTTGCAGGTGATGCTGCCATTCTCATCCTGGGTACGCACACGTCCAAAGGGTGTGAGTGAAAAGGGAGGGAAAGTGAAAGAGAGGAGGCTAAAGCTGGTTGAGCCTGAGCAGTTTAGGGTTTCCTCTTACACAGAGCAGGACAGGGTGGATAAAGCACTGCTTGTGTTCTGTCAGTTTTTATATACTCCCCCCTCACCCCACCCTCTCCCTTCTCTCTTACCATGGCCCAGCCCTACGCCCATGTCTTCCACTGGTTACTTTAACCCTTCCTCCTGTGCCCCCACCTCTCCATGAGAACAAGGAGCATGTAATGGAGGGAAATGAGAAGAATGAAGTCTTTTTGGGATGTTGAGTATTTTTAAACGAGAAAAACTTTTTGCAGCATTCTTCAAATACCTCCGTTTTTATACTAACATATGTAGACAATAATTATTACATTCCCATGCTGCATTATAACCACCTTCTATCTTCAAAAAACCTTCTACATTAATACTTATTCACACTATCTTACTATTGTGCTTGAACTGTGAACCCTGTCCGGTTTGGAGGATTAATCCACCTCACAAAAAAAGGTGATAGCTGACAATAGCCTGTGACACTCTGGGCCTTAATAGGCTTATCAAGATGGACTAGAGAGCTGAATAATCATACACAAAACAAAGGTGCCGTCTACTGTTATGTTAATAGTATTAATACATTTTAGTGGCTCAAAGCCCCCACTGCTCAGCAAGGCCATCAATCAACAACCACTATCCAAGTGGCGGAGACACCACAGGATCCGCTTTAAACCATTCACACTTCCACAGACTCCTGAAAGCACCCAGCCCCCCTGCAACTCGAGGATCTTTGCTTTATATTTGTTAGCTCTTTGTAAGCTCTCTCTCTGCTAAAGTTCTCATGCTCTGTGTAAATCACACATCTGGAACCACTGGAAAAGGTATGCTAAATGACTTGTTAAAAAATAAAAAAAAATCTCCACCCTCTTAGACAAAGGAAAAAAAAAAGAAAAAGAAACAACAACTACAAGTCAGAAGTAAACCAAACCACGGCAAAATCTTACACGCTTGAGAAATGGTCTTGTAATTTGATACCAGTTCTTGATCCCTGTTGTACCCCAGTCCCTGTTATGGCCCCATACCCCCATCACTCCATTTCCTCCCTGTTACCTCTCAACCCCCCCTTGCTGGACTCACCATCCAATACTCAAACAGCAGGGTGTTGAGGTGGGCAAATGGCCCCTCACTGTGACCCAAGATGAGCTTTGGTGAAAACACCAAGAGAAAAACCAGGGCCTGTGCCCACTACAGCAGACGCAGCTGCACCGCTGTAGTCATGCTGCCTCAGTAAAACATTCATTAAACTGTTAGCTAGTTAAGTATTTCTGTCATCCCATTAATCACAGCTTCCTGACAGATGGCAGTTAGGCACAGAATAGACCTCTTTTCCCTCAGCCACGGGCAGCAATACAAAACCGCTGTCCTTTCTCGTGGTGTTTTCATGAAGCCTATATTTTCTCTCTTTTTGTGAAGATCTCCACACTATAGAGCTCTGTTACCTGGTGTCACACAACCAAGGTAAAGTCCACTGGCTGGATACTATGCTGTTCACCTCCATAGATGTATAAAACAACACATAAATCAGGCAATTTGTCACACAACTTGTCTCTTGGCCAGCGGTTTTCATCATAAATGTGAAGATTGTAGTTAGCTATTGTGCCCCAGGATCAACAATCATAGACAGGCTAACGGGAGAACAGGAGAATCGCTACTATGAAACAAGCTTAAAGTGAGCAGAGGAAGACAGAGCGGTCAGAACTAACAAGCATGGTTAATTCTCGGGAAATAATGGACTGAGTTTAACGGACGTGCAAGTCCGTTAGATGGTTAGATGTTGATGTTCCCTCTCAGCTAAACTAATAAACTAGTCTGCAGAGCAACGTTAACACAGCAATTATTACATTACACTGCCCGTTGCTAATGCTAACACGATGCTAATGGGACACTTAGCCTTCTAGTGACAACAACGCTATCTTTAGCCAGTAAACTTCAGACTTGAATCTTTGTTTACAAAGACAGATGTTGTGTCCATTTGTTTCCATCCAGGCTCTTGTAAACATTCACTGACTCTCTGGAGTAAGATGAATGGAAGTTAATCGGGAAGTTGAAGATGTCATGATACTGTAGGTCCAGAATAATGTCCTCTCCGGCTGTCTCAAACTCATAAACACAACGCCAAGAGCCTTATACGGATCAGATATATTCAGTCTGTAATTTTTTTGGCCAAACTCCATGGATTTAAAGTGTGCAGTGCACTTTTTGCCGCATTTTAGGCTGCCAACCAGTACATAAGGACCAAGTCATGTGACGTATGGAGCTCTATACTATAGTTGTGTGGCCAGTACAGGGGGTAAATATCACCTGGGTATTGCTCTACACAAAACAAATCACTGAATTTAAGCATAATTTCTGTAACCTAATTTTGAGATATAAAATTGGCAATGTCAAAATCTATGAGCCATGGTGTTGTTGATTTTGTTGATGTTTTTTTAGGAAACGTGGTGTACATGTTCTATTTTTTCACTCAAAAGTACAATACATGTTCTCCCACTTCTGGTTTAAAGTTGTTGTTGTTGTTCTTTTCTTGGCTCAACTCTTTCTTTGTGTTTCTGGCACACCCATGACAACACAATTCACACATGGGTGACTCAGGGGTGGAAAGAAACACCATAGCGCAAAACAGCCCACTTGCTATGGGAATGCAGTTAATTGGCCTTTTTTAGTGTATTGACCCAGGTTTAAAAATCCTGAGTAGAAGCTTAAGTGAGTGTCAGGTAAAGTAGCTTGTCAAAGTCACACAGTGGGAAACCAACACTGACTGCAAGTGCATATTTCTGAAGAAAGAACAGAAAGTCTGCATAACATTTTTACCACTGGCATCCTGTGATTTAAAGCGCGTCATCCTTCCTTCCTGGCTTTATTTGTTTACAGTATATTGACTGTTTTGCACATCTGTTGCAACATTTTAAAACACAGCATCTACTTTCTTTGTAGCGTCTGCAGTGTTACTTCAGAAACCGCCATGACCGAAAACTGTCATGGATTATTTCTCAGCAGGGTGTTTTTAACTTGCAAGTGTATTTTAACCAGATGTGATGGTTGCACCGTTTAGTTCCCTGCATGTGTGAAAATCTCGAGTTCAAATTCCTATTGATTGTTTTGAGGAGAATATAAGAAATCATCATAACAGAGGATTTGTGCTTCTGTTCTTCCCACGATGAGTCCCCTGTAGATTTGCCCTCTACTTTCATACACCGCAAAAACCCTGAACTGCTGCCAAACATTTTGTGAGTAAGCCATTTCATGTGCATGCCAGCATCCTCTTCCTCATTTCTCTTTTGTTTCTTTTTTGTACTTTTTCCCCTCTGTCTTACACGCAATAAAGCTGCTTTCAGTTGTGCCACAGACTCCAGAGATTCTGTGGGAAATTCTCCTGCCAACTTCACAGTATAATCTCTGGTTATTGTCGGAATGAGCTCATGTGAGAACACAACAGGAGGATCCATAGCGAGTGAATGGGTGAATGTCCCGCAGGGTGTCTGCAGGGTCTTAAAAAGTATTAAAAGTTGATAAATCAATTTTGGGAAAATTAAGGCCCTTTAAAAAGAGTTAAAGAGTCTTAATCGCGATTTCATGAGGCATTACATTTCGTCCAAAGAGTTTAACTCTTATTTTCCTCCCCAAGTTTGTTAAAAACAACGATGCACGGGCATGCTCGCCCTGCAAGATCGGCTTGGGGCTATGCACATACACGTCACGTTACGCATCTTGCGAATGCGCTCCTCCTGGCGCGAAAAAATATCTGAAATACACAAAATCGTGAATACTTGAGTCAAAGTGTTTATTTTTTATAAACCTTGCCTTTGGTTTAATTTTTTCTTTCGAGCATTGTTTCTTTCCAGCTTATGAGTTCCTTTATATGGTTGTGCTCTATAGATTTAATGCAAACTAAGTTAGTGTTTTGTAAGTTAAATATGTGTTGCTGATTACAGCTTGAAGTGACAATAAGGTCTTAAAATATGGCAAATGTCTGGACCTTACCTGGAGTTCATGTGTGAAAATTAATCTGTTGTAAATGCGGTTAAAGCACCTTTATACATGCACATGATTCATTCTGATCTCAACACAAAACACCATGTAATTATTAGGACAAACTGAGCTAATTTTAAATTACCATGAATGATGATGAAATCTATGTAGGTGGTCATTTTTATAATTCAGTCACACCTTAAATTATATCACTAGGAACTTTGGCTGAGCCCAGATTATTTTTCTTGATCAAAATGTGTTTTGACAGATGTTTTACATGCCTCTTGTCTTACATATGAAGGACACGCATTGATTAGCTATTTGAAACATGCGTTGTAAGAGCTAACGCATACAAGCATACATACGTACATATCGCATAGCCGTTGTTATGTCTCAAACTTGAAGTTAGAATGTTACAAATGACATCATTGGGACAAAAAACATAATATGAGATTTTAAAATGACCAGCAGACTTAACTCGATTGACATACTTACTACACCATGAACCGGGACCTGACAATAATGTTGTGGTCTATAGCTTTAGTGAAACTTTACTGAATGAAGGTGTTTCCCACGGTCTTCCTTGAATCCGATGGCCAATTTCTCATCTTGTAGGCGCTTTAGGATAAAAAGGTTGCTTGGGTTTGATCCAATAAGTCTTACTTTGTGGTAATAAAAGTCTAAACTGTTCATTTGATCACTGAAGTTCAAGAAAGTTCTTGAGAAACTAAAGCTTATTAGCAGAACATGTCATGGATGATATTCTTGAAACAGATGAGGTTTCTAACACAACTGTGCCTATACTTCAAACGTGCATGGAGAAGATTTACCCTTCTCTTTAAATTATGGAGTTTTGCCCCTAAAGGCCACATTATACTTCTCCGACTGCGTATGCGTTATCCGTCTGCGTCACCACGGAGACGCCTCGAGCATTTATACTTCTGCGTCGTGGTGACGGACACTCGCTGCAATTTCCCGCCCGATCAGTAGGGGTCGCTGCGCAAGGTTGTTGTGCTTCTGGCTACAGTGAGCAATGGCGTCCGAGAAAGAAAGAGAGAGAAAGACTGTTGTTGTTGAAAAAGTGGCCGTTTCTCACTTTTCTGTGTCACGGAACGCAGTTTTAAGATAATTTGAGGCGAGAAATTGGCCATTTAGAGTCTAAACATGTGCTGTGTGTGTTAAGATATGACGTATTTATAGATCGGCAGCGGCGTTATCGGCGAGGATCAGCTCCGCCTCTGTCAGGACGCCCGGAGCGCACTGAGAGCCGGCACAGAGCAGCTTAGCTCGGCCTGTCCTGAGGACCAATCGCAGCTCTTGCCGTCTCCGTAGTCCCTTGACGGAGTGACGGACACTTAAAAAATATTCCGTGCACCCGGAGACGACGCAGAGGCTCTTCGACAGGTTCTGCGTCGACGCAGAGGACTCTGCGTAGCTACGCAGAGCACTTTACGCAGGAGTATAAATTGGGCTTAAGGCTTTGTTTAAAATGGAAATCTCCAAAATATAATTATGCTAACAGCAGTGTAAGCAATATTTATTCTGCCTGAAAACAAGATTTTACCGTTCAAGGATTATTTGTAACAGCAGCATGAAGAGTACTGAGCAGGAAGTTGTAAAGCAGTGACTCTCCTAATCTGACAGTCCATTTGTGGGAAGAGTGTTTTCTGTGATATACATTCATAGTTAACAATTCAGCTGCAAAGATTCATGCTGCTGTTTTAACATTTTAAGTTGCAAGAAGAGACAAAAAGCACTCAATTGTCATTGTTAAATCAATGGCAAGGACATTTATTAAGGTTGTTGTTGAACTACAGGTTTTAATTTAACTCTGTGAGACCCGAACGCATTGAAATGCACATTTTATGGAGCTTTGAAAGTGGGAATTGTAATAAATCCCACAAAGTTTAGAGATTGCCAGTGCAAGGAAGGAGCATGTCTTGATTCACGAGTGCAAGAGAAGCCGAAAGGGAGGGAATTTCAAGGTAGGTGTGAGAGTAGGGGGAGGAGAAACGGTGGGAGGGGATTTAATTTCAAACTGCAGCAAATGTTGACCGTTACCTCTCTGTGAGCTGGGCCAAGCAGCAGGGTCTGAGATGTAAGGGGGAAGAAAAAAAAACGGGCTGGATTGATGAGGTCTCCTCAGAATGCAGGGCATCAGGGACAACTGTGTGTGGGTTCTCTCTTCATTGAGTTAGGATATAGTTGTGGTAATAGTCATGAGCTGTAGGACTGATGTGTGAGCTGTTTTACACACACACAGGCACACACAGAGAGAGAGAGAGAGAGAGAGAGAGAGAGAGAGAGAGACACCCTGAGGCAGCAGCCATGAAACAGACACATTTGTCACACTCATGCTTACCCTTTGTCATCTTCTTACATCACAGTTTCTAACATGATAATGTTATTCTCTAATGCAAGGTGTAAACAGTAAATCCATGTTTGAAGAATTGTCTTTGCTGCATTTGTCAGCCAGTTTAAATGTGCTTGTTGTTATAACTTTGGCCAGAAGATGGCACCACTACATTGGTATTCAGTCCAGATCAACCCCGCTCACTGGACATGAGCTGCTTCAGTAGATCATGACATGAAACATGTCATTTATTGCTGCATACTGTCAATTTTGGTTGAACTGAAGTTAAATGTTCCACCTGTGTGCATTTAATGACGGCATTTTTTTAAATTAATGAGCAATTAAGGCAGTTGTAACTATAAAACCTACTATGTAAGAGCCTATGTGATGTCTAGTAGGCACAAAGGGAGATTACTACTGCAAACGGATGACTTAAAATGCCATCACGGAATAACTCATTCCGTAACTCCTGAAACAAGGTGCTCAGCTGTGTCCATTTAATATTCGTTCCATACATGAGGTATTACTCTTTCTTCACTTGGACAGCTGTCATTTGTCCTTGGCGAGGACAAACACCTGTTTATTGTGCGCTCTCTGATAATGCAGTATGAATTAAATTATAGTGACAGGAGAGTGATGCTTGCACACCTCAAAGCTGCATGTCTAGCAGTGCTTGTAAGAATGTGATGCCTGATTGTGTGGCGGTGATGTGACTGCGTTTTCACAGAGGGTAAACAGAATCCAAGTGTGACACATTTGTATCTATGTATGTACACTGACAGTGGTTGCTGTTTTTTTTTTTCTCCCACTTAAAAAGAACCATAACCCTTAAGGAAAACCATCTGTGGAGTTATATAAAAAGGTCCTGCCAAAGAAAGAACTGTTTTCTGTGCAGTTAACATGCAAAACAACTCACAATACAGCTGCAAGCATTTACTGACATTAGCCAACACCTCTCTCATGTGTTTAAGCTCTCGTCAGATATGTGGGCTGTTGTAATTTATAATATTGTAATATATTGTTTATGTATTGTACTATTGAGAGTAAATGGTTGTTTGTCTATATATATTGGCTCTGTGATGGAATGGCGACCTGTCCAAGGTGTAACCTACCGTTCGCCCTATGTCAGCTGGGATCAGCATGAGGAAAAAAAGTCATGTCGTCCAAAATGCGACAAAAAAGTCGTACTTTAGTATGTCGTCCAAAATGCGAAAAAAAAGTCGTACTTTAGTATGTCGTCCAAAATGCGACAAAAGAACCGTACTTTAGTATGTCCTCCAAAATCCGACAAAAAAGTTATACTGAAGTATGTCGTCCAAAATCCGACAAAAAAGTCGTACTTTAGTATGTCGTCCAAAATATGACAAAAAAGTCATACTGAAGTATGTTGTCCAAAACGCGACAAATAATCGTACATTAGTATGTCCTCCAAAATCCGATAAAAAAGTCTTACTGAAGTATGTCATCCAAAATGCGAGACCAAAAAGTCGTACTTTAGTATGTCGTCCAAAATGCGGCAAAAAAGTCATACTTTAGTATGTTGTCCGAAATTTGACAAAATTAACACTGACCTCCACATGAGGTTTTTCTACTGTTTCATGTTTCTTTCTTGGCTACATTAAAATGTCAAATAAATGGAACGGTACAGCAGGTCATATGTACTTTGATTCATAAACATGCGCTACTGTTTTACGTTTAGTGTACCATCAGCCTTCAGAAAAGCCGCAAAGGAGGGTGACGTTTGCCAGAGAGGTCTTATTATATACTGGACAAATAATAATTAAATGATTTTGAAAAATAAAAAGGCAGCGTGAGCAGCACAAAGGACAGCAGCCTGTGAACGTCATACCAACAGTGATGTAGAGTGGGAGGATGACTCGGAAAAAAATGTTTATCGAGAGACTGACTTCTTTGTACTGGAAGTCATTAGATAGATACGAAGCTCGGCCGGTTATTAAATCCGTGGGTTAACGATTTTTTAGTAAATACAACAGCTTATTCTAATTGTAAGTGCATTATTGGCTTAGGCAAAGAGAAGATCAAATGAACAAAGATGAATACAGATTATGCAGCAGATGACTCGAGGCAAAATCTCCATCTCTGACTATATTGACACACGTGTTTCTTTGCAGCGCAGGTAGTTGTTGCTGGAGTATTGACCTTTCCCCCTAAAGGACATGTATGGATAGTTTTAAGTAGAGCAGTCAATAGGAGCGACCACGCTCTTTCTAATCTGCCCTGTGATTGGTCAAAGTCTCCCATCATGGGCCCGATTTCTAGAAGGATAACAGTCAGTGTCATTCTCTTCCTCTCTCAGATCATTTGATTTACATTGTCCTGAAAGATTATACTGGAATTATTGATCAGCAATGCCAATAATAACTTTACTGAAGCTTTTACTCATGATGTGACAAAATATGATAATATTAAACATTGGTTAACGACTGACTCCACTTGCTGTGTGCTGGTGAACAGTGAAGTAGAGCGTTGGCCTCGGACTGCAGTCTCTCTTGGTTTGTTCAAGGGAGCCTACATAGAAAGTCGAGTCTCAGGCCTTTCCCATTTGTCCATCATTCCACAGTGTTTGAATAATTCTTCAAGGTCTGCAGTAGGTGAGTAAGGTTCATTTTCCCCCCCTGAATCAAATATTCTGGGCAGCAGGAGAAACTGAACAGCACTTATTCCTGCCAGTGTTATTTGACTCTCTGGCACATGCAGTATAAAATGTTGTCACATCAGTGATGGTACAGAGAAAGATTAATTATTTTGATAACTGTCTGGGACTGGTAGAAGAATAATGAGTTTCTAATGGCTGTAGTAGAGTCATAAACCTGTCTGGTAGCATCCAACTTCATAGTCTATCAAGAATGGATCCCGTGGTTTTGGGTTGGGGGGGGGGGGGGGGGACGGTGACTCTAACTGAGTAAAGAGAAAGGTGAGGAAAGACGAAAGGGTTATAGCATGGCAGGTGTACAGAGACACAGACCCTTCTATACGCTAATGACCCCCCACACCTGGATGTGACAGGTATGAGTTGAGAGGACTGGATGCTCATGCAGCCCTCTATTTTCCTCCTCCCCGTCTCCCTCCTGCTCTGCTTGCCCACAGCCCCCGAGGGGTAAACATGAATTATATATTCTTGCTCCTTATGGCAAGTGCTCTGGAGCTCCTGCATGCTGCTGCTCACATGCCATTCCAAAAGCTGTCACAGTGACAGCAGAGCAGACGCTTCTTCCTGAGCGCGTTGCTGAGGTTGTACAGTATTGTGTGTTCAATAAAATTCAAATTCACTCGTTTTCTTGAGGACATTTCATTTCTGGACCGTTGACGAAGTGTTTATTTATTGATTGTAGGATGTGCCTTGGTTTTCCTGAGGTAAGCAGCAAGGAATACAGAGTAGAGCTCATTGACAAAGTGAAAACTACATTTTACACACATTCAGTCATTTCCTGACATTCTGAATGGAACTCATTTTCTTTACTGCACAATATCTGTGCAACAGGGTTTGATTGTGCCATTGTTCCTCTTTCCATCTTTAGGTAAAAAGGCTTTAGTTTTTTTGTTTTGTTTAAAAAAAAAAAAAAAAAAATATATATATATATAATCTCTCTTCCTACACAGCTAGTGTATAATTATTTCATTCTTCACAGCAATTTAATTTCACTAAATCTCAAGACTTAATGAGCCAATATCTCTTGTAACACCGTTTGAGGAGGGCATTGACACTGCTTAAAACTATAGAATATACAGAACACTGGAGTTGCTCATTTGCACCTTTAACACAAACAGTGATGAATAATACAGCATGTTGCATACTGCACATACATATGATTAGTCAAGACAGCAGAGAATTAAAAAAAGAGAATACATGTATATTCAATTCTTTAAATTCATATTTGCTGATTGGGAAAACATTAATATTGATAACATAGTGGGAAATCTTATTGGAGTAACAGATTGGTGTGCAAACTGCAGTATTGCTGTTAATGTGTATCTATATATAAGGTGCACTGCATGACTATATTTTAATGGGTTAAAATATTAAATGTATAAAATTGATATTCTGTCAGCGATGTAACCATATGGGTCGCTGAGTGATCAGACAATACATTTATTTTTGGTTGCACACTGGAACAGTTTTATCTTTTTAGTCCAGAGCTAACATGATTTGTGCACGGGGCAAACAATTTCTACTCGTTTTCTAAGTACAAAATTAGAACAATGGATGTGCCCCTGGGATTTCATGTCTGACATCATCTTGCTTTTAGAGTCTTCCCATGAAACGCTTAACAATTACATTACTATGCAAGTGGTTCGCTAACATAATTACAATAGATTACCCAGTTACATGTGGGTAGAAATTAGCTTGACTCATTGGTTAATCCTTGCAGCCTTGCAGTTCACCGTATTTAAAACACAGAAAAGAAAGAAAAAACACAGGTTAATTGTTACGTTCATCACCCAAAACAGAAACCAGTCAAAAATCATTTTCATCAGCTGCGCATTTAATGTATTACAACAGTACAAAGTGAAGTTTTTTTTGCTTGCAAAATAGTCATTGTTTTCTATGTACAGTATTTATACAATATATCATTTAAAAAAAAAAAACATTACAGTTTAAATGCCTGACGGTTTATTGCACGACACGTTTTTAAATTAGCATAATTGAACTACACATGAAACAGATGAGTTCTCTCTCCGTTGTTTTCAACACCTAACAGGGAAATGTATTCATTGTTTTATCTCGAAGCTAAACCCCCTGAAAGACTGTGATGCCTTGGACAGATATTTTGAAATGGTAACTACTTTAGAGTTTAGATATGGCACTATATGTATATATATATATATATATATATAAATACAGCAGCGAGGGAGACAACAGGCAGTGAGGTCAAATATACACTTAATGCAAAAGGAAAACTTGTGAGTTATTTACCAGCGCATGAACACAGTCGGGGCGTAAAGCAAAAACAACACGATGAAGCAAACAGACATTTAATGAATAAACTTTACAGGGACCGACTGCTGACCCAAACACATATCATTAATCACATGTGCACTCTGTGTACAGACTATAAAGAATACATCTCAAGATCGCCAAGGTTAAAAATCCATTTTTTCCCCCGTGTTTAATTTCCAGATTTATTGAGGACAGTCAATAAGGCATCAAAGCTCTCTTCCTAACTTAGGTATTCTTAATATCTCGTACACTCGGTGCATTTCAAGTATAACGCTCGATGTAAACAATGACTGTTGAAATGTGGAGGATGGGAGTAGCGGTCCCACTGGCAAGGGTTCGGCGACTAATCTCGTCCTCGATCGGGCTCGTAGCGTCATTAATCATGCTTCCTGCCACAGATCAATTGGGCTTCCACTTATCTTTGAATGGCTGAATTAGTGGCCTCTTGATCATCACTTAACAGAATTTCCCTATCTTAAATGGAATCTTTTTTTCCATATAATGACGTATTCTATTAATAGCTTCTACGGGAGTGTTCAACATTAATGAAACATGGGATATATTTGACACAGTTAAGCGGGGGAGTGGAACAGGAAATATATCTACATACTGTACTTCAATTTCAAATCAGTACCTTTTTTGGTTTTGGAGTATTAAAGCCTCACCTTGTAAGTGACGTTGAAAAAAATAAAGCTGTCTCTTAATAAAAGTAAAAGCTGGTGTCTGTAGCCCTGTCACCACTGGATGGAATGATTCGCTGGCGTAACTGTCCTTCGCTAACTGACGTGCCCGTGTTCTGAGTCTTCACATTAAGCCGGAGCGACGATCGTCACAAGTTAGCGTGGAAAATGACAGGGGAAAAAACAAACGCAGCCGAAATTTACAGCTTACAAATTCCAGTGCTTTGGGAACAGAGGTTTGATCAGATAGCAGACAGGAGGTGATGGAATACATTGGTTTCAAGTTTTTTCAAGTCTGGTATTGTTTCCTCGTCCAGACGTACCAATCCTAGCTTTAAACAAATATAACTTAATGCAGTGAATCTGTAGCAATTGCTCTCTCTCTCTTTTTTAAAGCCTTTAAAAGGCAATAGGAAAAGGCTTAACAATAAAAAGTTTAAAATTTCAGCTCCCAGCGGCTCACTTCAAGCCTCTGATATGTAGTCCGTCATCTTTGACATATAAAAAGTACTTTGTGTATTGTCTCACCACACGTTCTCTCTGGACTCCTCCAGTGACTGTTTAAGTTGAGTTGTTCTTTATTAAGTGCTGTTTTACAACATTTAGTGTAAGCACCAACTACAAAGTAAAAAAAAAAAACTAAAAAAAACATCACTCAGCGGAAAAAGAATTGGCAGCAAATTCAGCGACCACGATGGCTCGAATCCTCTTTCTCCCCCCTCCTCTTCATATGAGCGATGTAGTAGCTGGATGTTTGCCAATGACACTGATGTAAAAGTCATGCTTTGGGACGATCTGCTCTTTGATGTGGGCTATGGCTTGTGTATGTACAGTTGTAGGTGTGCGTTCGCACTGGATGTCTTTCTTTGTGTATGCGTCGTTTGGTTATGCAGAAGGTCCATAATGTGTTCATCAGTATTTCTGTTCATGTGTGATTGTTTTGGTGAAAGGGTTTTATAGCGTGTGTGTCTGTTCTCAGCTCTCGGTAGACATGACTGAGATGATCTGCTCCACTTTATATGCCAACTTTTGCTTCTGGGCCTGTTCGTCTTGCTCCAGTGCCTCAGTGATCTAAACAAACACACACGGGGATAAGAGCACGATGCGTATTATTGGTCAGAGTGTGCACACACAGACTGAATCAAACAAACACACAGCAGCCCTACATGAACCAACGGCGTCTACTGCTTTTTCCGATTTTGACGGGAAAATACAAACACTGTGCTGCTGCACATTTTTACATCATTAGATAAAGTTTTCATTTATAGATAAGCGGATACGATACTCGGTATCAGTGCACTGTTGACCAAAACCATATTAGAAAAAGAAAAAAGTGAAATGGGATATGATCTGTAAATCCTACATTATGGTGTAAATGCTTCACCAAACCTAGGTTTTATCCACTAGGGCTGCAATGTTAATCATCAACTATTTTGATCAGCGATGAATCGATCAGTGTCTTTTCTCCATTTGACAAAGGAATCATTAAAACTATTACTAAAATAATTTTGGATTTGGGAAACACAAAAACTTTTTTCAACATTTTCTGGCATTTTACGAAGCAAACAAATCCTTGAATAATCGAGAAAACTATCAACAGATTGATCGCTTATGAAAATAATCATTAGTTTGACATGACCACCACAGTCATGTGACAAGGATTTGCAAATGTCTGCCAAATGCATCAAAACAGTGTCTTATTAAGAGCGAATGTGTTTAAAAGAGGTGAACGACTATCAGATATACTGTATCAGTAGAAATTGTATATATATATATATATATATATATATTGTATATGACATTAAAAAAAAGTGGCATCAAGTCATCCCTAGTTTAGTTTCAAAATCATCTCTGCACATTAACTTCATGTGCTATTAGACTATTGTCAGATATCAAAAGCAATAAGATAAAGCCACATTAGGCATTTCTATATCAATCAATAAGCAGTGAAAATAATCATCTTGATCAGCTCTATTATAAACCATAATATTTCAGCCATCTAAAGCAGTCTATCGCTTCCACTTACTGTAAATTAATAACTTTAAAGAGTTGTGATGAAGGTGTTTGCTGCTGCCTTTGCTGTGTAACCATCCAACACAGACAGCAACTTTATTTAGGTGCGTTTGTGTCCAATACTTTCTTTCCTCTTTTTTTTTTTTAGCTCAAACTCCACCACTTCACTTGGGAAATACAGTATCTGAATTTAAGCTAATTTAAGCTAATAACACGAATATTGACTTTAAGTTTGTCTGGCTTCTGTGTGATGTTGAGTAGGTAGACCTTTGCTCAGGCTTTTCCACTAAAAAAAACAGCTGCCTGCTGTGGCTGTAAGTGACACCATATATATACAGTACGAGCAGTAAAATTGGCTGTGTAAAAATAGCGCTGTGAGGAGTGAATCCGAAGCAATAAGAAGAACGATATTAAAATGCATCGGGCTGCGGTGAACTGCACAGTAGAACAATAGTTCTTGGTGACTTTATCGCTTTGTGTGACACATTTACATAACACACTATTAATTTATTCATTGTAGCAGCACAGAACCGATTATAGCGGCTATAAAATACTGTATATATATATATATACAAATGCTAATTTCTTGCAGCTAAACAGCAGAAGGATCTCTACAGCACATTTCCATGATGCAGTGTGTTTGATGGGGCCTTACCTCTTGGCTGTACTTGCTGACATAAGCGTAGATCTCATGGAGAGCACTGAGCACATTGAACTCACTGGAGTGAAGGCGAGCCTGTTCAGCCAGATAGGCATTCATATCCTGATCACTGATGGCAGGCAGGCGGTTGATGTCAGCATAGTACCTGAAAGACACACACACACACACACACACACAGAGTGAGCGCCGAGGGCACAGTCGAGCACAGCAGAGCTTCTCTCTTCACTTGGTTTCAGTCTGTTGATGTAACAAGTCAAAGAATATCAGATGTTAAAGGCTGACAATAAATCTGAGGTGTTTCAGCAGGAAGTGGGGGGTGAACAGTTCATCGTTTTTCCAAATTGTCACATGAAACAAAGCAGCATGCAAAAACGCAAAGGCTGCAATTTATTGTTGTATGTTCTATACCTATTTAAAAACCTCAATACAATCAGTCAATGTAATCAATTTATATAATTACGTTTTTTTTTTAATTCTTCCAATAGAGTATCGTAGCCAACAAATTTTTGACGGTACCTTGTGTGGCAATGCTCTACTCATTTTTAAAGCTACACCATATACACAACACAAATTGCAATTACAGATACTTGGATATTTTGCAGGTCTACCTGTACAATGTTATTTTCTTGACTAAGGCACATACTTATACCACAGTATTTATTCAGACCTTCACTTGGCCACATATTATATTAATATAACACATTTGCACCAAAGTACACCAAATGACAAGTGCCTGGCCCAGAAAGAATCAAATTCTAATCATTGTAGTTAGTAAGACAATTTTTTCTTCGTGTGAAAGTTAATTGTGGTTTTAAACTAATTTATGAATAGACAAACATTAGTTAAACAGAAACTCTCAAAGTAATGATGTGTTAAGTGCTGTTTGCACAATATATAAACACTACATCAACATACAGAACTTAAATGATGTTGCTATTGAAGAAGACGGTTTAACGGCCAAGCGCTGACAAAAGTACCAGTAAATCAGTTCTTCTGTGTAGTAGCCAAAAACATATGCTACCACAAAATACAATATGATTATGGGACTTTCAAGGTTGACACAAGACAGTAAAACAAGTCAGCTGACAACCTCTAGTAACAGGGGATTGAAGAGATCATTCAGATATTAGCCAGACTCAACATCCATGAATGTCCTGAATCCTGATCCTAAGTTAAGTGAAATCAAGATATACTGTATACACACCTCTCTACCCAGCTTTTGTAATGGGGTATATCCTTGGCATAGAGTAGTTTGGTGGAGGGAGAGTCTTTTCCCAGGCGGTGCTCAGATGTTGAGCATGAGTCCATAAAGGTTTGGGCCACCACAGACAGACACGCGTCCGTGATGCTGCTCTTGTGGATGTCGAACACGAACTGAGGATTCTTGATCATGTTTACCCAAAAACGCAGCGGCAGACTGCACATGTTGGCAGAAAGAAGTGTTTATGGCATGGCTAGAATTTTTGATGACATTTTAAATACAGGAGTAGCTTAAACAACATGTAACGATAGATGATATAACAAAGCCCAGCAAATGTATTTATGCTAATGTCTTAAAAAGATTTTATTCTTAAAATGGCGCATAGTTCAATAAATGAATGTTCAAGCGTTAAAGGGAAGGTGCATAGTTGAAGAATGTCTTGAAAAATGTAGAACTAAACAGACATTAGAGTGCAGCCAAGCATATCCATGGACTTATTAGTGAATTAATGTGAACTGAGAGCAGAGCAGTGAGTGTTCCGCTGAAAACAAGTAAGATCAAAAGAATAAACGTTTTACTCTATTGGAAGTCAATGCAAACGGGCTTCTTTCTCATCATATACTGTAACAGAAATCCTTCTCACCAGTTGCTCTTCCACGTGTGGCGAACATCCATGTCGTGGATGCCATGTCTGTCAGCCTGCTCATCCAAAAAGTCGAACATGTATTTGATTGCAAGAGGCAGGGCGGTGCCCCGACACACTGTGCTGAACAGGGTCTCAAACAAGTCATCCACAAACTTCTGCAGCGTGCCCTGTAAAAACCAGCATCTGGAGTTTAGACTCATAGTTTTTGCCATATTGTTTGTGTATCCAAAAGTATCCAGAACACAGCTGATGTTACTACAACATACTATATAATAATATATAATAAGTAATACATTTTACCTTTGTTGATAGTAGCCTGGTCAGGTAGATCTCAGACACCATTTTGCTTCCACGTTCTCCCTCTTTCTGGTCCCCGTGGTCATGATTCTTAACCAAGTGCCAAACCTTAACGCCACTTTCCAGGTCTGGAGTCAACATGGGCACACGAGAGTGTGGGCTGTCGGGACTGGTCGGGGTGGAACGGAAGGGCACATCCACACCTAGACGGCCAATTTTTTCAGATTGAATAGAAAACACATCTTACAAAATGTCCTAAATAGAATACTTTTCATCTGATAATCAATGTGACCCGCCACGCAAAAGTAGCAATCTGAATTAAGGTTGTTTGATCGCTGTGAATTAATTCCAATTAGGGTGCGGTGATATCACAATCCAGTGATTTTGTCTTTTTTTCGGCCAATCAGCTGCTTCTCAGAGAAAACACATGGCTACTTAATATGTGGCTGCAGCTGTGAGGCTGTCGCTCCTGTGTTGAATGAAGATGGACAAGAAAAAATGCAGAAGAACTAAACGAAGTGTTAGCATTTAAGCTAGTATTAGCATTTAAGCTAGTAGACGCTAGACTTTATGCTAAGGCATTAGCATGAAAGTTAGCAGAATTCAAAAATCGCAAATTTTATCCAGAGCTTATGAACAACAAACGGATGGATTATTTAGCGGCCAAAATAGAGAAGGACATGAGAATAGCTGGACACCTTGAGGCGAACAGACACAGTAATTACTTCTGAGATGATGACATGACGCCAGCAACCAAACCTTTTATTAACCTTCTATATTCTTATGGGGTGAGTGCCATTAACGTCGGCAATCTCAATAGATTAGTGTTCATTCTCAGTCACGTACAGGGGTTAAATGTTTTTTCATGCTGGACACAGTCTTTTAATAATCAACTGTGCATTTCAGAACAGTGTGTGGCTACATTGTGATTAACTAGATCCAGGGTTGGCCCAAATGTTTTTTTATTTGGAGGGGGAAATGTACCTCAATAAATTGCATTAACTATATTATAGCTGGGTTATTAACTCCAAACCAGTGTCACTTTTGTTTTGTTTTTGCATTGGGGGGAGTAAAATCACATGGCCTACTTTTAATTTCCACTGTCATATTCAAAGTGAAACACTGTGTGTGTTGATACTGGACTTTAATTGAAATATATATATATAATGTCAGCAGAGGACTGTCTCTTAGTACTCAAGTGGGCAGTTTGGCCATGTGTAATTGTGTCCTTATTTCTCTGGTTGTCATAGCAATGACACAGACATGAATCACTAAAGGCATGCTATCTACCGAGGCTCTGGACCTTGTTTTTCTCCTCTCCTTTTTTTGTTTTCTTGTGTTATATAATCAACAGTGTGGAAGCTCAGTGTGAGTTTCAGATTGAGAGATGTTTCTAAAATGACATATGTCAGTTGTGTATATAAATCATTCAGTAACCCTTAGAGACTGAAAACATACACCACCTAGTGAATGCTTTCAAATAATACATGTTTGATCCTAAAGGTATATACTGCTGTTTGTTCATGTTTAGTTTCTTACAATAGCCTTGTGAGTGACAACAGCAGATGCTGCAACACTGCTGTGTGTTGGATGAATATTAAGCATTGTGTGTTTCTTAGAACAGTACTGACCGTATCTGCTGATGCTGCGGGGGAAGCTGGCTGATGAGGGGATGTTGAAAGAGGACATCTGTTTGGGCACCAAGGCCACGACACAGCGCTCAGATACCTGGGAGAAAGAGGTACATGCTGCTATCTTTGTTTGTTTTTGAATGAAGGAATGAATTGGTATGGCTGAAATGATAATATGACTAGAATGAAAAGAAAAGCTTGAAATTCAAATCCAAGGACAAGGTATTTGTGAAATACAGTATTTGTGGCTTGGCCCTTAGTTCACGTGAACATTTCTATCATCAGCTAGATAGAAATACAGAAAATCAGTTGCGTGAATCAAATCTGTTTCACACTTTCAATATAATTACATCAATTCATATTTTCAAACTGTATATCTGTGTCAGTGTAGATTAATCTCATTAAAACTCAACATTTCCATTTACACCATTAAACATTCACTAACATCTGGCTTTTATGGGAAAGGAAACAATGGCCATTCACTCTCGGAACAAATAACACTGCAGCAGACACAGGTTTTTATCAGCTCTGGCATTGACTGATGTGGCAAATGAGGGAACACAGCTATTTTTGTTCTTCTTCTTCTTAATTTTGGCATTCTAGATGCTGATATTGCATCTTTCTCCTGGCGCACCGTCCAAGCCCCAATCTAAAATCTTTCACGAAGCACTAAATCTAAAAAGAGAGACTGATCTCCAATGGGGCATTCTTCTGTTGTGTGATTCCCGTGTCCCGAGAATACGGGACATTTTTGGGATGATGAACATGACTTAAAAAAAGAAGGGTAAACTCCCCTGCTTGCAATGAGAGATGAGTTGATTATTTATAAATGGTTTGAACCCAAATGCTAAAACTTTGTGCACCTGCGTGTTTTGGTGTAAGTGGTAGATAAAGCGGAATAAGTGCGTCTAGATCATGTGTAGTTTGCTGACAATGAATAACCAGTGTCCAAGTTTACACATTTTGACGATGCATTAGCTCCAGATAAACACCTTTGGTTTACAGATAGAGCTGCAACTAACGATTCATTTCATAATCAATGAATCTGTTGATTATTTCCACAATTAATCGAGTAATCGCTTGGTCCATAAAATGTCAGAAAATGCTGAAAAATGTTGATAAGGATTTCTCAAACCTGGAAATTATGATGTTCTCCAATGTCTCTAAAACAAATCCAGTGCAAAAACCCATCTAACATTTCCACATGCGGCAAATATATTTAAATGTGAAAGAGCAAAGCTGTTCCTCTCCTTGACATTTTTGAGCATGTACACTCCATCCTTCTCATGTCAAAACCTGCTCTAAGCGCTGAAAATGCAGATTTAATTTTTCTTTCTTTCTCTTTGTTTGCACAAGTTTCCAGAATGTTTTGATTGTGGGGAAAATCATGGCCGACAAAACAATGTCAGACTGTGAGGTCAGTGACCTGTGTGGTTATATTCATGAGCTGAAAAACAGATGTAAAAGACACAAGCACTCAAGTGCTCTTTCAGTGACTAAGCGTGCTTGTGACTGGAAGTTTGAAGAAAGAGAATGTTGGCAGGGGTGAGGTGAGTGATGTGAATATGAATGAGTCACGCTCTCTGTCCTTCATCAGCAGTCGCTGCTCTGACACCCTTTAGCAAATGGATAATCGCTGTTTTTCAAAACAGGTTGAAAAAGATGTAGGGTTTACAGGTGAAAGAGTTCCATGGTCTTTTGTACTTTGCATAGAGTAGAGCTCAGATCACATTCTTTCAATGTTTTGATCTTTTATCACAACTATATGTCAAATAAAACAAAGTGATTGGACAAAATAATGAGTTTACACATGATTAAATGGCGATTATATGTTTAATGATGATGATTCTGGTGATGATGTTAAATATTTTATCAGATCAATTCATGGGGGGGTGGGTCCAAATGCCGATTTGATGATATATCACTGTCCATAAATATTTTAATTAAAATAAATAAATGCTCTAAAGTAAACAGTCCCTGCCAATTTCACCCATGCTGCTCAAATAAATGAGGGAAACTTGGGCAGAAATTACTTGGCTGAAGAAGAGGGAGTTTACAGCAAGATAATGGTGGACAAAGCTAAATTAAGAGATGCCCAATCCGCATTCAATACATAGACTTTATGCACTTTGTTCTCTTTGTTGTGAATTAACAGAGACATCCTGCACTTTTAACTTTTCCACAGATGTTCTGTTTTCTTCAGTTAGACAGATATCTTATCTTGCACTGTCAGGAGCTCGTGAGAAACATAGTTTCGCTTCAATGTGAGTATTTTTTACAAATACGATGTGAAATATGACAACCTGGAAATATATTGATGATCACAGAATCGTTGTATCGCGATATTTTTGGTATTGTATCATAGTATTGTACCCTGTGATCAGTGTTGGGGAGACTCAACCGACAAACCGACAAACAGAAATTAAAATCAGCCTCCTCTTGTCATATTTGCAGCAACACTGTTGCTTCAGGCTGTGATCAGGCTTTTTTGTATCACTCATACTCTCTCCATTAAAACAACCTGCTCCTCTTGGCTGAAATCAGCCCATTGTCGCTCCATTTAGTGAGGAAGTGAGCCTCCTTCACAGTACAGGCCTAAAGTCAGACTCATAACATACAGAAGACTCTCAACACAGAAGTTCAGTCTGGTTGAGTCTTTTATTATGTTGTTTCCATATAGTCTTAAGTACTGCTGAAAGGTTTATCACTATAGGTCTTAAAATGTGAAAATGGTTAACAGATTTCATTCAAAATTAAGAAAAGTAATCAAAATGTAATCAAATGTAATTAGTTACATTACTTTGAGAAAGTAATTGAAATAGTTACACTACTATTACCTATCAATTAATCAATAAATCTAATCTGCAGATTAAAAGTGAATGTGATTTTCACACACCTGGTAGTGCATAAGTGTGTTGAGTCTCTTCCAGTCGCTCTCAATCTTGGTGGTGATGTCCTCGTCCTGCAGGACCACACGAGCTGTTCTGCCCTGCCGCCACTCTGCAGGAAAATAATACTAACAGTGAACGTGTGACACTTTGTTTGTAAGTCAACGGTCTGACAGTTACATATCGTCTGTTGTCTGCAGTCAGTCTTGCACTGTGCCTTTATGCTGCAGGTGTGCACTTTTTTTTTTCACTGCTCTTTTATCTTTGAAATTCTGTGAGATGTCAAGTGTAGCAGCCAAAAATGTCATTAAGTTGCCTGTGTGCACTTGTGCTTGACAATTAGAGTGACTCAGAAAACAACACACAAATGACGGTGTCTCTTCACAGGATATAAGGTGCCCGCAGCAACACTGAGAAGACGATCATCTCCAAATCCCTAACCTTTTAATGCCCCTCAAGGTATAAAACTACAAACCCAAAACAGCCACTACTTAAAAGATGTCTTATTTTCTCTTTTGTGAAGGTACAGCTGGGTGTCTGCTAAGTCACTCAGTATTGGTTCAGAACCTGAATATAGGTGCTGACAGCGCTGTCAGTGAGGTTTAATATCAACATTAGAGGGCGTTAGGAGAGTAACGCCCTCTAATGGAGAGTCTGATTAGGAGAGTAAACAGGTGTGGAGGTAGGGGTTCGTTTCATGAAATCATGTTGAGTCTGTGATCGTGCCTAGTATATGCTCTCGGGTACAGTTGTCCTTTCTGTCATTCTTCCAACATATCATGTATGATCACATACAGTACATTACCGTTCAAAAGTTTGGGGTCACCTATACAATTTCTTTTTGTGTTTTCCATCAAAAGTCACACTTTTATTCATCAAAAAATTTGCAAAATGAATATAAAATATAGTCAAGACATCGACAGGATTAGAAATAATGATTTTTATTCAAAATAATAATTTTTGCCCCTCAAACTTTGCTTTCGTCAAAGAACCAGCAACACTCTTTTCAGCTGTGCTAACATAATTGCACAAGGGTTTTCTGATCATCCATTAGCCTTCTAACACAACGTACCATTAGAACACTGGAGAGATGGTTGCTGGAAACGGGTCTCTATACACCTATGTACATATTCCATTAAAAACCATTCATTGCAGCTAGAATAGTCGTTTACCACTTTAACAATTTATAGAGTGTATTTCTGATTAATTTAATGATATATTCACTGAAAAAAAGTGCTTTTCCTTCAAAAACAACGATATGTCTTAGTGACCCCAACATTTTGAATGGTAGTGTAGGTAGAATTAAAGTACTTTTACACCGTATGAGTGAAGTCTCACCTAGATCCATGTCGGCGGCTCGCGGACGCTGTGAGTACGGCATGTTTTTGTACACCGCGTCCAGGATCTTCTCTTTTACCTGGGTAATGGTGTCACAGTTGAGCACCTTTACAGGGATTTCTGGACTGTTCTCGTTGTCTGGGTTCACACAACTCAGCGTCTTGGGGATCCAGGGGGGGTGGAAGTCAGAGGAAGAGACAGAGAGAAAGGTGTTACTCGCTAGGAAATGCCGTTCATTACCTCGTCCTTGGCAAACTGTGGAGGGGCGGAAGGGATCTTGGCCAGAAATGACATCGACGTGGTGATCACAGAGAGGTGTCATCCTGTTACATACACTCAGATGTTTTGAAGCCTCATGATTCCTGATTATTTAGCAATAATATTCATTAATGTATGAATAGTCTTCTTTTTTTTATTTTACTCCAGGTTTCTTTGATGTTAAGGCTCAATGTGGTAACATTCTGATTCATAAGATACTGGGGCATTTACAGTGCAAATGTCCTGTCATGGCATTTGAGTACCACAGGAAATGCCAGAGCCTGCATATAAATACGGTGTGTTCAAATGCAGCTGTTGCAGTGTTCACAAGACTGGCCTATAAGAACATTCCGCCATCATATTTACATCTATTAAGTTATTTTTTTAAATCTCAGGATGTCCTGTGTATACAATGTATCATAAGATCTACTTGAAAACAACAACCACTCTGAAGTGGCAGAAAGCAGGTTAGAGCATCGAAGTGAAGGTGAGTTTATGGTTTAACCTTCAAAGAAAGCTCTTTGGCTAAAATGCTTCAGACAAGGAGAAAGAGGGATATTGTTAATAGTGGTCTGGCATTCTGTTGATATAAAGCTCTACAATCTGCAGAGGGGATTCAAAGTGACTCAGAGTTACCAGCTAGAAAAGGCACTATTGTTGACAATGTTTGTGAGAAAAGGGCCAAGCCATCCATTTAAATTAAACATCCATCCATCCATACTGCTCATCCTAGGAAGCCGGAGTACCTAGATTAAACTCTCAGAGACAAACTTGGACTAGAACCTCCTTGTTGTTGGGCACCAGTACTAACCATCACAACGACACTGAACCTCAAATTCCTCCAATTAGAAAATGCACAGAAAAATGTAATCTAATATTAATATTAGGGGGGATCATATACTATATCATATGGCTAACGGCTGTGTCATGCGTGCATATTCCAACAATTCCGTCTATACTAAAACGAGGGGTCCGTATCAGTCTAGCATTTCACACATTTTCCAACATTCCTTTGTAGTAGTGGTGATTTCTCACTAGGAGTGACACGGACACCCGTGAGGTGTTTGACCTTCATAACCATGTAACCATTTCTCATGGTTACATGGTTATGGAGGTCAAACTGGAGGTGTGTGCTCTTGGGTGTCCGTGTAGGGTCTGCACAGACAGCAGATAACAAATGTTATGGTCCAGTCCTAAGCGCAGGCACATAGCAGTTAGGACTGAACGTTGAGACTAATACTAACTCGGCCACTAACTATTTGTTTGGTACAAAATTGAAAACGGACAAATGTTTGGACTTTCTTTCTTTTATTACTCACCAGTGTCTTGTATTCGATCTGCTGTCGGATGAGCTTGTCCTCACTGAGAGAATAGCGTGCTTCTCCCGTGATGGAGTCTATTGGACCCTTCTCCATTTGTTGTTTGATGGCACAGAACAGCATGAAAAGAGGCTCTCCAGCACACTCCTTTGTTTTGGAAGGGAAGCCAGGTGATTACAGAGAAAGGTGGAAGAGAGGAAAGAAGTGGAAGAAGGAAGAAAGGGAGAAAATCTGTATTCATCAACACAGGAACTAAAGTATGACTCATAAAACCTAATGAAATGGAGCTTTCTCTCCCTTAGAATGCAAAGATAAAGATGTGTCCTGCTGACAGGTCACCATTATCTTTTCACAATGTCTATAAAACATGTAAAAATAAGAAAATTACAATCACGGCCGGAGCAAAGCTATACACAGCAATCTATTTCGAAGCCATTAGAATCGTCAGCGTATTTCACACCGACACCTGTAGCGTTAAGGAAAGAGGAAGTTTTTGTTTTACCTTGAGAAATTTGTGGAGCAAGAAGGCAAACCAATTTGTCAGCATCTTCTCTGCCACGGACTCCGTTCTGCAAGATGAGAACAAATCACACACTGATTTGTCAGCAAGAGAGTGAGCTGGAGTACTCTGATGATTCTTTATTATTGTAGAAGCTAAAAAAAAAGACGTGGAGATTTTACATGTGATCTGATATAGACTTGTAATTAGGTGCAGCCGGTGCACATCATGATTAGGTCATGACTTAAAGGTCCACCCCCACTCAGTCTTTTGTTTTTTTCTGTGAATGGACTTAAAGGAGTTATATTTTATCCTATTTCTCCAAGTTAACCAAGTTCCATGGTGTCCTAATGAACATGTCTGTGACATGCTTTGGTCAAAATACCATAAGGATGAAGCACCACAGCAGTTCAATCACCCTGCCAAAACAGCCCTGTTCACATTGCCGTCATATATAACATGTATCCACTGGACAGATAAATCCTCTGAGGCTGGAAGTTTGTGTAGTACTCTGTGCTGCACTGTGGAGCCAAGAATGGAACTTTTCACAAAGCGGAGCTCCGTGAGACAACAATTCCAGGAATTTAGTGCATTGTGATGTCCCAATGAGCGCAGACATCAACGTCGGTGTTTAATCACCTGTACTAGTCTATACTGAGGAGGACCACAAATACATGAGTGAGTCATCTTTTTCACACTTTGCCGACTGATAGGACCACCAGAGTCCCAAATATAATAAGAGTTGATTTTGCATAATATGTTGAAGAACATAAACATTGAGATTTTATGATTAACTGGAGCGAATCCTTAAAATCCTTAAAATGTAACTTTATTCATGTAAAACTGAATTTACCGTAAACGTCTTTGGTAACACTTTATATTAAAGAAAACATATTCACCATTAACTAGGGGCTTACTAAAATGCATATAAGTAGCATGCTATTAAGCATGTATTAACACCTTATTTAGGAAAAATCTTAATTCATGTCATAATAGAGGTAGGGTTAGGTCTATGTAGAATAAGGTGTTAATAGGTGCTTAATGATTACTAATAAAGGGCTAGTATGCTTCTTATATATGTTAGTAAGCACCTAGTTAATGGTTAATATGTGTACCTTAAGATAAAGTGTTACCGCGTCGAGTCTGATATAAAGCCTGCAAGATTAAAGCCACCTCTAACCCTACTTTTACTTCCTTGCTTCCATTCCAAACTAAACCTCTAATGACTCCACTGTCCCATTACATTTTCGGAGTGTTTTTTTGTTGCAGAAATAGCATGTATCAACTTTCTAGCGATATTGACTCTATTATCAAAGGGTCCTTATATTTAATTAGCGTGCTTCAGATTGAGAGTCCTCGTTTTCCAAATAAAAAGCCTCTTAAAAGATTCACGAAGCCGGTCTAAGAAGTGGGAAAACAATCAGCAGATAACCAGAGGTGGAGGAAAGAGGCGAGCGAAGGGAGGAGATGAGAGGTGACGGGGTAAAGAAATGTGAGCTACAGCTGAATCATTCATGAGTGGCACACAGAAGATAAGTCAGACTGACAACAGCTCTGCCGCCGCTGCACTCACACTACCCCATTAGTTTCTCTTCCTCGAGTAGTCTCTCCCAGGCTCTGTCACTTTTACTGCTCCTGTCTTTCACCTGTCTGCTCAGGCACCCTGTTTCTCCGTCTCGTAACGGCTGTTTCATGCCACTGCACAAAACAAAGCTGAACAGAGGTGGGCTTTCTGTCGCTGGCCTAGTTATTCGTCCGTCACAATTGGTGCAAGTGGGCTGGAAAAAACAAAGGAGTTATTTATGCCAAACGATAAGTAGCGTTTAGCAGAACTGGCCCGATTTGTGACAAGGAGACCCCTATAGTTAAAATTAATAGTTTATATTTTGGACAATTCACAAGGCATTATTTGTCATAACAACATGTCACCTGGTCAGTAAAGACAAACATTGTGTGGTTGGATGTGCACTTTTAGTATTCGAATCATATGCGCGATTTCCCATTCAAAACTTAAAAGATTACTGTCTAATACTTTCCTTTAACATGCTTAAAGCTACAGTGAAGCACTGATTGCTAATTTAATGGTTTTATATTCCTAGACATGGGTCTAGGGAGTTAGTTAAAAGTAAAGTATAGCTAACAGCAGTACGGAAAATTTATTTCTTCTTTTCAAGCATCACTGAGCTGAAATTCAAAAATTGAAAGTACTTAGTTTACCTGCGGAGCAGTAGTTTGGGATGGTTCTTGCTCTCCAGGTTGCGTTCTATAAGGTCGGAAAGCAGGTGTTTGAGGATGTCCGTAGCATATTCCAGCCGTCCCTGCAGAGCAGTCATGATCAGCGAGGCGACATAGCCGCGGTCGCGCATGGAGAACGAGCGCTGCAGCTCCAGTGTCCGAATGAAAGTCAGCAGGAAAACCTTGTTATTTAGCAGCTGAGCAAACTGCTTCAAAGCCTTCTCCACACTTGCTTGTCCGCTCCCGGGCACCTGAATGGATCATGCCACAAACACAGATGCACACTCGTTGGATAATACTCACTGACATGAGTAACAGACAAAATAAATGCACAGAAAAACAATAAAAACTACTTAAAAACAAAACAAACAGCAATAGAAAAAGCAGTTGTAGACAACAAGGAACAACCCTGGCATCTACAAAGGTGGATGTCACATGATGGACCTGTTAGTTTGATAAAAGGCTCAGCCGGATCTTTTTAAAAGCCACTTGACCTCAGTAACAGCTCAAGTCCCTGCATTTTTTTCTTGAAATTGAAATTCATGAAATATTTTTGGCATACTCCAGCTAAAATTCAGACAGAAAAATTAGCAAACAAGCAGCACCATCTCTTTGGCAAATGTAATTAAAATAAGTGGGCACAGCAGAGGCGTAGACAAATGGCATGTTGAAAATCTTGGAAAAGTTTTGCTTTTGAGTCTAAATAAAGTAGTCAAGTGTTCGAAAAGTTTGAGTCCGTTGAAAGACTAAGGCAAGAGAGGAGCTGCAAAAACCTGCTCACTGACCTTGGCTGGTGAGGACACCATTAACAAACAGAAGTCAAACTAGATCGAGTACATTGACATTTGCTCACACTGCTCTGTTTGACAGCAGTTTGACAGCACTCGTCAAAAAGCCAAAGTTTTTGGAGGACACTGGAGCCTGAAGATCAAGATGTCAGATAAAAATGGTTGAAGCTGGATTCAAGGACTGCAGCCGTGCTTCAGCGATCCCTCACCTCCAACTCTCTGAGCACAGGGTGATCATCGATGCCTGGGAAGAGAACCCTCATGGCATAAGTTCGATAGTCCAGGTAGGGGATGCCAGCTCTGTCAAGATCACTGGTTAACTCATTGATGTCTGTCTGCAGTTCTGCAAAGGCTGCACATGAACAGAAGAGAGCTTTAAATGTTGGAACAATGAGTTATATTTATATATTTCCTTACAGTTTATCACAACAAAATCACAATTATTTAACCATAAATTTTTTCCTTAAAAACATTAAAAGCCATTTTGAGGACAGAGCCCCCAACATTTGGAACCACATATCTCTGTTAGAGTTAGGGCACATTGTCACACATTGTACACCTTGTAGTCTTTGAGCAAAGGGTTGTACATGTGTGGGCACCAATGGACCCTTCTCACATAATCTCATCCATCCATCTATCCACTATCTACCGTTTTTTCCTCCACCGGAGGGTCGCGGGGGGTGCTGTGCCTATTTAAGCTGACATAGGTCGATAGGCGGGGTACACCCTGGACAGCTCGCCAGTCCATTGCAGAGCCACATACAGAGACAAACAACCATTCACTCAAACTCTCACACCTAGGGTAAATTTAGAGTGACCAATTTACCTAATCCCCATATTGCATGTTTTTGGACTGTGGGAGGAAGCCGGAGAACCTGGAGAAAACCCATGCACACACGGGGAGAACATGCAAACTCCTTGCAGAAAGGCCCTTGTTCCAACCAGGGCCCGAAGTTGTTCCAACCGGGGCTCGAACCCAGGAACCTGAGTCTTCTTGCTGCAAAGGCATGAGTGCTAACCACGCCACAGACTGGACCAGGAAATGTGCTATAGTGAGCATGTGTGGACGGTCCAGGCGAGATCTAGAGGTGTGCTCGCATTCGTCTTTGTAAGGTCTGGGCAGAACTATCGTAGAAAGCTGACATATGGAGACATGTGGAAAGTATAGACCGTGCCTTATAGTTATAGTTATATTTTCATCTCTGTTTTACCATATTGTGCAGCACTTTGGAAACCTTGTTTTAAACTTGTGCTATATAAATAAAGTGGATTGGATTGGATTGGATTATAGTTCAGAATCGGATCATCTAAAAATAAGTATTAAATGTTGGGTTTGTTGATTTGGAGTTTCACTAGATAGACAGTAAATATAAAAAACATAAATTATATATTAAACTATTATTAAAATAATAATAATAACCCATATATTTTATATATTTATATATATATATATATAATGACCATTTAGTTTAGCTGCTCTTTCAATTATTGCCCAGCATAAAAGTAAACTACCTTTTTTATTTTATGAGGATTAATCATTTCACAAACCACCAGAGCAAACAGTAAAAAACATCAGTCAAAATAGATTTTGCTGTGATTTGACTAAAAATGAGATTTTCTAACAGTCCCACTCACCCTCCTTGCATTCCAAAGCCACTCGCGACTCCAGATTGTCCATCTGCATCTGCAGGCGTTTCAAAGTCAGATCGTTCTCTTGTGACTTTCGCCTGTAGGCCAGTAAGACGATGACGACTATGATGAGGAGCAGCCCTCCTCCAGCTGTGATGCTGAGGATGACGGGGAGGGTAAGCAGGCTGTCGGACCGGATGTGAACTTCTCCTGGGGATATGTGGAGTCCTCCGACTTGGACCTGGATAATAATGTGGAACAAAACTTTCAAAACACTGACGACACATTGTTGAAGATCTTAACTGACAACTACAAGGACATACAGTCTGGATGACATCCCTGAGCTGCTCCAGTTCCAGGCACACTTGCTTTGTTTTATTTTACAGCTCTTTTCTCATTATTTGCAAGAGTGGCTGTGAATAATTCTGTGAGGCAATGTGCTGTAATTGGGAACCTACTAGACCATGAGTGACAGACAATGACAGAAAGACTGCGGCTAACTGAAAGCCGGTCAATGACCCACAAACACAGTGACAAACCCTGACCTACTGACAGACAATGGCTCGCATCCCTGCAGACGGTGAATCAAATGCACAGACAGGCAGAAAACCACCAAATAGGAAGAAAGTGCTTTTACACTGACCAGGACTTTGTGCTGCCCGGTGAGGTTTGGTGGTTCACAGAGTAACTGTGTGTCCGACACGGTGAGAGAACAAGGTGAACCCCCAATCAGCACTGTGTAATTCAGCCTGGCTCCACCGGATGCAGATGGCACCAGGTTACGTCCCTGCAACACAGTTAGAAAAGAGAACATAAAACATAATTCCATGTAGGGAAATATAATGTATTTAGTCGTTGTACTGTACATTTTCTTTTTTTATATTGTGCTAAGGATCTTCAGGATGGAGAGGACTGCATTGAGATCCTAACAAACATGTAGATATCAGATCAATCCTCTTCAGACTGTAGGAATGTTACTTTAGCTGTCTGAAGTCTGTTTATTATAAAAATAAAGAGACACAGATCAGAGCTGCTTCTTGAGCAAAATGATGTTTTTAACCCCTGTGTGACCTGTTGTGTTGGTCCCAAAATACATTTTAAGAATTTAAGAGATATGCTGATTATACTTTTAGCAGTAGGGATTTTTGCCATTTGAGCAATAAGTATAATTACTGTAATCAACCTTCAGAGAAAAGGTGAGGAAATCAGTTTATTTCACCAAACGACAGCTGATTATTTTTAGATACAAACCAATATTAAATTCACTCTTTCTCGATGACGATGAAGTTCTTGCTGTGGCACATGGTGTTCCTAATAAGCACCCGTGGCATGAATGTGAAGATTAATATGTAATGAAAATAGGGATTTTATGAAAAATGATTTATTCAAATATTCAATGGTATTCGAACTCCAGCGCATGAGAGTTATTGAAATGAATGCAGGGTTCACAGCGTGTTGAGCTGACAGGAGCAGATAATTAAATGCATTGGGGAAAAAAATTGTAAATTTACTTCTGTGGGATCTAAAGTGTGTTGAGCTTTAGAGGAGCAGCTTCAAGATGTATTGGTAGATGTATTAGCACAAACCGTATCTCCTCTGACAAACCGTACCTTAAGTATGATGGGAGCTCCAGGTTTTTGCTCCAGAACACCAGACAGGCTGAGGGGCTCCAGGTAAGGGTTGGGGTAGTAGACAAAGCTTGTGTTGTTGTACGTGAGCAGAGCTTGGACATTGTTGAAGACAAAGCCAATCTCGTCCACGTGTTTGATCGTCTCCTGCTCTGCTGTGTGCTCGGCCTTTAGCGAGGGAGCGAAGCAGCTGATTGTGGTCGTGTTCAGCACTTTGCACACCTGGTGAGGAACACATCAAGTGAGACCCGTGTCTGTATGGCGTAGACTGTTTTATTCGTGGGATTGACCATTTCATACATTTTCTCCCCAGCAGAAATTCAGGAAGTAATACATAGCTGAAATTATTCTAATAAATGATGTTGGATATCTTTAATTCCACCCCATGCAAATGTAACAAATAACGTGATAATGTAATTTTTAACAAATATCTTATTCTTCAAATTGTGCATGTTGTGTTAATCCACATAAAGCAAGATAACTATTAGTTTCAGTATTTCTTCATATTTTCTTCCTCCCACTCAGGGTTAGGGTTTTTTACCAGATTGTAAAACTATAATTTTTAGAAAATAGGGAAAGTTATTGTGAATATATCTTTTTTAAATCCCAGACCAGAATATATAATGTATTCCAGGTCATTTGTCTGTTATTATAATAACAATAACCAACAACTTCAGTTAGCATTTAGTGTTTCTTCTTGGCCGTTTTTCAATCTCTGCATCGTTACGCTGCTCCCATGTATACATTTCTTCAATTTCGAGCCTCATTTTTTTTTTTTTTTTTATCTGCTTTCACAGAAAGTTGTTTCAAGTCAATTAACTGCTTTTGTGATTGAAAACATTTTTAAGGAGATCCAGTTATGTTTCCAAGACAAGTGAGATAACGAGAGTGCCCTCATTAAATTTACCAGTGACCCTCTTTTAGCAGATGATTTGGGTGAGAGTTCATATTTAATCCCTTTAAATCTCACTTTTCCAGTAGCAGTTTTAATAAGCAGGCTTATATTTTGGCTGGCATCATTAACACTATTTATCTAGCTGAGGGCATGCCTCTCAAACACAGCATTATCGACATAAAAACTGATCTATTTCAACACATATGAAGTTAATATTCCTTGTCCTGTTTTTATTTTAAAGGCTTCCACCTGGACCTTGAGGCAAGCGTCTCTTTCTCTTTTCAATGCTCTACCACCCAAATCAAATGGCCTTCGACTTCGGCCTGTACTTTATAAAGTCTATTTGAGGAGCCATCTGACTTTTAAAGTTTTTATTTCTAGCTCTTACAAGGTTGAAACAAAAACTTTTACCTTTTTTTTTGCAGTCTTACACCAATAGTTCATTCTCTGACTGGTCCAAAAGTGGGAAAATTTGGGGCTAACGATGACTGGACTTTTGCCAGTGGCGCCTCAACACTTTGGAACAATCAATCATATTGAAGTGATATGTTTGGCTTCATTTTTACAGTCGCAGCACCATTGACATTTTCAATATTATGACTATATCGACACTCAATATACATATTTTTTTGGCTCCATAAAAAAGGGAAAATAAAGTAGCAAATTGACCATTACATTGTTATTCCTACAGCAAATTATCAATAAGGAACTGTTTTACTGGGCCATTTTCTACCAGCTTGAGTTAGCAACTTCACTACACGTTGAGTGTCATATATATCGTCTCACTCACATTGACAGATTCATGGCCGTCATATTTGACTCTGACTCGTGGTTCCTGAACCACGTCCAGGTTAGTCCCAGTCACTGTCAGGGTGGTGTGTCCACTGTGGTTCAAAGAGAGAAATCATTATTTTACGATATATACTGCTCAAACACAACAAAAACAGACGTTTCATTGTAATCTAACTAAGGGATGACCACTCAGAGGTCAGTCTAAAAAAAAACAATGCAGAATTTTTGCAAGAAAGTCATTAATGTAGGGTTTGAGTCAACGCTGCGATGGTAGCTCACTCGCTTGCTCTTTGTTATGGGACAGACGAGCCAGATCAAACGGCGAACCAGCTGGCTCCTGTTTTATATTCATCCAGGACTGTGAGGCATTTCATGAATACAGGTGCTGCTTGTTTACATATCTTTGCCGGATTTGATTAAAATAAACAACATGCTCTAATCTTTTGCATAACCTGTGCACCACTTTGAGATTAGAAAACAGAAGAGGGAACTCGGGGTGTGTGTGAAGTGGAGAGATAGAAGTAGAGAAGGTGAGACAAAGAGGAAGAAAAGGTAGCGAAATCAAAAAAAGTCCAGTCCAGTGAGACTGATAGAGTGCCACAGTCCTTCTCGCACTTCAAAGGCTACCTAAGCTTGTAGGGCCGAACTCCACAAAGCTGCTCCTGGTACAAGGCTGAGGGCCAGGGTGTCTCTCTGATGTTAGCAGAGACATAGTGCTGGCTACCCAACCCAATTACATTTTTTACCATTTATTTAGGTGATTATGGGTAACACACAACTCGACTATGAAAAAGATGTTCATGCAGCAAAGTTGACTCATTTTATTGTCACCAAAGACTAGATATTATTTAATAACCTTGTTATAACTTGACATCCTTGGTTCTCTGCATTACATTCCCTGTAACCCTGACATACTAGCTAGTTTAGACTATGACAATATACTTAAATAGAGATTTGCAACATGTGCACAATGCTTGTTTTTATGAAAGTGGACATACCCTATTTCTAAATTAACCTAGTTCCCTGGTGTCTTAATGAACATGTCTCTGACATGCTTTGGTCAAAATACCTTAAGGATGAAGCACCATAGCAGTATCCACTGGACACATAAATCCTCTGAGGCTGGAAGTTTGTGCAGAACTCAAGAATAGAAAACTTTGTCGCTTCCGCTCTTCCAGATACTATTGCCCTCGCCTGCACTCTCGCGTTTTTTAGGGAGCTCCGCGAGACAACAATTCCAGGAATGTGTCATTGTGACGTCACAATGAGTCTGGAAGTCAACATTGTGTGTTTTATCTCCTCTACTTAGACTGAGCCTTCCTGTTATATGCCCAGTTCCTTTCCTCTTGGTCACGGGCTGCCCTTTTAACCTGTATGCAACTCTAGAATGGTTGGGATGTGATGGTAGCAGCGTCCATAAATACCTACGTAGTCATGAATCCCGAGGCAACATGGACAAACCTGACACCCGTGCATGACCCATAATGTTACCTTATAATGCTCCATAGAGGTTCAATGCGCTGGACTGTGGGGTCTTCTATGTACTCAAAGACCAAACTCCCAGGAACTTTGGCTCTGTCGACTCTCAAACTGACCTGCACCAACCCCGCTCCTGTCACTGCTGGTGCAGAGAAGCACACGATTTCTGACATGGTCCTCCTGGTGGCAGTATCAAAAGAAGGAATTATTCATGCTTTTGTATGTCACTGTCTACTTTATGGTGCAGTGGCAAATCTCACTCCATGCAGTTCTGAGCCATTTGCATTACCATGAGAGGATTCATTATAGCCTGTTCTGTCTCATCCTCGTTACAGACACATTAGGAATGGGGACACAGTAATTAGTAGAGGGTGCTTGAGCTAATGACTTCTTTGCCTCACCCTCCTGACTCCTACCATTTGAGGCATTTTAAACTTAAAATAGATATCTATAAATATGAACAATACCTAGCACAGAGTGGCTCCGCTGCCTCGCCACAAATCATAATTAAAACATTTATCACAGTCACTTAATTTTAACTACAGTGTGCTTCTTTAAATAGAGCAATTTCTCACAGTGCTTCATAGATATTGGAGAAGCGTGAATCTTTAATGTTGAGTGAAGGCAGTCTCGCTTTAGTGTCTGTGAATCTCAAGCCTTAAAGAATGTGCACTTGAACATTTAAGCATTATGTCTGTCTCACCTGTACAGCTCACAGGTCTGATTACCAAAGAAGACATTTACAGTGCTGCCAGCACCCAGATTCTCTCCAACAATGGTGACTTTGGTGCCCCCAGATTCAGGTCCTCGGCCTGGGGTCAGCGCCAACATCGATGGGACCTGGGGAAAAACAAAACTTCATTAATGCTGTCATTCATACGGCCAGTCATTGCTGCTGATTTTCTGATTTATTTTGGTTTGATATTGTCATTCATTTCTTACCAATTTTGCTTGATTATGAAGGAACGAATGCTAAAAAGTTGTACAAGATATAGAACTCTCTAACCTGGTGCATCATTAAAAATATTCATGACCCCAAAGTAGTTACATTAATGCACGTTTTCTTTAATATGACCACACTACAGAACAGTAGTGGGGGATGATTAAAACTTGAACCTTAAAAACTGGTTCAACTTCAAAATATACAGCCTAGAAGTGCATCAAAATGTTTAAAGTTAGCTGAGAGCGCAGCTTGGCGTTGGACTCCATGTTCTTTTTGCTGAATTTGAATTAGAAAAGTGATGGCAGGGTCTTACACCATAGATGACAAAGTAATGTACAAATCTGCACACTCAGCTATTAGCTGCTAGCAGCTGCGGTCACACAGTGTTGACACAGTCACTGACAGTGATGGTTTCGCAAGATTTATACTGAGGAAGATACAGGAGGTGGCATGCAGTAAAAGATCCACTCACGAACTTGTATTGGATCTTTTAAATGAAGATTGATATTCTTCAGTTCCAATGAAAATCATTTTATTTTATTTAAATTACCACAAATGAGTAGAGCTGCGACGACTGTGCGCGGAGTTCTGGTTTGCATTCTCCAACACAGAGCTTTGCTGCACCCGGTGCGCTTCCTTTAGGAGCTGCGGCCATCTCGCACACGATTCTGTTGAGACGGAAGACATAGACACGTGAATATGGTTGCATAAAAACACAGCCATAATCATAGATCATATAGCATACAACTAATAACACCAGCCTGGGACACACACAACAGAATCGCTGCAGTCAATCACATTTTGTTATGAAATACATTGGGGGAAGATGGCTTCTGCCGGCTGCTGTGATTGAAGCAGACTTTCATAGAAGTTGTGGGTCAATTCAGAGGGCCATCTTTCTTCCTAATGGGAAACCTATAACAGCAATATAACTCAAATGATAAACTACACCCCTCCTCATCTCCAGCAAGATTGCCACCCACCATTACCTCCGGTTTCCATGACAACACAGGGGTTTCTTCAATAAATCAGTATTGCCTGTCAGGTCAATAAGATAAAGTGAGTCATGAATAAGTCATTATAGTAACTGACCCCATGTTGAAGTTAATGGCTGTAACAGCTGTAATGCCATGTTTTAGAGCACTGTGTGCATGTGCCAAATGAATGGTCTTGCTCTGCGTAAGGAAACGGTTCTCCAATACAATAAGAGCACCCAATGAATCGTCCCTGCCCAATCCTTCCAATCATACATCACCAGAATTCTCCAATTTTCTGCTGGCATATTCTTTTCTTCTCTTTTATATTTTACAACGATATAAATAAAGACCCTGTCGCCTAAGCCCGTTTGCATTACATGCCTGTGAGGAGCACATGGCTAACCGATTGTCCTCCAGTCAGCAACACGCAGCGCATTTCAATTACAGCTGTGCCGACAGCCTCATAACGACACTAACACAAAGACCGTCTATTCCATTGGCTCTGCCTGCACCAGAGCAATGGAAAAGCCCCCCCACATGTTTCTACCACCTGATGAGGCATCACTGAGCTCAGGCTTATTCACTGTGACTGTGATCGTGTCTGTGATCAAAATGGAGAGATTGCATGTGTTTATTTAATTTTTTTCACTTGAGTGTGTGTTTGTGCATTTGCATATTTAAAGTACCGTACAGTATGAATTCATAAATGTCTGAGCAGAAGAGGAGTCTCTTACTGTTCTGCAGTGATGTATCCTTCCTCCTGTGGGGTGCACTGCACACCTGCAACCTCCACGTTACCCTCCAGCTCAGAGAAAGACAGGCCAAGGTTCAGGCCCTGGATGGTGACCAGTGTACCCCCCTCCAAAGGCCCTGCCACTGGACTCACCTACATGAAAAAGGAAATTTAGTGTAGTTTGCAGCCTACTGAATACAATTCCTACATGACCACAGCTACTTAATGTTATCTACAAATTGAAGTCTCTAAAACCTGCAGTGACATTGAAATTTATGTTAATTTATGATGGACGGGGGACGTTGGTCAGAGGCAGCAGTATCTTTGAGTTTTCTGGAGAGTTCAGCTCCAGAATAATTAAATTAGTTACAGTTCTACTGGTCTGCCCAGGACAAATACAGTTGTGGTTTGAAGTCTTCTACAAAAATATGATTTAGTGTCGAGTAATGAATATTTTAAAATGGTAAAGCATTCTCTCCTGCACTAACAAAGGAATTGAAAGTCCATTTGCCTTTGAGAGTGCAATCTTAAAGTCCATCAACCATCATCTGCAGACAAATTAACCTTTGGGTCCAATGGCGTGTGTTTTTTGTTACTTCTGTGCACCGTTTTCAGTCTGACTCGCCACATCACAAAAGAGAATTGAGTTAAGAGGTGGTATTTACAATCACATTTTTTCTCAAGCTACATGTTGGTTAATCTCTATGAACAGCTATATATATATATATATATATATATATATATATATATATATATATATGTGTGAATGCAGACAAGTTAAAAGCCAAAAAGACCATGTATTTCTGTCAATGTGTTCCGGTATTTTTTGCTCTCCACGCGCATGCGGTTTTCCTGCAGGCGACCAATTGGTGCGTGTGATTGGTAAAACAAGGAATCAAGCGAGCTGTCGTAAAAAGGAAGCAGTCTACTCTGCAGTCGGTTTCTTCGTGGTAGAAAATGCAGCAGAAAAGTGCTGACAAAGTAAAAACCTTGAACTTTAGACGTACACTGAGGTGGGACTTTTAATGAAAGTAAGGGTTGGCAACACGGGTTAATTGTTGTGTTGTCAGGTTGCGTTCACCATGAACTGATAACAGCCACTCAGCTTTTTGCATTTATGTTTTTAAAACCAAAAAATGAGTGTGGATGTGGAGCACATTTACATTGCACCTTCACCTTGAATGTGTGTGTGCATGAGAAATATGTAGCTCTCATTAAATTGGGTTCATTCAGACAGCCTAGAAATCCAGTGATTCAAAACAAATGTAAATGAGTAGTGTCATGAATAACAAAAAGTCAAAGGAAACCAAAGTTAACCGCCCCTCAAAGAAAGTGTTGGACCTGCAGAGCAGAACAGGGGCAATGCCAGAACCACGCTCAGTCTGCTGCAGCTCCTTCAGAAACACTAATAATGTGACAGGGACATCAAAGACTCACGGCTCTTTTGAAGTGGGAGAGCCTTGCATTGCTGTTCCTGACCCACTGTGCCTCATTCAGGAGAATGAACAGGAGTTTGTGACATAAAAGATCCATCACTGCTCTAGACAGACTGAATTCATTGAGCTCTCAACTACTTTTTAAGGTATTCAGCACTGAGGGGTGGGTGGTGGAGGGGGAAAGTGGACATTTTCACGTAAACAGACACTAAAAAGTGGCCGTGGACAAAATCAATGTTTGTTGATGTTCATGAACACAGATTGACAGGGCACGAGAGAGAGAGACAGCTTCAAAAGATTTACATTTAAAATGACATTTGTGAGCAATGGGCATTTATTTAAAGCCTTTAGGCACCACGTCTCTCAGTGAAGAGCAGTGAAGCCATATGCATTGCATCTGTCCTGTAGAAGCCATAGGTGAATGCAATTCCAAATATATTTTTAAAGCAATCAAGTCCATCCAAACATTTGATGAAGCCTAACAATTCTTAAAGCTGCTGTCAGTTATGTCCAAATGTTAACTTTTGGCTCACTCCCTGTACCATTCCCCTCTTTCCGTCCTATGTCACCTCGCAAACAGGGATGTTTAGCAGGTTTTCATTTTCATTAGTAAATTTTAAGCACATATTAACTCCTTATGTTGGAAAAATCTTAATTCATATCGTAATAGAGGTAGAATAAGGTGTTAATATGTGCTTAATGTTTACTAATAAAGGGCTAGTATGCTACTTATATATGTCAGTAAGCACCTAGTTAATGGTGAATATGTGTTCCCTAACCTAAGTGTTACCACATTTTTTTATTGTGATAGTACCGTTTACCGTTTCATAATACTGTATATCACTATGAAAAGATAGATAAAGAATGAATGTTTATTGCCGCAGTGCTGATTCAAACTGGTTGCAGAGATCATGTTCTATGATAAAATACTGATTTATCTGAAAGAAAACTCTTAAACCTTAAACATAAAATGTATTTTATGTAATATTCTCTGTTGTTAGTATTTTGTAGTTCAGTGTTGGTGTTTTGCTGCTGATGCTGTGAGATGAACTGTTCAGCTCATGTTACGTGCGTTTGTAACTCAGATTGTGCGAAGAGTTTAGTCGTGATTGCTAACAGTGCTTGTTAGCAATTGAAAAACAAATACAACGTGGAATTTATTTCACTGACAGCAGCTTTTACTCGGATTAGCAAATAAGCATCAGTGTGGTGGTGATGGCATCGCGAAGAACAGTGTGAAATGAGGTAGAATCTACTTTAACGACCTTGTTCACTTAAGATTAGCGTAAGAGTTGCCTCATAAATCAGTCGAAGACTAAACTCTGGAAACAAAGTTTCTCAACAAATGTGCGATGTGTCATGAGTTATCATTCAGCTCAGGACCTGAGGCAGTACATTTTCAGTTGTGCAGGATTTTGCCACTGTTGACACGGTAATTGCAACAGTGTGATAAAACTGGCAAATTCAGGAATGAGGAGTGCTGGCAGATAATATATTTATTTACTTATTTAACTCTATATACTTGTATTCTGCACATGTAAATTACTTTATTTATGTGATGCTGACTTGTTGCCATTGTATGATGGAGTGAGTTCATTTTGAGAGTTTGGTTGGTGATTTTTTTTGGGGTGAGATTAATTGTTTGGACAGGATGCATGTAGGTCAAGCTCACTGTGTGGAGACATTTGGAAAAAATGGCTTCAGGAGTCAACAATGTAAAAAGTGTTATCTCCTGAAATGTGTTTGAAGAAGATAAGTTGAACTTTTTAGTTAGGAATTCGGGGTTTCTAAAGAGCACTTGTAGCTCTGTTTCAAGGGAATGATGACTACGGCTGAGAAATGTGTATAATTACCCAGAAAACCCATTATCCGCCATGACTGACTAACTATCTCACTGGCAGACATTTGGGCAACATCCCAAACAAACAACAAACCTCAGTAATGCGTGGGTTGGTGCACTTGACATTCCTGACAGAGAGGTCCAGCCAGCGGCTCGCGTAGGGGGAGATGGGAGGACAGTGCTGCTTCATGGTGCACCGACCCTCGCCGCTGCACCAGCCACACTGGAACTTCCTGTCTGCCCGCAGACACATGCCGCAGCTGTCCCGCTGAGCACTGCACTTGTACAGATGCACTTTAAGATAACCCAAATGACATCTGGTCAATTTTTTATTCATGAAAATATTAATGTCACATTCATACACTACCGTTCAAAATTTTGGGGTCACTTAGAAATGTCATTATTTTTCAAGGAAAAGCACCTTTTCAATGGATTTAACATTAAATGAATCAGAAATACACTCTATACATACGACTATTCTAGCTGCAAACGTCTGGTTTTTAATGGGACATAGGTGCATAGAGGCCCATTTCCAGCAACCATCTCTCCAGTGTTCTAATGGTACATTGTGTTTGCTAATCGCGTTAGAAGACTATTGGATGATTAGAAAACACCTGTGCAATTATATTAGCACAGCTGAAAACAGTTTTGCTGGTTCTTTGACTAAGGCAGAATTAATATTTTGAATAAAAATCATTATTTGTAATCTTGTCAATGTCTTGTTTTAATGGAAAATTGTATCGGTGACCCCAAACTTTTGAAAGGTAGTGTATATTAACAACAACAACTGGGGACTAGCTATGACAAAAATTTAAATTGACACACTGAATCAAAGAAACATTAATATAAATCCCTCTTTCATGTATTAAGAAGAGAAGATGCCAAAGTAATCCAATAAAGCTTTCTTTTAAAGTCTGTCTCTTGCATCCTCTCTTAAGTAGCCCATATACAATCAGTAATGACAAGGCCTATCGTATTAAAATGTATGTGTATATCCTTCAGTACATGTTTTTAGCGCAAAACCAATAACGACAACTGCCAGACACTTTTTCTTGCATGATGAAGCGGTCAGCCATAGGAGCGAAACGAAGCGATATGAAGATTTACCGCTCACGCCTCTGGGATCACAGGTGATTGGGTACTATTTGATAACACTCCCTACTATTGAGAACTTTCTCTCAAGGCCATTTGGAAGCCTTGAAGTGCTCTCAGTGGCCCACCTATCCCCCAGGATTGAGTGCTTTACACTTCTCGGGTCTGGCAGTGATAGATTGCAGAGTTACCTTTAATCTTCTCGGGATTGTCGATGATGAAATTGCCGTTCCATACAATGGAGAGGTCCACTGCCAGGTCACTGATCTTCACACCCTCATACATGTACTGAAAAAGGAGAAACATAGAATGAGGGAGTGTGCAGAAAGTGCATACAAGGAGAAAGAATACCAACGAGACAAGGAATGAAGTTAAAAAAAAAATGATGGAGAAAGACAGAAGGGAGGGAAACGAAAGGATGAAAGGGCAGCAGAGAGACGATGCTTTTAACCATCTGTCATTTCTGCCATGGTTGGCTGCTCCTCTCCTCTTTGATGTGTAGGGATGCAAACCCTGAATGGGGTGGCTGATCATCCACATCTAAATAAAATGGCCTTTTTGCTCATTGTCACAGAGAAAGAAGGAATGCTTTGCAGTGAAATGTATCCTGTCTTCTGCACTGTGCAACAAAACTGATATCCCCTGAATAGCCCTCAATCAGGTCTCTGCTGGGTCAAAAACATATAGACTTAATGATGAATACATATTAATTAGTTAAAATTCTACTTCAGAAAATCTGTGTCCTTTCCTTTTCTTAAACTCTCTCCTGTGCACTTCTCCTCACTCACTTTCCCCTTCCTCTACTTTCTCCTCAATATGCTTAGCACCTCAGGCAGTATCCACTGATGTACTCTATCTACCTTGCCTGCACAGCATCCAAGCTGTCTACCTCATTTGGCAGCTGTGAGACTCCCACTGGGACTGTTTGAGGTCATACCGAGCTGTTCTGGCACTGCACACTGGTGCTGTTGAAGCGCAGCGCCGTGACACGCTGGCTGACACCCTGCACGTGCACCACACACTCGTAGCCCCGCTGACCAGACTGCGGCTGGGGAAGGTTCCGAGCCCTCAGGGTGATGGGTCTGACCTCGCCGGCCGGGATGAGAATCTCCCCAGAGTGCAGGAGCTGAGGGCAATCCTTTGAAAACAAATATGCAAACACAGTAACTTTATTCACTGTAGTATCAATCCCCACCTTAATACCTTATAGTCACAGGAAGTTATGTAAATAACAGTTACATCACTAATTACTCCTCTAGATATTAGCTCTTAGGGTAACACTTTATAATAAGTGCACACTATTAGCATTAGTGAAGCATGAATAAATATCGAATTCATAATTTATAACACATGAATACTCATTAGTATGTAGTTATAAACACAGTAAGTTGTAAACACAGTTATAAATGTTTGGCTGCTTGAGTACAGCAGCTATTTCGACACTGTTCCTCAGCTGATGGGAGTAAAACAATTATAACTGTGTTTATAAACCACATACTAATGAGTGTTCATAGTATAATTGTGTGTACTTATTATAAAGTGTTACCACTTTTAGCTCTATATAGTATCTCGAGCTATATACGATGTGCGGCAATATTATGTAAATACGTAATGTACATTATTATTATTATGGAAATTTCCCCATTGTGGGACTAATAAAGGACTATCTTATCTTATCTTATTATTCTCCCATTTTAGATTAATAAAAATGTGTGATTTCTTTGGCGACTGCTAATATGCAGTATTATTATTTGAACTGTTCTATCTTTGCAGCATAACTGCATTGTTTACTGCAATTATATGTCGTTATGGTAGCATTGTTTTTCCTCCACTTCAGTCTACCATTCTAGTTCAGACTGAAATATCATTAAGGGAGGATTTGCCAATAATCTTGGTACATTTGTATCCATGATTACCAAAAATTGCAGTGTCCAGTCAAAAAAAAAAAAAAAAGCTCTTGAGAGCATATGCTTGACATTTTTAAACGGATAGCATAATGACTTAGCCGTGGCCTGACCCGTGTCACAACAATGAGGTTCTGTATAAAACTCTCAGCTGCTGCATAGACTGCATAGACTTCCATTTGTGACTTGGTGAGACCTTTCACCATCAATACTTTGATTAATAATCAAATCCCATCAGTCTCTGTGTGCAGATTAGCTGCTAGTACGGTTGTGCCTGTATCCATTGATCAACGCTCTGTACTCTGCTGTGCTTTTTGACTGTGTGTCCTCGCAGTGAGTTAGTATCACTTTGGAAAAAGATAGATGGTGCTCTTGAAAGGAGCGATTTAATTAGCTAATGAAAGAGAAACGCTGCGGTGTCTTTGTGTTAATGTACCTCCGAGGCGTTGACTCGTCCCTCCTGGAAAGAACAGCTGCTGGGGTCATGCGTGCACAGGTTGCGGTATTTACACCAGTGGCAGCGAAAAGTGCTGTTTACACAGGACAGACACCTGCAGAAGAAGAGCGAATGACCACATTACTGCACATGGCGCCTGTAGAACATTAATAGCACCGCTTGCATAATGAGGGAGTTTTGCATTTACACAGTAAGTCATTTGTTCCAACAGTAATCCTGCTGTACTTTCTATCCATCATGTTGTGTACATCCTCCTCTCCTGCGTGAAGAGGATTGAACCGGGACGCTGATAAAGGATTACGAATATCTTGTTGTTTCATGGAAACAATCACTTCTTTTTTATTTTCAGTTTCTATGCAGCAGCATGAAGGGAAGTCTTTGTTGTAGATGACCTTGAGCATGACATCTGAGCAGGGTTTAAACACTTGCAACAGTGGAACACAAAATGAAAGCATGTAATGCATAAATTACAGACATACAGTGTCCCTGACAGATGTGCACCTCCGTTTTGTTTTTAAATGAAAACAATGTAATTCACCTGGTGCACTTCCGGATTATAACCATCGCTGAAATGAAAGTGCCAAGTGAGTATTTGATGGGTAGAACTGTGCCATGTATTTGGCTTGGATGCCGTTGACTGCAGCCAGCAGTCAGGTGTGGATTAACATTGAGCTGTTGGACTGGATTTAATCACACTTTGGTTGAAAAACATAGAGGTGGTGCTGCTGGTACAGGGTTTGGGAGAAGCACTGTAGATGTCTATAGATGAGAGAATAGATTGAATGTGATTCACAGCTGCTGATATGTCAAACGGAGCAATTGAGAGCTGAAAATGGATCTTGTTCTATTTTCCTGTGGGGGCAAAATGGACTTAGCTGTGCACAATAGAGGTGTAGCAACTGTGTATGAAAAAAACACACACACAATTCTATGCACTATCAGTCTCCAGGATGAGGTCCTACTATAGGATAAAACCTTAAACCCACAAGCAGAACTCCAACAGTGCAGCTCTTAGAAATCTGCAATTGCCAATAAATGTAGTGCAGCCCCATTAAATGTTGATATTAATAAGGTGCCCAAGGCCAGTATGGACATAAAAATGTGTAATTGTGTGCATGTGTTTGTGTGTGTGAGAAAGACACTTGGGAGGTAGGGTATAAATAGAACTAACTGGCTGAGTGCTGCAAACTCTGGATAATTAATAATTGGGGGGCTTGTGTGGTGCTGAGGTGAGGGAGGTGGAGACAAAGGTGTCGGGTTATGAGTGTGTTTGGGCTGAAGTATTAATCACAGTCATTCACATGGTCACCTCACAGCTAATGGAGGCCGCATTGTTGTGCGGCAGACGTGATGAGCTTCCGACTGTTTTTCTGTAATAGCTTAATATGGTTATATAGACTCGTTTGTGTTGCAGTCAGAGGGCATGTTGAATAAATGTCATGCGAGTACACTGTAGGCTAATTCCCATGGTTTAGCTGTGAATACTCCCCATTAGTCAAAATGTCTCCAACCTATTGTTTATGTCTGAATAAAAAATGTGTAATTATGGAGCTCTATAATTAACAGCACACTTGAAGGTGATGTCGTGCATGTATGAATAAGCTTAAAACTTATTTTATTGCACAAAATGTTCCTGCTTGTAAGATAATTTTATGTATCCAATCCCCCTTTGACATCCATTTACTGCAACAAAATGTATGATTTCGACCTTCAAATAATGTCTCCAATATCATTTTGACAGTACGTCGACTTAGAACAGGGTGAACGGCAACCACAGTAAAACTACATCGCCTGCGTTGGCAAGACGGAAATTCGGGTTTCACGCAATGTAACACACAATACTGTTTCTCGACTGTGGTGGGACCCAGAGAGCAAATCTTTCATTATTGCTTTTAGCTTGTAAAAATGTCCATCCAGCCAATCTCAGCTGACATAGGGCGACTGGCGAGGTCACACCCCGGACAGTTCGCCAGCCAATTTAGTGTCCAATTTGTTTTATCTTATTTTCCGAAGAAATGTACGACACAAACGTATCACTGTATACCACCCAATCAACTCTACTTTCAAAAGTTTCAACCACTCATAAACAAAAGATATTTCATGATAAATGTGTTAAAAGGTGTTTGCTGCCATGACGACTTGTGTGAAGTTGCTCATTTTGCCCAATTGCTGCTTCTTTGCATGCATCCTAATACGTTTGCGGTGCGATTGTTATGCACAATAGAAACCTTCTTATCCTCGTCTCTTACGTTAAGTACATTTGACACAAGAAAAATGGATCAAAGTCAAAGCAGCTTCTCTACTCATTTAGGAAGATTATTTTGTCGGGGGGGGGAACTGATGACAATTTGAAATGAATTCCTTTGCTAGTTATATGATTTCATCAGACCTCAAGGCGCCAAAGAAAGGCAGAAAATCTGACAACAAACACAACTTTGGCAATGAAAAAAATTCAGTATGTGTGTCTTGGAGGTCTCCATCATTAACACTGTAGTGTAATGATTATAATTAAAAAACGATGATCATTGGGGCTGTTTTTGCTTTGTTTTTTTTTTGGGGGGGGGGGAATAATATTAACTTAGTTGAATTGAAATTGAAAGTACAAAGAGTCCGCTCACAAACTGCCAATTTGAACAAACTGGAAGCAAACAGACCATGACCATGCATCATGTTGATTGAAATGAAACTTGACAGATAAATTGAACTTGGAGGTTATCTAACAGCCCCATCTTAAGTGGGGTTGTGAGCGTCAGTACATCAGTACATCATTGCCCTAAATTAAGTTGTGCTCCGCCATCTATTGAACACATCAGAGGTGGGGGGGGGGAGCGGTTGTGCGACAGTGCGACAGTCTGACTCACGTTTTGTGTGTGCTGCAGTTGTAGAATTTCACCTCCGTGCTGGCAACCATTTGACCTGTCTCCTTTGAGTTTAGACGAAGTTCTACGCCAGCCCAGTCTGAGAGTGAGAGCGGGGAGGGAGTTTAATGAGTGAAAAGAGGTGAGAAAGGAGTATAGAATGAAATAAGGTGAGAGAGACAACAAAGGGACGAGTGAATGAAGAAAAGAAAAAGGAGGTCAAAATGAGAAAAATGTTAATAATCTTATCTCCCTCCACCTGGTGTCTGCGTCTCTGTAAGGGCATATTGCTGTTGTCTTCAGGCAGAAACTTCAATTGAAGGATTACTGTGAATTCTCTGAGGGAAATTCTAAAGCTTGTTGGTGCAAACTTTTTGGATAAACTAAAAAACTGCAGGTTGGTCAATGTCAAAAAGTCAACTTGCTGAGCTCACCTTGTCCCTCTTGTATCTGAGGGACCTCCTTGCCAGCCGGGGACAGACACATCACTCTGTTCCCTTTGACGTGACCCTCCACTTGGGCCTGCTGGCCAAATGAACAGGTGATTCCAGCAGAAAGGTCTGGAACGTTATTCACCTCCAGCAGAAGCTTAAAAGAAAGGAGAGGATTTGATGTGTCAAACTTTAGTTTGACCTGTGTCACAGTTTCGTTGTGATTCCAGATGACTGAGCTGAAGCTACAGCTACTGGTTAGGTTACCACACAGTCTGGTAACAAGGAGGACTCAATCCAAAGTGCCCTCTAACACATTATCTCTTTTATTTAATCACACAAAAGCTTAATACACTTAAACTTCACAGTACTTGAAGTATGGGCCCACTTCAAGTACTGTGAGTAACTACACCTAACTCACAGTACTTAAAAGTGGGCCTACTCTCATTTTTAAAAGTGCATGATGTAATTATCTAAAGCAACTGGCCATAAAATCCTCCTAATTTGTCACAGACTCAGTAATAATGTTCATATAACATACTGAACTCACCAACAACAACAATAAAAATATTTGCATTAAAAAAAATCTTTTGCAGGATGCAAATCATGTTTATGTTTTGAAATCATGTTTCGGCATGCGGCGCCACCTACCGCCATCTACCAATCGTTGCAGTCAATAGAGTCTCAGCTGCTGAGCAACCACGGGTTGCCAGTTAATCAGAAAACGAAACCTAAAAGGTATTATGAATTTGAATGTAGTAACCCTTTTTGGCGACATTCTTACATATGCCACCTTTAATCATACTATTTTAAGTACCAGCACTTCTCACAAGATGCTGGTACTCTGTTTAAGTTATCTGTCCAATTCAGGATTATGGTCCAGAATAATCACCTCTCCGGGTGATATCATGCAGATGATCTGCTGTGGAAGATAGCATAATAACAGTACACCAAATAACATGGACTTTAGATCATTGTTGGCAACGATAAAGATAATCTGATCATACAAGTTGGCAAAATGGTCCAGTCCAAAGTCCAGTTTCTAGTTATTTAATTATAGACTTAATAAATAGATCTTATGGTATCTTTTATTTGCTGAAGATTTGAATAATTTAGTGTTTAATGATTCAGTAATAAGCAACTCACTAATAACTTCAGCAACCTAATGTGCTCGGCCAAGAAATATACTCACACTGCAAATAAGCTTTCTGTTAGAATACACTACCTTATTTTTACACTTGTATATTTGTATGGATTAAACAAAATCAGAAACAGAATAAGAACAAATTAGCACCAGCGTTGGTGGTGGGCAGGATCTGCAACATTTTGAACAAGGAAAGGAGTTTCACTCGTTTCAGTCTTTGTGCAGGTGATTATATCCTGGATTAAAACGTCATATTTAACATTTAACTAAATTGAAGTGTTTTTCTCAAAATGTCAAACTGTTCTCTGGTAATAATGCTGCTTTGCTCCTGTACCTTGCAACTTTACCTCCCAGCTACTTAAGAAAACCTCTTGAAATAAGCTTTTAGGATATTTAATCAACCTTTTGTTGGATGCGGGTGCAGACAGACAAAGCAGCTAATTGCTGCAAAAATAATTCTGACCTAGTTTTTTTATTCAACCCCTCCTTCACATTTGTCTTCCTTTAAACCAAAATAAATTCCCCTCACCTCTCAAAAACACCCATTTACGGCACACTTACTGTATATGCGGCTCTACTCGTGGAGACTGCTCATAAACACATTATGTTTGAAGTGACAGCGGGGGAATGATGAGCACACACTCACCGGCACACTATGTGCTGATACTGCAATGCTGTCTGGGTGAGCGATAACTTTCACACAGCGGTCGATTTCGGTGGCGAAACGGAAGCTCTCCTCTGCCCTCTGACACCTGTCCCTGCGTGAGCACCTGTCAAACAGAACAGACACATTATTACAAATAACGGTAATCTTATATGGCCAGATTTTACTCTCACTATCTTTAGGTATAGAGAAATATAGGCCACTTAATGTAAGGTTTATGCCCTAAATTAACAGCATTGGCAATTATCAAAATCCTTCTTTATGTTGCTGTAATGGTTAATACACCTATATGTAGAAGCTCTTTAACCAAAATTATATTTTCAACACTAAAATCAAATTGTTAGTGTTATCCATTAATTTTCTAATTTACTGTTTTACAAAAAAGCCTGAATGAATAGTACAAACAAATTATTATTTCTTGGTTAAGATGTCAAATTATAATAATATTTTATCGTTTTTATGACAGGTGGACTAATACATTTGTTTAGCGAAATTATGTGAAGTGGGTAATTCTTCTTCTTCCAATAATGTTATCTGTAAACAGATGCACACATGTACTGTATGTGTGTGTGTGTGCAGATGCATGTAACGCTAATGAAAAAAAAAGGAAAAGTATGCGAATCCAACACTTCCTGTTTACACCATTTTCGCTCCGATTTTTATGGCTCCCACGGGATGAAGTTGGCTGAATTTGTTGATCCCACGATTGTTGCTTTGGCTCTTACAAGAGGACCAGCTCGGAGCTTTTAAATGAATTGGGGTCTTTAATATTTGGCGAAGACGTTGATGTTCCCCTCAGGAGTAAAAATAGCTGCAGAACTAATGGCAGGAAGCCAAGCAGGACCCCAGTTGTTGGCATGCTAACGCTAAACCAAGATGGAATAATGAATATTATATGCGTTAAACATTATTGCTTGCATTAAGGATGGGAATTTGCCGGTTAACTCATGCGTAACGTGGTGACACAGTAATTCCACGATAACTGGTTAATGGCAAGACACAAATATATTAATACACAATAATATCTGCCTCAGTAAATAATACTAAATGCCTCTAAGAAGATTGAGTGCAGAAATTTGATTGATATTTAGTTTTCTGGTTCATTTTCAAAAGACTAAATAAGAAAAAATACAAAAACAAAAGAGCATCTAAATCCTCATAGTTAAACCAAAGCCAAAGCTTTTTACCCTCTCTCACCTTACAAAACCATGTGACAACAACAAACGACAACAAATTAACTATGCTAGGTTGTGTTACTAGGTATGCTAGGTACTAGTGCTGAGCACTTTAATGGCGCTAACAGCGTCAACGTTAACGCATGACACGTTTCCACGACGACTGACCGGAAAAAGATACGCATGTTTACATGACTCCCGGTTGTTAAAATGATTCTCTAAAGTAACGCAGTTTTTCGTGCTGCGGCACCATAGTCCAGGCACCGCTTACCTGTTAGCTCCGTTAGCTCCTTTAGCACTAAAGGAGTAGACCACTCCTAGACCACTCCGCTGATTGAACAGACCGTTTAATCAGCGAAAAGAGCTGCGATACAAATAACCAGCGTACCTGTGTACTGTGTATGTGTGCTCCTGTTCTTAAAGTTTAGCCTTACTTTAGAGACTCAAAAAAGGGAAATGGTTGATAAATGATATTTAACATGAATATAAACTAGAATTTATCGCTGTTAAGACTCTTCTTCACTCCTTTTTCACCACTGACCACAGTCAACATTCTCTTCACCCAGTTAACTTCCATACACTTTATCTCTTTATTCCTGTGTTAAACGCCACTGCAAGAAATCATGATGTTGTGACTCTAGTAAATCAAATACGCAGATGAAACCTATTCAGAGCACTGTGTATTACTGTAAATGAATGTAATCATGTCTCTTTTACTAGTAATTATGGTATGATGTTGTATCAATATTATGTCTTCCCTTTATTTGCATACATTGTCATACTTTCTTGCACATGTCAGACGTGTGATCTCTCTTTCCTTTTTTTTTTTTGTTACTGTACCTTTCAGCAGAGTAAATTATACTGAGTGCAACAGTAGAATACATTTCAGCTCTCAGATCCCAACAGGCAATTAAAAGTAAGCAGTGAAAGGGTCGGCAGCTCAGAATGACCTTTAAAATAATAATCTTGTATGAGAGAAGTGAGAAGCAAAACTACATTTAAAGTTATGCGACTATGTGTCCAATTTTAGAATCAGGGGCTGTTGATGGGTAATAAGTTTTAATGTAACTGTATTTATAGAGACTTTTTTGAATGAGGCAGAATAGGAGCTCTCTGCACAGCGATAACAGACAGACCGCTCGTACATGCTGCCTTTAAAAGAAAGAGTCCCTCAGCAGCAGAGTTGAATTGCAAGTGTAAACACACAATATTCTGCCTGTTCACCATCATGTCGTTCTTTTTTTTTTTTTTTTTTTAAATGTGTAATGCACACACACGCACACAAAGGTGAGACGGTACTTTATATGCTCTCAGATGCTGCTGAGGGGTGGCACCTCCTGAGAGAGCTGAAAGCGCATTGAGGCCTCCGCTGTAATTACAACACAATATAAAGGCGGAATGGAAAGGCATTGACAGCTGTTGCTGGCTCGGCTCCTTGAGGTGGACTCGAGCCGCAGGAGTATAGACAGTCACCTCCTGACCACTCATCAGCCGAAGTGCCTCAGAAAAAAAAGGGGAAGGGGGGTGTTGTCTTTCATCTCAGCCTGTCTTTCATTGCCTTTTATTTTGCCTCTTTTATTCACTGTGTTTTGTCTGATGGAGCCATTTGTTCCCATTTCCTTTGGGCTTTTTTTTCTTTCTTTTTTTACATGAACAGCAAACGCCGCCGCCCCCTCCCTCCCAACGGTCTCTGTCTGATACACCATGCTAGGGGTGGGAAAGTAAAAATCCTGAAAGCGATGTGCATGGCACGCCGTGAGATGATTGAGTGTCTAACAAAATCTGGATTTAATAGACATAAAAATAAAGTGGCCTCATTTTGCAGAGTGAGAGCTCATGATTCACTTAGGTTAACTTGGGGGAACAGCAGCAGCCTATCTGTTTACTGATAAGTGTGCGGCATTAATTTAAATAAGCAGTGTAATGGGACTTGCAGACACAGTCAGCACTCAGGGAAGAAAAGGGGGTGAAAATAACTTTTTAATGAGGTAATTTAGATTAAAACAAAACTTACATTTTGTTTCTTTCCTTCTTAATTCAATGCCAATGTGATTGTACAATGAGAGCACCAATTTAAATCACTCTTAAGTAACACTATCAAGATATTGCTGCCTGAAATGCAGACATCACATGATTAAATGAGAAAGAAAAAGAATCCCCCCATCAAAGGTCAGCTTCAAACATGGCGGCTGGTTTAGAAACCCAGTTTTTTTAATCTCCTGAATTCCCTTTGCTCTATATGGAGGTATTATGCGAGCTAACCCAGGGGTCATATAATTAAGATGGCAAAGATAAGCTGGCTCTGTCAGGTCCAAAATGTTCCCCGGGTATATGCTGAGGTCCAGTTTGTACACCTGCTGTGTCTGCCAGACTAATCCCTCTTGTCCTTCATTAATGCCTATCGCTCATTCACCCGAGAGAGTCAATAAAATCTGGTGGGCATGCAGTCTGTGCTGTCCTAAATAATGCTATTTAAGAGGGATCATTGTCCAACTTCCGCTTTTCCCACCAGCTGTTGATAACATGGACAAACTCCAGGGAGTCTGTTATATCCAACTGCACAAATCATATGACCACATGGACTTAGGAGTTATTGATAGCTTCTTTTTTTGTGCGCTCTTGTTTGAAAAAAAAAAAAACATTGCTGTGGTTGTGGTTCCAATCCCTGGGCTGTGACACTGTGTATTTCAGCGTGGGAGAAGATAGAGGGAGCAGACTCACATGTTAAACAGGACACACCAGCCGCAGTGAGGGTCACCAGAGCTCAGGCACTCGGCGCATGTAGCGAACTGCTCGCAGGCCTCCACTGGAACCTGAGCCACCTAAAGCAGAGGAATGACAGGGAGGGTCAAAATGTGAGGTTGAAGAAAGATACAAAGATATATTATCAGAGAGTGAATTCAAGTTGAAGTTCACATCACACTCGTGATGGGAAACTTAAAGAGACGGTGAAGCCCACTCTGGTCATATTTGTCCTCATATTTCATATACTATGAGCTTTATTTTGAAATTATTCTGCACATTTTTTGCAACCACTGGTGTTCCCCCCCTTATGGCCATGGGTTTCAGCCTCCACTACACACTGCAGACCTTAAGTTTACGATGCTTCATGTGTTTTACAGGTAATATGTAGACTTTGGCATTTCACAAATCGAGTGAGATATCAAAAATAGTTGCACAGTGTTGAGTTGAAGTTGTTGTCAGACATTTTGTCATTTCATTAACTTCCTGTCTGCGGCTGCTGTTAGCATATGTCATCCTATGTCACATTATGAACACGTTTGGTGAGGGGTGACATTCATATACCGATAGTCTAACTCAGGCATGTCAAACTCCTTTTAGTTCAGCGTTATGAACATTAAGAACAACCTAAAATTTCTTAAGAAAAATAAGTGCAATTTCAACAATATTATGCCCAAATTTACCATTTACAGGTATCTGTAACTGAAAAGTATCACTGAAAAAAAATTCACATTCAGATTAGATTTTTTCACAAAATCATCCTGGGGGCCAGATTGGACTCACTGGTGTGCCGGTTCTGGCCCATGGGCCTTTCATTTTAACACCCCTGCTCTAACCTCATGAGCAGAAAGGACCGCCTCTTTGTGGAGTCCTGGCTTCTGATTGGATAAAGTGTTATCCAATCAGGAATAGAGACCCATGGACAGTGGCCAAAAACTCCAGATCAGTGATTTCCAAAGTATGGACTGTGGTCCCCTAGTGGACCATGGCAGTACTGCAGGTGGACCGTGGTGTTTTTAATTTACAGTTTTGTAATTCAGTATTGCTGTATTTCCTGTATGATATATTTTAAGAAATACTTATAAGGAATAAATGGCATTTAAATTGTGCGTTTTGTTTCATCTGACCTAGTATAACAGGTGTCACCATATTTGTTGATCCACCAAATATCGTCTCTTCACTTTGTCATGAAGCTAAACCTTTCAAAATAAGATATGTAGCCCATGGAGCAAACTGTATATTAATCTGCACTGGATTTGTCCGTCACCATGATCACATGAGAACAATAATGTACATGGGAACTATTGATCCTAGTCCTAGTGCATGGGCCCCGGTACTCTTTAAGTTTGGGAATGGCTGCTCAAGATCAGTGATGGCTGTCAGAATACAGAGTGTTTTTTTAAACATGCATTTTAAGTATCTCACAGCAGCTTTAAGGGACTATCCTGACACGACTAAGCTGTTCAGCAGATGCTTCATCAGGCTCACAAAGAGAATCATTCAAAAACAACTAGACAAACCTTTTTGTTTGGCCTTCTGTGCTGTGTACACTGCTCTTAATGTAAATGTCACTGTTTTTGAATAAAGTTTCTAACATTTTTGTGTGACAAAAGTTAAATGTTGCAGCCACAAAAAAGGAAATAAGACTGCCGAGGGCCCCGCAACCAAAACATTCTGATGAAATAACAAGCCCCTCTGATGAGGAAGGACCAGAGGACATTTCATCATGTTGACTATTTTGAAATAATATGGAAGTCTCATCACAGTACACACAAACACACACAGTGAAATATCCCTGAGGAAAACAGACCATTTCTTTCTAGTTCTTGGTCTTGACACAAATATGTAACGTAACATGCAGCATTGTGGCTCTACCCACATGAAGGGGAAAAAAAATATACACCGCAGCTGTTTTGAAAGCTTTTTTGGCACCAGAACCTTTATTTAACTTTTCTTTATATTTGTGGACTCTTGCAATTGTAATGACTTTGTGTTTATCGTACTATTTATTTGTTTTCCCATACACATTACATACAAGCAAAAAAGACTGTCAGACAACCACAATCTTTGCTATTTGCTGCCACAACGTCTGGCAAAGCACAAGCTGTTCCATTAGCTGCCTGAGATTTGCTGCTGTCACACAGCGAGCACGTTCCACTACTTACAAAACCACTACACCACACATACAAGCTTGGCTATTTTATACTTTGTTATTCGTCTGGGTTTGGCTGTATGGTGCAAGCAATTTCCCGATGTAAACAATCACAAATGAAGAGTGGATTATGGATTAGAGTGTCTCCGGTGCTCTTGATAGCATAACTGGGTGCTCTCTCTCAGGTCTGTGTTGGCAAAATGGATTATTTGCTGCTTTACACAAAATAAGTTTCTCTTTTTTTTTTTTTCTTCAGCAGTTCAGAGCCCCTTTCGTGCATTCCATTAGCGAAATGAATTTATAGTGCGGCTGACGCCTAAGGCTTAAAAGTCCATATCTGACGCAGTTGGAATAATCCATGAATTGTTGTGGACTGGGGCTCATCTAAACAAACAAACTTGGTTTGTGGCCATTAGGCAGCGTGACCTTTCCGCGGTGAGAGCTATGGATCGTCTCCTTTCTGTTGCCCCACTGAAAGTCAAATGCTGCTGCACATCAGAGTTGGTTTAGTGGCATTGACTTGAGCAAGGAACACATTACGCTGAATTCAAACAAGATATTCCTGAGTTTTATGTCCACAGGGCGCTTAATATATGATAGTACCTCTTGAGCTGAAACAATTAATCGATTAATCGGTTGATGTTTCATGACTAAAACAAGATTCCTGATTGTTGTAACTTCTTAAAGGTGCATTGTGCAATAAATCTAAAGCAACTGGCCATAAAATCCTCCTAATATGTCACAGAGACTCAGGAATAATGTTCATATAACAAACTGAACTCACCAACAACAACAGAACAGCCAAAATATTTGCATTTAAAAAAATCTTTTGCAGACCAAATCATCTTCATGTTTTGAAATCATGTTTTGGAATGTGGCGCCACCTACCGCCATCTACCAATCATTGCAGTCAGTAGAGTCTCAGCTGCAGAGCAACCACGGGTTGCCAGTTAGGTCAGAAAACGAAACCTAAAAGACCTCAGTGTTTTGTGTTTGAATTTCAATGTAGTAACCGTTTTTCGCCACATTCTTTTGAATATTTTCTTCGTTTCTTTGCTCCACATAACAAAGAAATCATTCAAACTGACTCATTTTGGTTTGTGGACAAAACAAGACATTCGAGAAAATCGTAATTTCTAGATTTGACCAACACTGATCAACGTTTTCTGACATTTTATGGACCAAACAATTCATCGAGAAACTATTCAAAAGATTAATAGAGTACGAAAAATAATCGTTAATTGCAGCTCTGTGTAGCTCAGCATGTGGATGAGCTCACCAGTCTCCCATGCATCCTGCACCATATGATGATACTGTTCTTTTGTCTTGATGATTTTCTTTTTCCTCATTACTGCATACCAGCTGTTAAGATACAGAGACAGTTGCTATTCATGCACTACAGGTCATTTTGTAATAAATACAATTCAGCATCTAAAACGACGTTCAGAAGTATTTGCTGTTTGTTCGGAAGAAAATCTGACAATGCAATATAGTCCCTCATTCAACATTTATGCCGCTTAGGTCAATGTAGGTTAAAATGTCGCCACTCAACCGAATGAGGTCAAGTGGGGGGTTGGCTGTGCAGATGTGGCAGTAACAATAAACGGTCATGCAAGGCTGAAGAGAGTTAAAAATGATTTAATCATTAGCTCTTTGGTCCATAAAATGTCAGGAAATGCCACAAAAAAACTAAACGAAATGACAATCTTAAATGTCTCATTGTGTCCACAGGCCAAAAGAAATCGCTTAACTGTCACAAAGGAGCAAATACATTACACTAAACATTTTAGAAGTTGTTAATGAATCAAATAATTGTCCCTAAATAGCAGGTGTTGTCGTTGAGACGGATTAAACAGCACAGCTTCAAACCGCATACGTGTGTCTTCTTTCTACGGTTGCTGGACAACAGAGTTGAGCCTCCGTACTCAGTTTGTGCTCAATGATCTGTAAATACCTCATAAATCATTCATGAGCAGATGCTGCATTTTTCTCATCAAGCTTTTGTTTGCACTGACTTCTCTCAGATAATTTCTTCAGGAGAAACTGATCATTAGAACAAGCAAAGGAAAAACCCAGAAGGAAAGTCTCTATTCCAAATCTCGCTCTTACTGATTGCAAAAATGTCCCTGCTCTGTTATATCATGGCTTAGATGGACGATGATGATGATGATGCTGATGATGATGATGACGATCATGTCCACTTTCACAGCTTTGGACAAATCTTTATATTTCACATCTGGGCTGTCCACTTTGCTCTGACTAATGCTTGACCTTGCCATTACACCACCTCTCTCTATCACTTCAACACTTTCATCCGGGATTTACTGGAACTTAACGAATGCTGTCAGATGAGCACACACGCTTTAAAACCTCTGCACTGCTGTCGTCCTGCATCGTCAGCCGAGCTCTGGAAAAATCACAGCCATCACATTGTATCGCTCAGTGGCTGGATTTATTTATTAGTCGTATCCAGGATTTTAAATTTAGGGCACATGACGACAAGTAATTTAATCACCTGTTTGTTATTCATGTTTTGCTTTTGGACCTAATTTCAGTCAATTGGGTGTGAATGAACTTTTGAAGTATGCTATTAGAGATATCCCCGTATTTGTTATTGTGTCCTATATGTCAGACCAAAGGTGTTTAGTTGGGTTGAGATCTGTCACTGCTCTATAGCATATGGTGTAGACCATTTTGTTTTATGTTCATTAAACGCATTGATCCCTCTCATTCCCTTTAGGGCTTTGTCGCCCATCTGCACAGTTACATTTATCAGTTCATAAACAGTGACTCCAGCTGGAGGCTGACGACGACACGTCTTTGTCATGTCACATTTCTGTGTTCTTTTTCCTCAAAGCCTGCTAAGCACACATGCTGCACAGCCGGCTCTGCTCTCCTCGAAATTACATTCGTGCAATATTAAACTGTTTCTCCAAATACGGCTGGGTTTCTGATGCCCGGTTTTCCTTCAGCGTGGACTGTGCAGCAGCTGAAATTATGTACCGAGTAGAGCTGCAACTAACGATTATTTTTGTAACCGAGCAATCTGTTATTTTCTCGATTCATCTTTTGGTCCATGAAATGTCAGAAAGTTTAAAAAAAATGTCTTGTTTTGTCCACAAACCAAAATGATTCAGTTTTAATGACTTCATTGTTATGTGGAGCAAAGAAAATATTCACATTTAAGAAGCCAAAACACTCAGAAATCTTGTTTCAAACCGATTAATCGATTGTCAAAATAGTTGACGATTAATTTAGTAATCGATGATTAATCCACTTACCTTTTGAGGTACACACCGAGAAAAAAACAAAGGAAAAATTATTTATTTGCATTTTTTATTTTTTTTTATTTTATTTATTTAAGAATATAATATATCGACAATCAATATATATTTTTTTTTTTTTTCAACAGATACAGGCCTCTACCAAATGGTTGAGACGTCTGTTCATAATAAACCTGGTCTGCATAATTAACCCTAACCCCCACATTAAGTGTTAGTGAGTTCAGCTTGATGCATTTTTCAATGATATATAGTGTGGTCTACCAAATGGTTGAGTAGTACCTTAAAGCAGGGGTCTCAAACTGGCGGCCCGGGGGCCACATGCGGCCCCCCCAATCGATTACATGCGACCCCCCCACTTAATATCATGTTATATTGAAAACATGACCTCACCGTCTTTTAAACACAGTGTGTAGCTGAGGCACAGCTGCCAGTGAGGTAATAGAATATAATATATGTTTGCTAGCAATGTTTTTTATAACAGTAATAATAAGACATTTGGTCATAATTATCCCATTATTAAATGTATCATGTACAACATTCAATTACATATATAAATACACTTGTTAGAGAACTCTTTGTTCTCTAGGTCGGCCCCCTCTTGACCACAATAGATGCGCATCGGCCCCCAGGTCATTTCAGTTTGAGACCCCTGTCATAAAGGGTTAATTGTTTCAACTCTAGTATTGAGTATTCACAACTTGATTAAACTCAACAACAAATTAGCTCAACACATGCTGTATGTACTGTATAACTTATATATATATATATCAGACAAAAAAGGTTGGAAACCAACGCTGTACATTAAAGTCATATACAGGTGAGGGAGTGAGGCTAGACAGACAGGGGCCAGAGAGAAACAAAGAAGTGCATGGGTGGGATTTCAAGCAATTATTTAAAATTTTTCAGAGTGCCACTTTGACAGATTGCCCTGGTAAAACCCTGGAGCAGATCCCCCCCCCCCTCCCCTCCTTCCCTCTCTGACATTTAAAGCCTTAGCCATAATTTTACAGACAGCTGAGTGACATTCAGTGAGGTTGTGTGTTTAGATGCCAAGCATTACTATTGTTGGAAATAATCAAAATAAAGGCACACAGAACAAGAATGAAATCGATGAAATGACTTTGCAGACACACACACACACACACACACACAAACAGACAAATGTACATATCCCTACAGCAACATGCTGATTCCTCTGTTTCTCTCCTTACTCTTCATCATCATGCTAACCCTGCGTGTTTCACTCGGCAGGAGACACAGAGGCTCATTGTTATTCCATAAGGGTCGGCTGATCCCAGCCAAATCTGTCTGTGCCTCGCTCCTCATTCCACATCATTCCTGAATTGTTTGGCTCCCGAAGAATCTGTAAATCTCTCGTCTTTGGGATCTACTGTAAATGTGAGAGTGACTCTCTGTCCCCGGGGGACTCCTCAGTCTGGATTAAAAGCCGAGCAAAAATGGAGAAGGAGACAGAAAGAGAAGGGCTTTACTCTGACGGCTACACAGCCCGTGCTGTTCTAATATTGAGAGAAAATGCCCGGCCAAACTAGGTTTGCTTTGTGCTGTTTATCGCATTGAGTGTGTGTGTGTGGGTGTCACTGGAGGTAAAGTGAAGAGCTGGTTTTCCTCCTGAAGGAAGCACGTGTCTCTCCTTAAACGACCAGAGCTCATCAATAAGTGATGCCTTGTCTCTTCCAGTCTATCACACAGAAGGAATGGAGTGGCCTTGAGTTGTTTTAAAAGACAGAATCTAACACAGCACCGACTCTACTCTCCCAGTTACTTCCTAAAGTGACATCATCTGTTCTCTTAAACTTTGTTGTTTTTTTTTTATAGATTTTTCAGACTGTTTCTCAGGCTCCTACAAAAGAGTTTGGTGCCACTCTGAAATAAACGATGCCAAGGCATTTTGTCACAGTGGTTTTTGCCTCGCTGCCCTGTGACTGTAGCTCAGTGCATTCCAGAGGACTGAAGACAACTGAGAGCACAGAATAGGTTGTTCTTTTGGTAATAGTTTGGCCTAACTGAAACATAATCACATTTCACAGTGCACACAGCCACGGCAAAAATAATCTCTTGATGAGTGTTGCAAGTGATTACCACTGTTTCCTTCTTATCTCCAGGGGATGCGGGAATATCATCCAACAACAACAACTACTGCTAACCTCTGTGATGCTAGGCCAACTGAGGAGCAGATGGGTAGGGAGGCAGCCACAATTTTCTATTGAGTTTGTGTTGCGTATGCACTGTAAGTCGATTCGCATGGATAAGTAATTAGAACAGTGGTCCATCCCCTTACACACAGCCTGCATATTTAACAAACCCTTCTGTGGATGCACGCGTGTGAATAATAGAGTTCTGCCACACAGTTGAGAGGATAAGTCGCAATCATCTGGTAGCATGTTTTTGATTTTGACTCTGTTTTATTGCTAATCCCCAGAATTAACACAATAATGGTAATATTAAAGGAGATATATTATGCAAAATCAACTTTTTAATCATTTAAATACTTAGATTTGGGTCTCTGGAGGCCCTATGAGTAGGCAAAGATGACTCAGTCATGTTTTAACGGTCCTCCTCAGTCTAAGTACAGGAGATAAAACATGCAATGTTGACTTCCGCACTCACTGTTACGTCACAATGACACATTCCTGAAATTGGTGTCTCTCGTAACTCTGTTTGTCCCTGAAAAACGCGAGAGTGCAGGCGACGGCAATAGTATCCGGGAGAGCGGAAGTCTACAGAGTTCTACACAAACTTCCAGCCTCAGAGGATTCGCATGTCCAGTGGATACATTTTATATATGACGGCAATGTGCCAGCTCGTGTCGGCAAATGATCACTTTTCCAAATGCTAAAACTGCTGTTAGCTGCTGGAGCCTCAGTGATGCTGACGTAGTTTCCTGTGTCTCATTTGCATTTAAAGAGACAGGCACTCAAAACCGAGCGTTCTGAACAGGGCTGTTTTGGCAGAGTGATTGAACTGCTGTGGTGCTTCATCCTTAAGGTGTTTTGACCAAAGCATGTCACAGACATGTTCATTAGGACACCAGGGAACTAGGTTAATGTGTAGAAATAGGGTATATGTCTACTTTAACATTAATGTTATCTGTGCAGATTAAAGCTAAACATTTAATTGCCATTTAAATGCCATATCCTGACTTCCTCAGTGGAAATGTAAATATTTCCAAGCATGTCTAATGAATTTACCACCAACCTGAAGGCATAAATACTCCTATACGGCTCCTTCTCTTGTCAAGTAATGCTTTTGACTACATATAGCATGCCACATGTACAGTATCTCAGGAAGCACGTGTCAGCATGGCAAACACTTGTTCTCACAGGAGCTCGAACCAGTGGAGTTCGATCTGAAAGGCGGTTTCACCACATCGCCACGCACTGTTTCTCAGCAGCAGCGAAACAAGGGGCGTTTCCTCACCTGATAGTCAGACATGACATAGAGAGATTTCCTGTCCAGGGAGAAGGCCATGTCTCTGAGGATGGCGCTGCTATCCTTCATCACAGTCACTGTCTCGTACAGCACTCCTCCCTCCAGAGGGTCGTCCACCCTGATCTTTAGAGACACAGAAAACAGAGAGGAAGACAGTGAGCGCCGTGCTGCAGGATACTGTCAGTGAACAGTTACTCTACATTTGTAAAGTGAGCTGTCTTTACTGCATGTCAGCATATTCTTACTTTTGCTTTTAAGTGAATGCTCAATATAACTCTAAATTGTACTAGACATATAACAAACGTCGTTGTTTTCAGATAGACTACGACCAATTTGATTTTTATCTTTAATGACATGCTTTGCATTCCTGATTGTCCTGGTTCATGCTTTCAGTCAGAAGCAAATTCCATGAGAAGTCTCACTGCAAATCACCTGAGAAGCCATTTGCATTTTCTGCTGACAAATTGTCTTATCTGATAATGAGTTAACTCTCTCGTTTGTTAATCAATTAGAACATTAAAACATCCTTGTTTGAATATGAGCCAGAAGTACGTCACTGAAACCACACAGATTCCTGCTAGAAACATAACTCCACAAATATGAGTAAAGCAGGTAAGGAAAACGTACTCATCGTTAAATTATGAGGTACAATAATTGATAAGATCCAGTCCATAATATATCTTTGGCCAACCTATCGCAATAATCTCTGGCTGAATTTAGGGGCTGTGTCTTTTGGAGAATACTCCCGGTGAAGTCGTCTACCCTTCCTAGACCATAGAGGTTGACGGTCTGCTCTATGGGTGAGTTCCACATCACATTACCACCAAGACATGGGGGAAAATCACTAATGGCGTGTAACTATTTGTAGGCCTTTTTAATCATGTTAGCTATTGTGTTAAGTCAAAGCCTGGATCCTTCATTCTTCTGTAATAAAAGCAAAAAAAAGACAGCTGAGTTGTTGTGCTGTGACTCAAAGGAAGGAACCGTTTCCTGTAGGTTCCAAATACTGTTTTTGATACATAAGTATGCTTTGATGGTGAAGGTCTGTGTAAATGACCCGCGTGTTGAGTCGGCAGTGACGTGGATGCTTTAAGTATTTCATGGAGTCCTCTAAAGCGTCTTCATAAATGCCACCAAGAAACTGTATCTTCTTCGTAAAGGTGACGCTGATACAGATTGATGCGCTGCCTTGTCGACTTAACCTAAATCCACCCCTGACGCACTTCAGTTTTGAAACATGTTCGGTGAGCTCAGCCTTAATTTGACTTTGGAATGACTTTCAAGCAGCAGTCTCATGGGGCTCATTAAATGTGAGCATGGAGAACAGATGCCCCACTGGTGGAGGGTTTTTCAATTCTCTTCTCCCACCTCTGCCTACAAACAAGATGAGGTTTTGCAGCTCTGTCTTTGCTGTAAGTGGCTTACTGAGTTTAGAGTCGTCGAAAACACAGCCATGCGAATACCACAGATGCTTTTGAAGAGTAAGCCGAAAATCTTTTTATTATTTCCAATATCAACTACCCGCTTGTAGCACTCCCTCTATGATGAAAGTGTTTCAACTTTCTGTGACTAACCACAGAGACAAACCTTTATATTGCTTTGCCATTGCCTTACGCCTTTTAAACAACAAAAACTAAGCAGTGCTCCTTTATTTACATTCATGAACTCCATCTTTCCTCCATGGTGCAGTAATGATGTCAATTGCATGAAACAATAACTTCTTAGCAATGCAAACTCAGGTTGAAGCTCTATTTAAATTCTGAAGTACGATGAGTCCCAGTGTGCGTCCTTACGTGTGGAGATACAAAACCTCGCCGCCATCATTTCTTCACACAGTGGCAGAGGCACAGCAGTCTCTCGATTGGGACAGTTGTTCAATACGGGCTGATTATATGATTGGATCCCAAGGGCACCAGAACTTCATCAATCACTCACACCTCCACCTTCCAGGCAGCTGTGATTTCCCAATCATCAGCTTTGCAAACCAGGAATGAAGGAGGGTTGGGGGGAATCTGTGTATGTAAATACTGTGGTGTTTCAAGGAAGGTTGTGAATCATCGTCTTCGACTTATAAAAACACCAAAGAAATGAGTACAGCAATGACATGTAGTGTATCAGCTGATTCCAGATCATAAAGGGACACCTCGTCTCTCACCAGACAGTCATTACCTTGACACCATGCGCAATCCGATTATTATAATTATTTCATAGACTCATTTATCTCCGAGTTGCGCTCCTTTTTCTCACGCTCATTGCCTGTTTGCTCCCGCTTGGCCCATCCTCTTACTCTTTTTTCCTCCTCATACTTAAACTGTTGCTTTATAGTCCCATGTAGTAATTTATATCACAGTACATATTATTCGTTCCCACACTCCTGATTTCATAAATAGTACAAACAGAAACCACAATGTGTTGAATCCCATCCATCCATACTCTACTGCTTTATCCTCCACATGAGGGTTGTGTGTGTGTGTGTGTGTGGGGGGGGGGGGCGCTACATAAAAAAAAAATCCCCAAAGTGATCGTCTTCTTCGGACTTTTGGCATTTGTGGTTCCCTTTGTGAGATTGGGCATGATGAGGCTGACCTGAGGCCAGGCGGATGTGGGATGATCTCAAACAATGACCCATCGAGAGCAATCTGTACTATTTGATTTCAGCCAGATTGAAAAGTGTTTTGTATCATGTAAAAGAGAAGCTGACCGGGCAAAATCCCCCAGGGAGAACAACAGGTCCTCAATCTCTCCTTAACTCCCACAGCTCCATAATGAGAGTAACGTGGGTTTAATTGGTTTTATAATGAGGCTGTTTGTAATACACGCGCGCGCACACACACACACACACACACACACACACACACACACACACACACACACACACACACACACACACACACACACACACACACACACACACACACACACACACACACACACACACACACATGAACACTTAAAGAATGGCTCATAAAAACTTGTTATTTTATTAGGGACATCTTGCCAAAACTAAAGCAATCTAATAAAACAGTCCTGGAGTAAATCTTCCCCATGTCCTATCGATTCAACGATATGATCATTTTAGAGGCTACATTTTTGTGGTGTTGTTAAACTATCGAGAGATCTTCCTTTTGTTTTGTCCACCCCATTCAAATCAATGACTTGTTTGTTGAACACAAAGTGAACATTATGACCTTGGTGCGGGGAGGATTAAATTCAGGTCTGTTATGCTGCTGAACATCCACCAAGCATACAACAGTCCATGGAGTTGAATTGAAGGCAATTTTAATATTTTTTTTCTACTACACTTTCTTCGGGAAAGGGTTTTTCTGAAGCAAATGGTTCCAGGTAGAACCTCAGGCCTTGAAGATAGATACTTTTGGAACCCTTATTTCTAAGAGTGTACAGTACATGGAGAAAAGTATTTGGAATCCTGACCATTACACTAACAGGGACTTTAATGGCATATTCAAATACATAATTATGCGGCGATAACAACTTCTTCAAGTGTTTCCATAGGAATCTGTCCTCATTCATTCTGTAGAGCATTTGAGGTCAGACACTGATGTTGGACGAGAAGGCCCTGACTTGCAATCTCTGTTCCAGTTCATCCCAAAGGTGCTTGATGGGGTTGAGGTCAGTTCTCAATTCCACACCACACTTGTCAAACCATGTCTTTATAGTTCTTGCTTTGTGCACTGAGGCACAATCGTGTTGGAATCGAAAAGGTTGCCACAAAACTGCCGCATAGTTGGAAGCATGGCATTGCTCAAAATAACCCTAACCCTAACTGAATTCAATACTTAACAGGTGTGGCTAAATATCTTGTCCTTTAAGTTAGGGCATGATTTTAATCTCTTCATCCTGTACTATATCTTACCTAAGTAAACCTTTTAAATTTCAAGTTATAAACCCTGTATGACCCATGTCATGTAATAGACAAAGGAAGTGATTTGTCGTTATGTGACCTCAGTTGGCCTCATGTTTAATTCTCTCCCCTCTGTGTAATCACAACTGACTGGCATATGTACTAAACCCATGTATAATATTTAAGCCATTAACAGCAATATCCGCCTTGCTGCTATAAGATTTCAATACAGAACCTGCACTGGATATAAACAAATCAGCTTAACATGGCTTCCACAAACAACAACTGCAACCTGAATCCATGAGCTCTTAACAGCCTCCCTTCCTTGTGGCTGGGTTTTCATCTTAAATGCTCGGCTGCACTCTCATCCTGTGAGAGCCAAAGAAAACAGAAACCCCCAGACTTCTAAGATGTCACTTGGCTTAAGCAGGGTTAGCTCTAAAGCTGCCAGACCTTTGGATGAGCTACGCACTCACTGAAATGGTTCTTCCATGAGTGTTTACATATGGGATTGAATATGAGTTTCATTCTCGGCTGATGATTTTTAGTCATGCCGAGAGGAAGTTTACATTTAAATTCCAGAACCTCTGGGGTTTTTTTCCGCTGCAGATTGGGGAACCTTGTAAGCAGATGATTACTATGTTTATGCAGACATGACTGTCCAATCTTAAAAGATGTGTGTCCATATGAGGCCAGCCAGTCTGGGCTCTCCCAAAGTCGACCACCAAACTTTAACATATGGATGATGATGACCCAGCGGGGATGGTGCACTCTGCTCAACCAACCATTCCCAATCTGCCACTGTAATAGGTTTCATCTGTCCCCCAAGACTGGTCTGTCCAACTCGAGCTGGACACAAGGAGGATGGGTAATTTCTTTTACAATTGTTCTCCTGCATGCAAACATTTGATTTAAGGCACCCACTGATTGTGACATTTCAATCAATCACATTTTATTCATATAACCCTCATTCAAATTTAAATACTCACACATTTATCAGAGGTCACAGCATAACACAGACCTCATAAAACTAGGAACAGCAGCAAGGTTGTAGTATGTATAGCACATATGTAGACTTTAAAATATAACCTAAATTGTATGCTGTGACCATCCTCCATCACACTGGACCACACACACACCCATACTACGAAAATACATGCAAGCCCTTAGCCTAGATCTAAAGGATATAAAGTAGATGTACGCAGATTGTGAACAAGACTGAATTTGGCACAGAAATTACAGTGAATGCTCCCAGGCTTGACTCAAAGGGCATGCAGCGACATAAGGGCCAGACAACTGGCCGCCTTTAAGGTTGAGTGACTGTGCATATGGTCCAATCGTGGATGACAGTGATGCAGAGTGGGCATCGATTATCTCACGTATCCATCATGCTTCTGTGAATTCTAATAAGACAAAGGAACTGAGCCACAGCGGCCAATGAAGATGAAGCGCATTCGGACACGAGGGGTCACCGAGGTGGATGTGTTTATTACAGGACACGACTGTTCATCCAGTCGTCGCATTAACTCCAGTCTCAAAGAGAGCTGAATCGATCACGGCCACTAAATACGCAAGTGCCCATACCTAAACGCAATTACCAGGCGAAGTCAAAAGTGAGATGTCATGGCATCTTTAAGTGTGTGTCCTTGTATGTGTGTGTGTTTTGGGAGCAGCCAAATTTTTTATTCTAACCTTCAGCTGCATGGCCAGCCTCCAAGTTCTCATGCCGCAATTTCTCCAACCTGACCACAGTCTCCTCTTAGTCTCTGCATGTTCACTTCTTTTCTCTCTCCTTGAGGACATCTTTTCCTGCTCTCTGTTTCCTGTCCTCCTCCGTATGGCCCCCATCCCGCCAAGGATTACCATTGTTTGTTAGGTTCCCATGGTCCTCCAACAAAAGGAGTGGGAGGGGGCAGTTGAACAATTCTTCCGTATGGTCTTAATTTTCATGAGTGCAAACAGTCACAGCACTTTTGTGTTTTTGTTCCACTTGTAAGACAACAGACAGAGATGGAGCTGCTAAATACAACTGTAGTCTGGACATCAGGAAGTTGGAAACCTTTTCCTGCTTTCCCCCAAATGTCCTCTCTTAACACCTGCTTCAGCTTTACTAAGACATCGAACAGTGAATCGCTCTGAAGAATAGGTCCTGTCACCTTCATGCAGTAATGAAAACCCTTTAAATGTAGTCTGTCAAACACACCAGTCTGCCAGCACCCCTCCTCTCCTCTCCTCTGAAACTCTATTCTAATGATTTCAATCACCAAATTTCCTCTTCCTGGCCCCCTTAGAAACAGAGACTTTGAACAGTCCGTGCTCTTTCGTCATGCACTGGAGAATTTCCCCCACCCGCTCAACTCTCAATAAGCCATTATGAATCCACTATTTGCACATGAGAGTAGAAGAGGAGGCTTTATTTACCATTTCTAGAGAAATGTTTCTGCTGAGTAACAACAGCCACTGAAGCCATGTCGTGGTCTGTTTTTATTCACTTGGACAACTCACCCGTTATCATATGATAAAACATGTGTCCATCAATTTGTATTTATTTTAGCACTGATCTAGTTTTCTTACAGTGATAATGATCGAAGAACATGGGCTTCAGTGGCTTTCTAAAGAGCAGTGTTGAGATAGCTCATATTTATGATTCTTCAGTTTGTCCAATCCAAGGGCATCAGTTTGTACGATAACGATATAAGGACGATAACCATAAGCTTAAGTGTGGTTTCAGCTCTTGGGCTGTTGAGGCCTGTAAACGTTAGCGCAAGCTAATGCTAATGAGCAATATTATAACAGCCTCGGAATCACTTTTTACGTTAAGAAATACACCTTGCGATACAGTAAGCACACTCAACCGATTACCCCGTCACCAATCTGGAAACTTTACCCTCATCTCTCTCTGCCATGCTCCGATCAGACAATCACAACTTTCCGTGATAGCCCTTCATTAATGATAAATTGATAAAATTGTTGGTTATAAATAGTGCTGGGGACATGTGTAAGGCGTATCTGATGCCTATGGTTCAATTCAATTCAACATCGTGCAGAGCAGAGAAACACTTTCCATCAGTGGAGAGAGAAAAACTCCCTTTTCAACAGGAAGAAACCACAAACTCAAAGATGTGCAGCCATCTGCCTCGACTGGTTGGGGTGAAAGGAAAAATGGGGGACAGAAAGGACAAGAGAGAGTTGAAGTAGGGACAGGGGAAAGAGATGGTCCAATTTCGACTCCACACAAGACTCCTCACTACGCCCTACAACACACTTCCAGCCTGTCAAGACCGCTGTCTGCCTGAGGTGAAGTCCTTAGGATTAATCATACATTAACATACCCTTTCATTTTTTTCTCCCAGGCACCTATGACATCGTTGACTTATAATATACACTATACACACAAAACATGGCATGTGTCTAATGAAAAATATAGGAATGTCTTATTGTTACAAGCGCAATCTTCTCACACCGCTCTTGTTTCACTGCCGTCCTTACTCCTTATTTTTTTTTAAACGTCAGCGTTGTCTGCAGAAACGTTTCCTCTGGAAAATCAATTCCGCTGCACAAATGTTATGTCTATAAGGCTGCCAAAGGGTAAACAAAGGTATAATGTCATTCAGCGACGTGTTTGTTAGGTTACAGTAACACAGCCTCTGATGCGAATGGGGCAAAAAAGAAAGAATACAAATCCTGGGAAGATGGAAAATCTGTTTTTACAGGTTTTGGACATGGCTTAAAGATACATCCATAAAAATGTAAGTCGTTTTTTTTTTTTTGCCAAATATTACAGTCTGGTGGATATAAATAGAGCCTCTCAGCAGTTTTGGCAGGCAGACAATTAGTCTTAATGTTTCATACACTCGCATCATACTGAGCATAACCACCACTCTAATCTTTTTTCTGTCTACCACTCATGAATGAAAGAACCTAACAGTAATTGCATGACTGTGGTCTTCTGTTCTTTAATAGCACGAGCTAGACCTTCCCACGGTTGCTCGAATGTACAAAGTGAATGAGACGCTGCAACCACTTAACTGTGTTTAATATCATATGATAAAGTCTGATAATGTATATTTTGTGATTATGCAATCAACGGGTGAAATGTGGCACTAAGCTACATGTACGTACAACACCAAGCTACTACAAACCAAGGCCAAATAAGTCCTCTTTTCAAGGATAACTCCTACTCAATTGAATGTTACAAAAAATTACTGTATTCTAGTTGTTTCAGTAGCCTTTCAAACCTTTTTTTTTTTTAAAAAGAAGTAACACAAAGGAGATGCATGAGAAGAAACCTTGACCACCTGCAAAAATTCAGATTCCGAATGTGTTGATGTTCATTTAAATGTACATTTACATGTTGTGTGGGCTTATTTTACTGACTTTTTGAGCTCTTCGTTGAGAGAACATCACACGCGCAGATATAATCACTCAAAAATGCAAATTGTTGTTGCAGTACATACTTAAAAGCTTAATATAACTGTACTGACTGAAATGCTAATCGTGCCCTCACCAGATCCCAATAGCATTGTAATGTTTTTTTGCTAACAAATGGAAACTATGCCATCGGTGCCACTGAAAGTTTTGTTTACCTGCACCACCTGCCTTGAGACTGGAATAGATTTAAATACAGATGAGTGAGAGATAATGACTTTTCCCCGGATTTACCTCATTAGTGTGCAACATGCAGAGTGTAAAAGCCCCTTTTATATTCAGTGTTAACCACAGGGTCCTACCATCGACCACCCCAGGAAGCTGTAGCAGACCTTGATAGAAATGTCCTGTTCTATTAGAAACAGGAGTGGTGGAATAAAGAGACGTTGATGGACATTTCCATGTGCTGCACGGAGCCTGATAGGTGAGGCTGTTGGTTGCCTTTGTGATCTTTCACCCCAGTTACGCCCTTCCTGTGGCAGGCTTGACCTTTTCCATGGCCCTGCAGCTGGAATGATCCATTGAAGACATTCATTGTCACGCCCCATTTCCATTCTGGCTGTCCATTTGGGGGTGATGGAGCAGGATTGGAGTGGTCCGAGGAGCCTCCTGGGAGTTTGAATCATGGTTGCATGTTCAGTCAGTGTAGTGACACACTCTGGCCTGAGGAGACGCAGAACTTCATACAGTAATAATAGCTTTTTCACGCTTCTCATTTCCTGAACGCGTGCAAACCATTATTTCCCCTCAGTGTTTTTTTGCTGCTCTGTCTTTTCTTTCTTTCTGTTTGTGCCCCTCTTTGTTTTCTCACTCTGTAATATCGCTCTATTTGTTGTCGCCCTCATTTTTCCCTTGGCCATTCTTCTGCCTTTGTCTCACTGTGTTTCAGGGTTTCTTTTTCCCTGTCTCCTTCTTTCACGCTATCTTGTCTGTATCCCCAATGGCTCATCTATTGAAAGAGCTGCACTGATGCTATCTGCACTCCCAATGTGGACGTGTGCGTGTGCGCATGTGTGTGTATCACACAGCTTCCTCCTCATAAGACTGACACCCGCAGGCTAATGTCACAACAGTCATCTGTATGCTGTATGACTGTTTACCAGAGAGAGACCTCAGTGTTACCAAGTCACTCTGTCGCAATAAAACAAAAATGACCTTTACCGGGATTTGATTTACAGTGCATCATCACAGCGAGTGTTTGAAAGATAACATGTTAGTCAGTGACCTGAATCAACTTTCTGACCCTCTTGTATTGAGGTCATACAGAGTGGCTTTTTGGATGGCCCCATATTGGGGAAATTCACAGGAGTCACCAACAAACAACTAGTCTCCTATGTGACACATGTCAATCACATTGGTTACCCCCTGGTGGCTGTTCAGTATATTCTTACTTCCGGGTTGGCCTCCTCTGGCAAATGGCTATGACTACGTCCACTTTTAATATACAGCCTATGTTTTTGCACATGCCATCCTGCAGATGCACCAATTTATTCTAATTCTAGTTTCTCAGAAGTGAGAATTTAGGTTTTTTTGGGTGCATTTTTCATCAATTTCTAAATTTAAATCACATAAATATGTCCACATTCATCCACTTTTCCTGCATTTTGCTTCACTGTGATGACAAGATATTTACTCAGCCTTTGCACCACCTGTGAGGGGAAGGTCTACATCGATTATGTGCTGTCGATGCAGAATTTTCCGTGTGTGCATCACGATGCATCTTAAAAAACGATTATTATAACACCCCGACAGTCATTCAAAATAAAATTCATGGAGAGGGCATTAAACTAAAGGCAAAACAAAACATAAAGCGGTGTTTCTTTCAACCGAAGCAACATAATGGAGGGATTATGCAAGTGCTTGAGTTTGGCTCAAGTATCCATGGATTGAAATTTTAATTGTAGAACTGCACCTTTGTTCCGCTGCATAATTTCCCACTATAGTCATCATGATATATTATACATAACCAGTTTTGCTAATTAGATCACTAATTGAGCAGATTATTGCATTAATTAGTGTAAATGAATGAAGGATCATTATTACACAAAATTTGTGTAATAATGATCCTTCATTCACATTTAATGTGCTGTCTTAGAGACACTGGAACAACAGCGATGGATTATTAATCTAATCCGTAAAATAATAATGATTTCTGTTACATGAGGTCTTTAAAGCAACGTTAGACATTTAAGTAATTTTCTGAAGTTCAATTGTGGGTGTCATGGGGAGTACAAGAGGCAGATTATTTTTAGCGCGATCATGCTGCATAGTCTGGTAATGAAACTGAACTGAAGTCAATTATTTTTTGCTTATATGTCTGTGGGCATTATTTTCACTCAACACTAAAGCTATGGCAACAGTTGCTCAACACAGGTCACCAATAATTTGACACGTTTTATTAATCTTACATCGATTTATAAGCTAACGCTTCTGCGCACGGACTTGAAACTGGAAACTTGCTCGACGACTCTGAAGGAAGATAATGTTCTCATTTGGAAGCACGCCTACTAAGCTCTGATTAATTGATTGTTTTTGCCAAGGAAGAAAATAGCTGTCAACAGGCACCACGTCAGGCCATGTTGAATCACTGCACAAATCTGATACTTTGGCAGGACCACGCTACATTTTGCTTTAGCTTTAAAAACCTAAAACGGGGCGAGATCAGAGGCAAAGATGCCAGTCAGTCACAAACCGCCTTGAGAAATTATTGTTACAGCTTTGGTATAAGTGATGTTGACTGGGTTCCATTACATGACATTTAGGGCCAATTCCAATTCCTATCCTCAAGCTTAACCCTTAATCTTAACTGGCCCTCAAAACCAAGTGTTGAGGGTTATTTTGTCACTTAGAAATAGGACACCCCTTAAATGCAGATACGTCTTCAGACTGTAGGGGGCAGAATAAAGAAATAAGCTGCGCCCAGTCTGTCAACTCCAAAAAAGAAGAAGAAGAACACATTTTAGTCATGATTATTTATTACGGTCCGTTTGTCAGTCAAGTTATTAGGTTGTCAGTTAGTTATAAGATGATACTCATACAAATACCACAACCACGGACATATTCAGCTGACAGTTACCACACACCACGGCTTATTGAAAAGTAAACGATAGTAAACGATCGCGTGTCCGCACCGGCCGGCTATTGACAAAAGACCATAAAATAAAAATAAATGTTACGCAACAATGACGTAAGTAATCCATAATATGGGCCTAAACTAAGATAATACAATGGTTTTCATAATTTTTATATCTCTATTAAAGGGGAAATAAGTAGATTATAGTGCCATCTAGAGGAGAGGCTGAAATTTACAACAAAGACCTGCTGCTCTGCTCACCCCCTCCCTTCCCTGAGCGCTACGGTATCCGCAGCTGGTCAAATGTCGTCCTCGTCGTCTTTCTCCGTGTCAGCAGATGAGGTTCGTGAGGTGAGGGAGAGGACGAGCTACCGCGGCCATAGCAGACGAAGCGGAGAGAGAGGAGGCGGGACTTCTGCTACAAGTAAAGAGACGCTTGTTTTGTTCTCTCGCGTTTGTCCTTACAGGCTCCGGTAGAAACATGGCGTCTCGCTGCTAACAGTGGCTATGCAACCGCGGTCCGCGGTCATGTTATTTAACATGACTTTTTGAAACACTACGAAAATGAAACACAAACTATTATACAGCGACTAGACAATGCAGGAGCAGATAATATGTATAAAAAAGTGGATTTTGGGTTATATAAACCCATAAATACTACATATTGTACCTTTAACAAAGAAAATATTTAATTTGTAGTGAACTCGGTTTGCTGCTTTCGGCGCCATCTTTGTTATGTGAAAACACGCACTGCATTCTGGGTAGCCCTTGCTCCCAAGGGTGGTCTCGGAAAATCTCAATATTGAGGGCGATACAGCCCCTAAACTTGTCCCTCAACTTAATTTTTCTGAGAATCGGGACAGCACTTGCACTAGCGGGAGCGCGCATTTTTGAGATTGAGGGTTAAGCAAGGAATCGGAATTCACCTTTACACTTTAGTCTACACACTTGCAGTACAAGCATTCAGAAGAATCTTTTCTAAGGACACTTTGACATGTAAGCAGTAGGAGATTGAACAACAGAGCTCTACTTTCTGAGCCACATCTGACAATTTTGTCATAAGGTACCTGGCTTTCAGAAATACAGGTTAAAAGACTTAAAACAGTGAATTCTCACCTTTTTCAACCGTCCACATCTGGTGCCCAGGAAGACCACAGTGTGTCCATTGTAGATGTAGGAGGTGACAGAGGTCAGCCTGTCCCTGTTCTCAGTGAAGACTGTCCGACCCGACACCAGCTGAGAACCCCCGAGGGGTTGGTTTATATCCAGGCCACAGAAGTGATCATCAATGGGAACAGGCTGCGTGGGCAGAGGGAGGGGTTCAGATAAAGACAGAGTTTGTGGAATGAGGGCAGAGGAATGTGTTTTTGAAAAAAATAAAAATATGAGGAGGAAATCAGGAAAATAGGTGAAAATAAGGAGGGATTGAAAAGGTGGGAGAGTGAAAGGAAGCAACAGTGAGAATGACAGATGTAAGGAAGGCGGAGGTATTGAGAAAGTAGCAAGAACATTAACAGGAGCATATAAAATGACTGTGATCATTTTAGACACATATAAATATAAGAAGAGAGCACAAACTGACCCGCAGAAAGCATAATGTGCATTAAGTGCACAATTTTCAGGGTTAGAAACGGTAACTTCAAACGGGTTTGGGCTACTGCGTTTATCAACAAGCATCTGGAGCAGTCGAATTTACGGATCACACTAATTGATGTTGGCAAACCCAAGAGAGGCTGAGAGTTTTGCGCCCGTTTCTGTGATTTCTCAGATTGCTTGATCTGACATCATACAAACACAGCGCAGGAGAAGTCAGGTTTTGATTAAGCATCAAAGAGAGCAGCATGCTAAGCAATCTTGTTACATCGACTGAAATGCACCTCAAATCTTTACTAATTACCCGTCACTCAGTATATGAATCTACCTTTTAAGGGCAGCTTATGTCTCATTTCACATCCCGTACTTCATATGTGAATATTAAGCCTCACGGTGCTTTTTCCTGTCATTAAGGGATGAGTTTTACTGAAAGTGAGTCAGTGAGTCAAGAATCTCTCACCACCGCACCGCTATCTCTCCTCATGTGCCTGATCTCCGGTCTTGTGAAAAGTTAAACATATCAGACATTAGTAAGTGTAATATGCAATAAAAATCACTTTTGTAGAGACAATCATTTTCTCCAGCAGATTAATCCTCGTTGCTTTGAAAATGCCTTGACTTTTTTCCTCTTGTGCCACCATCAGGTTTATTATATCTTTGGTCTTTTGCAAAAAGTCTCATGCAACATTTGCATGAGTCATTATCAAATGTAGCTGTGAGGATGGATTCCAATAAGTTTAGTGTTTCAGTGACTGCCTGGATAAGTCAGTGTCTGCATTAAAAGAAAAAAACAGTAATGCATCTCGAGAAACAATTTGCATTTTCAAACAGACTAGTATTAATTATGAAATGTGTTTAATTTACATTTAAGACATAAGATCTTTCGTTACCTGCACAGTGAGTGTTAATTATTGAATTGTTATGTATCCCTATCCTCCCTCAGTTGCTTTAATGAATAAAATGACACCTTATTTGTCTGATAACATGGTAGAATGGAAATAGTACCACCAGAGTGGTGGATGTGACAAATATCATTGTGCTGTGTGTGGTTTGCTTTTAACTTGTTTCCATGAAAGCCACTCATTATGCAGAGTTGCACAAAGGACACAGACTTGAACATTTACAAGAAAAGCTTGTTTCTCAAGAGCGAGAACACAGGTCTCAGAGGGTTCAGATGCTGCTGCTGACAGTGACTCGAGCCAAAGGAGGGAGCAGGGATGGGCAGCAGTACCCAAAACCCCTGAATGAAATCAAAGCTACATACAAAATTCTTCTGATTAGCTTTGTAGAATTAATCTTCTCTAGCTCTTCTGCCTCTGTGGGATCCTGGAAACTTGAATTGTGTCATCAGCACAGTGCTGGCTGCCTGCCTATCAGCTATTTAGACTTCAATGGATTCAGAGTTGTGGATACTGCAAGAGCAGCTCTGCTCACCACCATGTGGGGTTTTTAGTTGGACTACACATGTAATGTCTACCAAATTGTGATGTAAGGGTCAATAAGATGTCATTCTGGCCTTTGCTCTCTGTGGTTTACCTACCGCTTTAGTGCACTGCACATCCTTCCCCAGCAGCCAGTGCAGCTCCAGGTTTCCTTCTCCCTGGTAGCAAGACTGCAGGCGTTCCTTGATGCGCGTGTTGATGTCTTGGATGGTGAAGACGCAGAGCGCGGAGTGATTCGGAGGGTCGTGAAACTGCTTCTGTCCCTTGGAGAACACGGCGAAGACCACGTCCTCCTGAGCGCTAATGTTGAGCGACTTGGCTAGAACTCTGCCGGCCTTGGTCAGGTACGCCGCCTGAAGGAGACGGTATTCCTCACCTCTGTGTACGCACCCCACAGGAAGTGACACGTAGGAGTGGAACCTCTTGTCACCTTTGCAGAGGCGAATGATGCGAGTGGTGTAAAATAGATCACCAGGGGAGCTGCCTGCAGGCATCCCATTCTCTGGAGTCTCTGGCTGGACGCTCATGAAATAGACAAAGTTGCCACTAGCAAAGCCATAGATGTAGTAAATATCAAAGTGTGGAACAAGAGCCAGTGTGTCTGAGGGGATTTTAATTAGAGATGAAACAAAGTCGGTATGAAGCTCGTAGTCCAGCATGGCAGAGGACTCTGGATCCCGAGGCAGCTTGCGGCTGGAGATAGTTGGGAAGTAGTCCTGTTTGCCTCCAACAGCCGTGCCGATATACAGAGTGGCATCCTGACCTTGCGAGGGCACAACAACACCATACATCGTCCCTGTCTGATTGTCACTGGACAGGTAGTGTTCTTTCTTATGCGTGGGCTCCACGAGGATGAACAAGTCATCGAGCCTCATCAGCTTGCAAACGCCCTGGTAGAGGCTGCCACAGGCCAGCAGGCGGTTGTGAGAGTAGTCGATGAGCAGCAGTTTGTTAACGTTGTCTGTCGAGGCCAACGGCTCAGAGCAGGGCTGGACAATCAGTGGAGGATAACATGCTTTGTTGTCGTACTCTGGCCCCGTGCCATGGGACACCAGGAGGGTGAGATTGGCCGACAACTTGTAGATTCGGTTCACGGCTCCGACGTACAGAGCTCCTGTGGACTGATGCACAGTGAGGTGGTTCAGTGACCATTCCCTCCTCTCTGATTGGAAGGTGTTCAGAGTCTGTCCAACGGTTGTCTTTTGATTGACAGAGATCAGAATCAGTAGCCACAGGGCAAGGGGCCACGACATGACCTTTGGACGACTGTGACCTTTAGTGAGACTGCAGTAAGTCCATCCTTTATGCTCGCACATTCCCATTCCCAAAATGATACAGAGCTCAGACAAACCCCCTGGGATTGTGTATCGGCGAGGAGCTGGACTGCGCTGAATACAATGAGCCGAAGTGTGCTCTATTCCTCCGTCAGTGATCTTCACCTCATTCTGAAAGAGAAAACAGACATTTGATTGAAACACAAACGCCAAGAGCGAAAAGGGTGTCCAAGGTATCATCAGACCAAATGTGCTTGTTTCCCACTTCATCTATCTCATAAAAAAACAAGTAATTGGTTCAAACTGTCTCTCTATATATACCAGCCAAACAGGAGGTGTAATATTATATTACAATATATTGACCTCGCTGCAAGAGAAGAAATAACTATGGCTTATTACTATTATTACTAGCATTACTAAAACTACATTGTAGCGGTGCTTACTCTCTGTTTGGGTGGTTCATTTATCTATCTAAATGTTATTATTACATTATATTATATTATTTATATGTCCATATTTTGGGCTCCCTGTTTTCCTTTCTGCCCCGCTGTTCCTTTAAATGGTGAATCCAAGAGGAATTAATCACACTACGAAGAGCCGCCATTCCTAAATTAATCAGGCTTTTCCTCGAGATGGCGGGGAAGTCATTACAGTTTTAGAGCCAGGAAACATCAATGCTCAGACTTCCGTGTTTAATTTCATTAACATAATTTATGTAGATATTATCCAGGGGGCAAACAGTGTCTCTCAAACACATGATTAACTGGAGGATGGATGAGTTAAACACAGAGCAGGATGTGTGATGTACGAGCGGCTTTTGTTTCCCTCGCCATAACTGTTGTGTTTTCATTCTGCCGCTTCCCATGTAGATGAAACGAAATAAGTTTATATGAGAAACCAACAATCTTTTTTTTTTTTTTTCTTAGCCAACAATAATAATGACAAAAGTCAAAACAATCATTGTGGATAAAGTGTCAACACACATGCACTTGCTTCATCAAAGTGAATTGATGATGTAGAAGAGAACAGACATAAAGCATCTACATCCTCCTGAATCGTGTCTGTGTCTCACAAAGGTTGTTTCTAGTCTTCATTATTGTGCCAACATCCGCTTCACATTCCTCTGATAATGCCTACCTACCCAAGGGTCCTCACTGGATATCCTTACAAATGTCCCATGTCTTTTATAGCTCGATGACAACTGTGTCTTTTGGCTGACACCAACAGAAACAGGACTTTTTTCCCTCAGTGAGACTTCCTGCTATAATTAAAGGTTAAATGAAAACAGCCATTTTAAAGGGAGTCTGTTCAGTCCAGTAGGCTGACTAACAGGACGTCCGGCTGAGTTGAGCTGGGGCGAGCACTGAAGCAGATGAACTGACGCTGAGTTGACTGGGTCAACTCCAGATCCACTCCAGCGTCTCCTGTCCATCTGTCCCCACCACAGTCACATCAGGGGAGAAGCTGTGTCTCGACCGACTCTGCTCAGTTTGGCAGATTTGATGTGAGCAGTTCTACCGGTAATTGGTAATATTAGTAATATGAGTTTTTTTTTTTTAATGATTTGTAATATACACAAGCATTTCACAGACCTACATGAGATAATCTTTATGAATTCTCTGCTTTTCACTATCGTTTTCTATCTCAGTTTTAAAAAATTTGATGACAAACACTGCCAACATGAATGCAACGACAAGAACTCCCAAGTCTCTAAAACACAGAGGTGGAACGTAAAGAAATACATTTACTCAAGTTACTGTATTGAATACTTTTTTTTGTGTATTTTGTATTTTTTAAGTACAATTCGGCACAATGAAGACCTACAGGGGGAAAATATACACTAGAACCAGACGAATGGTGATGTGATTAGCACCAGCACTGGCGCATGCGCCAAAAGTGACGTAATATCCTGTGTCGCGCCGGGTGCGTGAGCTCCAAAATAGTTTTGGATTTCTGAGCCCTTGTCATATTTCTTCTACCCTCACACCCCACGCAAAGTAACTAAGTAACTTTTACTTAAAGTACATTTCAAATTAACTACTTTTTACTTCTACTTGAGTACATTTTCAGATGACTACTTTTACTTCTACTTGAGTAATATTTTATCAAAGTATTGGTACTTTTACTTGAGTACAATATTTTAGTACTTTTTCCACCTCTGGTAAAACACAAACGTTGTATTGTAATTTATGAATGACTTTAGTTTGTCTTTGAGGGTTGGATCTCTTCTGACGCTGATGCTTGGTACATCTGCTAAAAGCCTCTCTCGGAGAACTATATATTTCTTAATATGTCCCAATTCCTTTTTGATTATTTGTTCAAATTGATTTGCTTCACAGCTGTGTCACAAAGTGCCACCTGACCTGAATGTTGTTGTTGTTTCTGTTTTTTGATTAACAGTTAAACACCTAGTAAGACCTTTTTTATTACAAGCTTTGTGTAGTTTTTGTCTATATCCCCTTTTTCAAATCTTTTCCTCAGTCTTCTTCTGAATCACAAGTAAGTTACAGTCTTTGAAACGTACCAAAAGGTATATTGCAGATCAGCCGAGGAGAGTGGAAACTGTCTGTTCTAAGAATAGTGTTTTCGTCCATTTGTTTTTTATATGGTAGTGTGTAAATCTGCAGTGCCATCTTTGAACATCTTATGGTCAAGAACAGGTATTTCAGTCAAAGAAAAATCTTAACTAAGTTATGTATGTTGAACTCTAAAAGCTCAAAGTAGAAGAATGTCACCTATGTCGTAACTGCTCCTCCATTGTATCTTTAGTTCTGTCTTAGCTCTAATAGCTGAACTCTTTATCCGTTTGGAAAACTGATTCTGAAACAGAAATGCATTATTATTCAAAGTCCGTTCTGCTACTTGCATGATAAAGAGAGGGCATATCAAGATAATATGCTCGAGCCTCCAGCCCTACTTTGTGAATAATGTTAATACTGTATGTAATGATTAAACATCCATTGTCACTAAAAATTATGATGAATCAATGTTCTTTTAGTACATGTATGCTATCTTGAATAAATGAAGGCAGATCTACAGGACTATTGGCTTGATGTCAAATCAACAAATGTGGATGCTTGCTCTATAACCGACTCATTGCCATTGATTATTGGTCTTGCAGGTGGGTTTTAAACATTAATATTCACTTTGGGAAGCATAAAGAAAGAAAGGATTATTGGATTCTCTTAGAATAAATCTAATTCTGTTACGAAAGCTACTCTCCATCCGTTGTATGTAGGAGAGTTTCTTTAAGTTCAGTCTTGATGTCTTTAGTTTGATTTCCAGTGTGGCTTCAGTGATGGACTGGTCTCTGCCTCACTGCTCCTCCTTCATACGCTCTTTTTTATTATAATAATTTTATTAGTTGAAAGCCATTTAATGCATCCATTTATTCTTTTGACAGGTTATGGTCCCCTTTTCTTTTAGATGTGAAGAGTCAACTTTAAATGTCAAAGGTTTTCAGAGTCGTATTGAAAAATAGTTGGCATGAATTTGGACTAGGGCTTTTAATGAAATTGACTCCAGGTAGAACCTTTTTATAACGGTTCCACCTGGAACCCTTAGTGTTACCAAGAACCCTTAGTTTTAAAACCCTTTATTCCATTTTAAAGGGTTCTCTGGATCAAAATGGTTCTTACTGGAACTATTAGTGTTACCAAGAACCCTTGAAAGGGTTAGGGTTTTTCAGAAGAAAATGGCCCCTCAGCCCAAAGGACACACCCTTATTTCTAAGAGTGTAGCCAGGTTTGAATGGATAACTTGATTTTCTAGTATATGCATGTATTTTTAAATAATTTGAATATATACAGTAGATATCCTGAGGTCTAGGCACATTTACTTATGGATTTGTGTTACTTTGTGTGTTGTTTTTCTCTGTTGTACATTGTGTTTCCATGTGATCTGAACTGTCTGCAGTAGTACAAGGTATAAAACAGTCAAAGGATGGCAATTGTGTATGTTTGCCCTGATGATCACCCTCTAGAGTGCACCAGAGGGATATTATTTACCACACCAAAGTAACACTCCTGGTGTATTGTTACTTTCATGAAATAGGAAGTGCTGGTGGCAAAACGGAATTGGATGAGGACGCAGGGGCCATCAGCAGCAGCAGCCTCATCGTTTCATTCATTTCTCTTCTACCGGCTTTGGTCACGTCTAAGGCGTGCAGTCATGCTGCTCAGTGTTTACCCAGGATTATAGAGACAGCTCTTCGCCCCGAACAGTCCTCCCTGCTGAATTCTCCGCCTCGCCACTCAGACACGCTCCAGCCAAGACGTGACTCATTCACACTCATGCACAGGAACAGGGTTTGCTGTGGCCTCTAGGGACACCAATCACAATCACACAACGCAGACAAGGGAGAGAAGCCAGTCTCTTTTGTGCTTCACAGACAAGACCCTTTGACCTGGATTGAGATCAGTGGAACCAAACGCGTCTCATGGGTTCAGCAGTTATTGGGGTGAAATGCTGTCATAGCTGCTGAACCGACCAGTTAGGCATGATTCATGGGACAGAAGGGATGGCTCGCATTTTTTTTTGTTTGACCCATCTGCCATCAGCGGTAAACTAAAATGTACAGAGGATATTTCTTTTTATGGCTGTGTCCATGTGCATCACTATTACTGCTCACTCCAACTTGATGAAAGAAGCTGACGCCAGCAAATGTCTCAGCAAACATTTGTTCTTTTCATAAACGTATACATTAAGAGCAGATTTTGTCTACATCGGCCAGAGACCTACTGGTTGTATAATACAGGGTGTCCGCGGGGTCTTAACAGTTGATAAATACAGTTTGGAAAAATTAAGACCCTTAAAAAGTATTAAAAAGTCATAAATGCAATTTCATGAGGTATTATGAATACTTGAGTCAATGTGTTACTTGTTTAGTTCAATAAATCTCTCTTTGATTAAATGTATTCTCTCAAAAGGTATTGAAATTAACCTCAGGATTCCCGCATATACCCCGTAATATCCTGTTAAAACCCAGAAAAGTATAAACCATCCAAATTCATGATATTTTCAAGGTATTACATTTTCACGAAGCATTCTGGATGAACAGCAAGTTTGGCTTGTTTACATTGTGGGTTTCAGATTAGATTGAATTTGGGAGCACCGTCTAAACAGAATGTGCCACGAAGATTCTTGAAAAAGTCAGAAGAGCTTATTTTTCCCACTTAGTCAACACTGGGAGTCATTGTCAACCACTTCATAGGTGATAAACGTACTTGTTGCTGTTTGTGATTTGTGGTTTAGTTTCATGAGGCCGACACAAAAAGTAGAAACAGTCATAACAGCATCTGTTCTGACTCTGAATCTGAACAACTTAAAGGAGACTTATTATGCAAAATCAACTTTTTATTCATTATAATACTTATATTTGGGACTCTAGAGACCCTATGAGTGGTGAAAAAAGATGAATGTCATGTTTTTGTGGTCCGCCTCAGTCTAAGTACAGGAGATAAACCACGCGATGTTGACTTCCACGCTCCTTGGGACGTCACAATGTGCACATTTCTGGAATTGTTGTCCGGCAGAGCTACGCTTTGTCCTTTAAAAAACGTGAGAGTGCAGGTGAGGGCAATAGTAGCCGGAAGGGCGAAAGTTGGCGAAGTGTTCTATTCTTGGCTGCACAGTGCAGCACAGAGTTCTACACAAACTTCCAGCCTCAGAGGATTTACGTGTCCAGTGGATACATTTTATATATGAGGCAATGTGCCGACTAGAGCCTGCAAATGATGGCTTTTCCAAATGCTAACTGCTGTTAGCTGTTTCCTGTGTCTTATTTGCATTTAAAGAGACAGTCACTCAAAAGCGAGCATTCTGAACAGAGCTGTTTTGGCAGAGTGATTGAACTGCTGTGGCGCTTCATCCTTGTGGTATTTTGACCAAAGCATGTCACAGACATGTTCATTAGGACACCAGGGAACTAGGTTACCTTGGAGAAATAGGGTATAATATGTGTCCGTTAAAGTTTAGGTTTATGAAGCTTCTTCATAGGTATGATTAGATGAAATGATGATTTTCAGGTTTATCAGAAAGTTTTCCTTATTAACAGTCCACTATCCCATGTTTGCACTTACAGTATGCAAATTCACACGACCTGATACGTTTATCTGAGGTTTTTCTGCAAATCTATACTGACGAGTCTCTACGGGGGGGGAGAGCCAACATTGTACACATTACAGATAAATGAGCTCAGAGGGCGACAGCCGCAACAGAACTTAACTTCCAAATGAATAAATGAAAGCAATTAGTAGATCTGTTTACAATGTTGTAGAGACGGAAGTAGGTCAAACATGGCAGAGACAGGAGGAAGGAGGGAGTCGGCGAGCTGGAGCCATAGGCTGCCACTATAGTACAGACAATTAGGACATGAAATGCCGTCTATATTAACAATGACTTTTGAGTAAATGTCATATTGTATCCCGAGGGACTGCTCTGGTTTATTAGGAAAAATCAGTATTTTGTGATTAGTCCTTTGTGTTGTATCTGAGGCTGTGGTGTGACGGGGGGTTCTGCCCAGGGCGATGGACTCGTATCCCCCTACAAAGACACACAAAATGTGTGGGCCTCAGAGGGCACAATGTGTGGCATGGATGCTCACACTGTACATATCCACGGGATATTTTCCCTTTGAACCCACAAAGTGAGGCCTGAGGTTAATTTTCATATTTAGTGTTCTACAGTGTTAATTCAAACAGTAGTGCATCCTGCAGACATTTCTCACAGTCGGGGGAAGAAATGCCTTACAACCAGAGTTTAGATTAATGACACTAGCATTTTTTTTTTTGTGTGCAAGTGCTCTCTGGAAACCTTGTTTGCAGCTGTAAATTCAGTTCGCTGTGTTGGGAGCTCCTCTGCCGTGGTCTGGCACGGATTTGGTTTTATATTAACAAAAAAAACCAAAACATAATTGCTTTTGTTTTGTGCCTCGTTGTGTAGTTTATTGGTCATCGCCGATATTGCGGGCTTTAGGACTCTCCAGCCAGCCACTAATCTTGATGGTAGTGTAGCAGAGGTCGTCTGCGGGGAACAGTATAAAAGCACTATGTCATTGCAGCGTGCTCTGCTCCTAATAACTGCAGAATACGACAAGGGACCTGGGCAGAAGCAAATGTGACATAGGGGAACAATTCCAACACATTGCCACAACACAGCCAGCAGCCACCTCTGCAATGAATGCCATTATCTCAAGGCATATATGCATTATACATGCAGATATAGTACCATATATCTGGAATTGCTGTTAAGAGCAGGGACCAATTGAAGGACACTGCCGCCACAGTCAGATTTAACCATGCATGCCTTTCTGTTCCTATCCCTCTTTGCAGCTCCGGCTCCTCTTCCATAAATCTCATTGTCGTTCTTCCCTGTTTAATGGTGACCTCAAGCAGGCTCCTCTCCACTGCCGAAGCCCTCATGTTGCATATATGATGAGCACGGAGGGGCGAGTCAAAGTGACCCCCAGCACTGTGATGAAAATCCATGCAGCTCGAGTGCAATAGAGGGTCTTCTATAATTCAACAGCCGCAGAAGAAGAAGACAGAGTGAGCTGCATTTTCTGGAGAGCCACACAGTATGCGTATGAGCTGTGCTACAACCCGCTGCTTGGCACACGTCATCCTTAACACCACTTAAGTGCAAGAAGTACAATGAGGAATAAACAGGGGAGTCCAAGCGAGGCTCAGAGTGATCTGTAGATGGCACAGCTGAAAGGGAAAGAGAATTAGGCTGGCAAAATAAGAGCATGAGTCTCTAACCATGTACAGAGCACCTCTCCAGTTGTGTTTTTCTGTACCAAAGATCATCCTTCTAGACTTGGCTCATGAACCTGCAGCCTGCTCTTCAGTTTTATTGTTTACTGCCATGTTCCAAATTGTCTTTCTTTTTATCTGAGGTGATGCCGCCTTGCTGTATGTAAGAGAAAAAGCGATACCTCCGTTCAGACTGATTTACTCACAGATATGCAGGGGCTATATAGCTTTTGCGCGCATAAATCATTGAGACCCGACGGTGAAAATACATCGCATTTGGCAGAGAATAAAACACGAGGTTTATATTAATGAGCGAAATAATCAAGCACAGTGATGCAGAGCAGCCATGTGAAGCTGTAAAGCACATATGTCCACATTTCCCACACCACTGCACACAGAAATCAAAGCAGTCGTTCCAAAGGAGCCTGTGTGTTTTCCGGGGTAACTCCGACTTTGCCCATATGGCTTTATTGGGTGGAGGATGCCAAGGTTGGAGGTAACTGGCACGAATAATTATGATCAAAGAAATTGCAGGCGCAAAAGGAACAGCTGCTCCCTCCACTGCTGACAAATCACTGTGAGCAAGAGGAGACGGGCATTGACAATGAGTGAGGGAGAGACAAACAGGGAAGAGGAGGAGAGACGGGCGAGTGTTCTACAATTCTACAACTTTGCCTCTAAGTATCTGCTGCTTCAAAACCCATTTAACATTTAATCCACAGTGCAGATAAGGTCTTTGGTGGCCATTCACCCAAAAGCTGTACAAATACGCGCATCTGCCCAGATTATCTCCGTCTGCCTCTATGCTCGGACCAGCTTGGCCCTAATTCTAAACTACTCTCAAACTCCTGTTTCCAAAGTCTCTGACTGTGCCCGAAAAATATTTCCACAATATTCAGAAATAGAAATAGCCTGGTTAAAAAGAACAGTACCCATGTGGGCCAGAGGTCTACCAGGACTGCAAACAGGTGAATATCCGCAAATAGAAATTCACTGGAAGGCAAATAGGGGACACAGTTTTATCAATATATAAAACTGTCTCTTTTTTTTTTTCCCCCACAAAAGCTCCTTCAGGTACAATACATTCTCAGGAAACCGTGAAGTGTGCGGCACATAGGACTTGATCCGCAAATTAAAATTTAATTGTTAAAATCTATTAAATTCAGTCCCGGTTGGTTTGCTGCTGCCAGAGGCCGAAACACCACAGCGGTGTCAAATATAGTCCAGGAGTTCTGGGCGTATTATAGAGAACCTGATGGGGACTGTGTTCTGCAGATGTTCCCACTGAGCATCCACGCGTCGCAGCTGAAACTCATTTAGACGTAATTTGCTGTGTCTTGTACAATTTCCACATTTCCTCCCAAACTCTCTGTCATTCCAAGTCATAATGGGAGAAGCAGTTATATATTATGAAGAGTTCTTTTATCTTTTTAAGACGTTTAATGTCTTAATGGGTGAACTGATTCATGATTGTGTAGTTTTCATTGTTATTTACTGAGGATTTCACCGACTACGTCTTTGGATGTGCCGTGCAAAAACTGCTGCAAAGATTTCATTTTCTACAAATCCAATGAAATATGAGTATAAAGTAGAGATAGACCAATATGTTTTTTTTCAGGGCCAATACTGATTATTAGCAGTCAAGGAGGCCGATAACTGATATTTGGAGCCGATATTCATTTGCAGTAAAAGTGAAAATATTGCCGTCAAAATTTGGAATAATACAAACACCAACACTTCATTTAAAAGCCTTTAAAGGAGCATTATGTAATAAATCTAAAGCAACTGGCCATAAAATCCTCCTAATATGTCACAGAGACTCAGGAATAATGTTCATATAACAAACTGAACTCACCAACAACAACAGTACAGCAAAAATATTTTCATTAAAAGAAATCTTGCAGACTGCAAATCATGTTTATGTTTTGAAATCATGTTTTGGCATGTGGGGCCACCTACCGGCGTCTACCAATCATTGCAGTCAGTAGAGTCTCAGCTGCCGAGCAACCAAGGATTGCCAGTTACGTCAAAAAACAAAACCTAAAAGAACTTGGTATTTTGAATTTGAATGTAGTAACCGTTTTTGGCCACATTCTTACATATGGCACCTTTAAGCATAAACAGTTTGAAGGTTTTTTTTTTGTTTTTTTTATCTTAGATTTCAATATGAATTGAAAGGTTATTTTATCTATCACATATCTTTGTTTTTAAGGTAACTGCTGAATATCAGTGCCGATAATCGGCCCGGCCGATAATCTGTCTATCCCTAGTATAAAGCATGTGCTGAAACAAAGTAAACAAAAGGTTTTTTAGGTAACTTTTTTCTCCATGGTTTTATGAATTTATACATTTTCTATGATCTTCGACTCTTCCCTCTTGAAATGTTTGTTTAAAAAAGGTGGTCCAAATAAAAGTAAATGAAGAGGTTGTTCTTTTGTAGCGTATTAAGAGTCAAGCTCCTAAAACACTGACACCAGTACTAACAACTCAAGCTCATGCAAGCCCCCCCTCTTCCTGTATGCATAAAAAGCACTTCAATTCAAACTTCAGGCCACAAGTTTGTAAAAACAGAAGAAAATACACAACTCATCATAATGATAATGATGCCAAACAACTGCATTGCCTCTCCGAGGAAGATTAAACATTAAAAAGTAAGGTGTCGGTACTTTTCCGAGGGGGGGGGAGGGAATAAGTGAACGTGACATCCTTCAACTTTGTCAGTTTTCCTCTTTCTAAACATATGCCGTGTGTTTACACCAGTGCCAAAGAAAACACACACAACAGCAAAGTTATTGCACTGTTTGTATTAACGCCGGTGCGACAATCTGGAGGCGATGCACCATATTGCAGGACCACCATCACTGCATGCTGAGCACTGCCAAAGCTGCCATCTGGTAGGTGAGCTGCACGCTTTCTACTTCTCCTCCCTCTCTCTCTCTCTCTCTCTCTCTCTCTCTCTCTCTCTCTCTCTCTCTTTCTGCCTCTGACTATTCCTGTCTTTATTAGTCTTCCTCACTTCTCACTACCTTTCTATTCCCACCTCACTGCCTCTGTATCATCGGTACATTCGCCACCTTCATCCACCTGTACATGCACCTCCCTCCAGGCCTAGATCATGTATATTCTGAATCAAGCAAGAGGTGTGAAGGTTGGAAGAGGGGGATGAAGAGGAGAAAAGAGTTGGAATAACAGCGTGTCTGGAATGATTGATGATCTGCACTATTATCCTCTCCATCGCGCTCCCTATTTCCAATTAGTGTTGGTTAATATCACAACGTGTGCCTCTTGTTGTTTTTTGTGGACTCCGGTCTCTTGTCATGTACGTGCACAGACGTTAGGGCTATCGAAAACTATTTCCTGTCGATTATTTTCCTCAATTAATCATTTAGTCGATGAAACGTTCATCGGTGTTTTTTCACACCTGGAAATCTCAAATGTCTTGATTTATTTGTTTAAATTGGGCAAATAATCCAGAAAATATTCACATTTAAGAAGCGGAAAACTTCACAGCGCTCACACACACACAGATGAATTGATCATCAAAACAGTTGATGATTCATTTCATAATCGATTAATGAATAGTTTCAGCTCTAACAGACATACAGTATAACGTGTAAGAACGCACACACTCGCACTCACACTACTTCTACTTCCTCCTTGGGCTGTAACATCCAAACAGTCATGTTTAATCAGTGTCTCCATGGGCAGCCAGGGCAGCGGCTGGGGGAGGGGGGGGGGTTGGCAGTTGGAGGTGGGAGGTCTCCAGCTATGGGTAGTCGCAGTCGAGCTGCTGTGCACTCACACACCGTGTAATTGTGTTACATACACTAATTTGCCTATTGTACTACCCCAGCGACTGTTGCGGCGCGTTGCCTTTGCCCCTGACCCACATCACGCTGCCTGAAATTCAAATGACTCCAAGATCAATGTCACAGATGGAGCCCGGCGATTAAATCAAAATCTGTTGGGTTTTTTTTGTTGTTGTTTTTTTAGTGTTGGGTTTGTGAATCTATATACGTAGTATGTGTTTTCTCAAAACACACAGAAGAGCCCATTAATCTCAGCGAAAGTCTGAGACAGCACTTAAGTCCTGGCGTAGGAAATGTGGGTGAAAATGACAGAGACGGATGTTCTGAATTACTTCACCTACACTGGGGTGCTGTTGCCTGCCTGAGTCAAGAGACTCTGCTAATGCCTCTATATTTAAAAGTATCATTTAGAAAAATAATAATTATAATCAGAACAGAAGCCTTTATCTAATCTACTCTGGATTTTACACTGTTGAAAACTGACCTTAAAGGATGCGTTCAACCAATAATGTCTCAACGTAACAGTGGAAAGACATTTCGATATTATTAATGTCTGCCTTGAATCAAGATGATGCAGAAAAATGTTCTTATCTTATTATCCGTAACTTTCCAGAGAAAACACGTTTAGGTTGGATGATCCACTCATTTTTATTCTTAAGGAGTTCAAGTGGGAATAATATGATGAAATGTGAATTTGTGTTCTCACAAGTTCCTCAAATTTGATCGACTACATTATGTCGTTGACTCTTCGCTGCAGTATCGAGTCTCCTCAGATGAACACTTCAAACCCCAGTTTAATTTATTTCTGTCAAGTGCAGATAAAGATGGGGGGGGGGGGGACAGAACTACTGTGGAGATTAATTTTAATTCTAAAATTTGCAGGCAACTGGTTAAGTGAGAAGCCACTTTCTTCTTCCCCTCTCTGTCTCTGTCCTCGCTCATTCTGAGAGGCTTTTCCCACTCTGGAGGGGCCAGGAGAATAAAAGCTAGTCCAACTGGACTGGCCAGATAAGCCAGAGCAGAGCGAAGAGGGCTTCAGCTGGTTTGCATGAGGGATGAGAGAGTCAAAAGAGCTGAGGGTTCAACAAACCAGCACCTCCATCAGCCTCCATCACGCTGACAGATGCACTCGGTCAACAACAGTATTGTTGTGACTGCGTGTGCTCTTTGTAAAAATTCAGTCAGAACCAGTTCTCCATCTAAGATGATGCTCAGTCGCATCAGCATCGGCTTCTGCACTCACTGCCAAAACTGCAGGAGCTCTCGCTGCAGCAGTGGATGACTGACTGTCTGTCTGTCTGTCTGTCTGTCTCTCTGTCTGTCTGTCTGTGTCTCCTAACCTCAACATTTGACTCTGTAACAGCTGGAGCACAGACATCACACTTCCTCTGTGCGAAGGTGATGATGGATGCTGGAGCTGCCTTGCTGATTCTTTTACAGTCGGCGCGTGCGTGTGCGTGTTACAGGTGGCCGTGCATCACGCCATCATCATCATGTCATGTCATTTACTCGCTCTCGCGTAACACCTCATCCACTCACTGTGCACGGTGTCAGTGAGCGTGCGTCTCTGCGTCCTGTGCGCGTAAAGTCTGCCCAACTTTGCCCCTACATGCACACACACACACACACACACACACACACACACTGCACTAGAAAGAAAGGAGAGTCCACTCACCTTGATATAAGAGGAGGCTCTGTCATGAGTGTGAGTGTGTGTGCACGGATCCGGTTATTTCGCTGTGAATGGAAAACCGTCCCGAGTCAGTGAATGTGCGCGAGAGCAAAGACTCATCAGCTTTCACGAGCTCAGCTGCAGGTTCATCTTTCTTTCTTTCCTTCTTTCTTTCTTTCTTTCTTTCTTTCTTTCTTTCTTTCTTTCTTCTGCACGCGCGCTGCAAACTGTAAAGTCACGCGGACAACAGCAGAGTATCTCCTCTCTCCACCTCGTCAGTCGCTTAAGAAGGAGACGGTGTCAAGTGACCCTCCCGCCTTGTTCAGGGGTTTTTCATCTTCTGTATCAAGCTGCTGCTGCTGCCACCTAACCTCTCTCTCTCTTTCTCTCTCTCTCTCTCTCTCTCTCTCTCTCTGGATGCCGGTGCTTCACTTGCACCTCACGTACAGTGATCGCTTTTAGACCCAGCCTCCTTCGAGTCATCCTTTGCCACAACTTGAGAGCGCATTGCAATAATACAGTATTTCTATATGTCATACACCAAATGTTTTTTTTTTCTTACAAAAAAAAACATTAATATTTTGATTCATCAAAAATCGCATAATCGATTAAATCAAATCTAGTATCACGGTTTGAACAGAACCAGCCTTTAGAAATAATAATATATACATACTTGTGTTATCAGCAGCACACAGGATGAATACATCCAGCCAGTGTCTCAAACAGCCCTATTTGTCAAATTGCTTGCTATCTTCATGTGTTTATATATAATATATATATATACCTGAGGTATGCTTGCTATCTTCATGTGTTTATATATAATATATATAAACACATGAAGATAGCAAGCAATTTGACAAATTGCGTTCTTTATATACATACACATATTATGTGTATGTATATAAAGAATGACTGCCTTCCATATGTGTGTTTTTGCCTCTGTTGTTTGGAAACGTGATGAAATGTGGTGAGAGGAGGAGGAGGAAAAAGGGAAAAAAAGAAGGTGGGTTTTATTGCAGCTGATTAGACCCCACCTCAGTCAGTCAGGCCTGTTTGACACCTCATAAAGTAAATAATAAAAGCGTTCACACGTCTGACAGTAAATCCATGTGTTTTATTTCCATTCAGGAGGTGTAGGTTAGTAAAATGCACTCAAGCCAACCCTTCCCCATGCAGATGTTTCCTTTGAAATACTGCCATCTATAGGCCGGACAGTGTAACCACTCAGGTCTTTGTGACAGTCTGTTATGTTTGCTTTTCTATACCTCAGGTAAATGATGACATGTGGTGTTGTATGATTCATGGAAGAAACCAAAAACTGCGTTGTTTCAATTATCAGTCGGCACTTCTGACAATGTGTTGTTGCTGTTGTTTGAAGGGGGGGAGGGGGGGTCATAATGGGGTCCCTCAGCCAGCTGTCTGTCCCTCATTATCTGCTGACTGGTGGTGTGGAGATGAGTCGGAGTTGTCAGACAAGGCTACCTGTTGGTCGCTGAGCAGGCTCTGGATTGGCAAACAGACTCCCTCAGGGCTGACCAGATGGCAGCTATATACTCCTCACCGTCCGTTCCCCCCCACGTTAGGCGACATGCTCGTGAACCGCTGTTACTCACACATAGCAAGCACGAGTGCAACAAGCCTGTAGACAGAAAAACAAACACAGGATGCGCATAAACATACACCTGAAGGCAACGTTGGTGCACACTAACAGTGCTGGAAATAGGGGATGCAAATGCAAATTGCAGCGCTGGAGAAAAAACCAGGCGCAGTTTCAGGCGAGAGGGAAAATAGAAAATCTCAAAAATAAACACACTTTTTTTGTGTGTTTACTAGGCTTTCAAGTAGTGAGGTGAAGATGCTTTCTGGCCTCTAATTATTTAATAATATTTTTTAGAATGTTTTCTGTCAATCTCAAAAATTGTCTACTGTTGATTCGATCCACGAAGCAGAGAATCTGCCCATTGTGCTCGAAAGGACATGATGTGACTCGGCTTGATGATTCACGCTTATGTGAATGCAAACAGTCTGTGTCAGGGCTTCAGTGTTGGACTGTGCGAGTTTGTAGGTGAATTGTTATGCATGCGTGAACCCATTCAAGGGCAGCAGCTCTTTAATTTTACAAGCTGTTGGGCAAACTCATGCGTCATGTCTTCAAAAGCAGCATTTGTATGTGTATGATTCCAGAGGAAGCTCACAAAGAGCAGAAACCACGGGGGTTATCTGCGCAAATGCAAAATATGTGAAAGTGACCGCTGCAGAGGCGAAAGGAAACTCTCTGACACCTCATTATATCACTGTAATTACTTTTTTTGTGTGTGTATATTAACAAACTTGGCATTTTGAATTAATGAGAACACCAGCTATTAGTCTGCTACTCGTTGTTTGTATATGAGTCCATGCAAAATGAACCTCGATCTCATTTGATTTATAAAAACCTGTAAATATGGAGGAGTTCATGCTTGTAATCGATAGTCTCGGGTCTCAACACCATGGCATACGTCGGGGCGTGGTGTGATTGATGGCTAGTCACAGAGGACAAGCTCTCAGTCACACTGTGTGACACATTTCTGTTCGACAGAGGATAATAACCTGAATTCAGCTGCGGGTAAAACCTTTAATTCCCCCAACAGTGTGATTCATGACCAAATACCTGCAACAGAAAAGGCATCCAAATCAACCTTATACCACGGTCAGTATTTACTGCTAATTAGCAAATGCAGCAATGTGTAGTTTGAGTTCATGCAGCATTTTGAGAGGAGCATTCAGCTCAAGTAAGAACTATACTATATACTAAATATATACTTAAATCACAAATATTATGTGTATTTTTACTTTAAAGAGGAATCGTATGAATTGCTTTTGTTAAGTAAACTGCTTTGTGCTATAAAGCTTATTTCCCTGTGCGCACTGAAGCTGTCAAGAAGATTTGCACTCACACAAAAAAACACAGATCTAGTGTTGTGCCGTGTTGTGTTAGCAGCAGCAACAACTACTTAATTTGCTCATTTGCTGCGACACTTTTGCGTCTTCTGTTCCAAATCGCAATCATTTCATTACAGCTGAAAGTCTCTCATCTGTGTTGAAAGCCTTTTTACAATCTGAATACAATCCTTTGCGTAAATCTCCGACCTCAGAATGGATAAGTTAAAGTTCCCTCAGTGAGGAATGCAGAGGTATAGCAGTCTGCTGGTTTATTGTATCACAGATATTGACTCTCTACTAATTGCACTTAAAATTACACTAACTAATTTTTCCTCTGTGTCACGCTTAAGGAATAACTTTAATGAATGTTTGAAATTCAGGAAATGATCCATTTGCCCTAATGCACATTGACAGTGGAGTGACTTTATTTAAAAAATAAAATAAAATAGAGTATCTTTGAATGAGGTGACATTTTCCATAGTAATAGTCAGCATCACCCTGAACAAGGATCTGTTGAAAATATTTGCAAACCTCTTAAGGAATCATTTTAATAGATTTTTGAAATTCAGGAAATGATGCACTTCTGATGCACTTTGACAGTGAGCTAAATCTCTTCAAAAAACAAAAAGTATCTTGCAATGACTTGAAAGAGACGCAAAATGTTTTCTTCATACTAAGGGGGGCATTACAGAAAATAATTGAGAACCACTGCACTAGGGAGTGACCACAGACAGAAGGCTCTTGATTGGATTATTGATTCAATTATGATCTCAGTGATCTCAGTCACCTCTCTTAAAGGCAGTGTATGTCAGAACTGAGCATCAGAGGCAAAGTTGGCCCCTCCTTTCCGTAATCACTACCATTATCTTCGATAATAAACTTACTATAACACCTGTGCCAAACTGGCTGCATGCACACTGTGGAACTATGTCTGGAACTGGAGCTTTTCATAAACAGATTAGGTCAGTCACACTGCCTCAGAAACCAGACACGGTAGCTTGCATTAGCGTGGAGCGGTGGAGTGATTCAGAGCTCACACCTTCAGGGGTTAGTTTGTCAGAACCTGTTCTCAGTGTCTATGCTGCATACACTGTAATCTCTATACGATGTCAGTTGTTGTGACAAGAAATGCCGATACGATCTTCAAGCTACTTAAGCTGACAGCTAACATGTGAAGACCAACCACAGATTCACTCTGCTTGGTTTTTGTCCTCACCAAACTCTAAGTCTGTTTCTAAGTGTCAAACAATGCGACATCTTCTGATCCTTGCCGCCCAGCAGTAACCTGATTGTCCCGCCCCCCTCGCTGTTGTTGGCTGGAGGATATAAACAAACTGGCCAAATGCTACTGACCAGAACCATCCCGACCCAGAAGAGAACAGAGAGGTTTCCTTAGTGACTCGTTAAGGATGACTGACAGGCATTAATCTATACTAGAGCTGCGACTAGCAATTATTTTTGTAATCGATTAATCTGTCGATTATTTTCTCGATTAATCGTTTGGTCCACAAAATGTCAGAAAACGACTTGTCGAATGCCCTGTGTTGTTATGTGGAGCAAAAAAAAGAGGAAAAAACGATCAGAAATCTTGATTTAATCATGAAAAAAAGCTTCAAACCGATTAATCGATTATCAAAATAGTTGACGATTGTTTCAGCTCTAATCTATACCTTGTTTTAGTCTCAGGAAAATGCTGAATACTCTATTAAGTAAACTCTTTGCACACTACTGGTTCCGAGGGGAAACACAAACGCAGCACCTGAAAACACACAGAGCTTCATCAGTGTTTGCAATCAGTTACCGAGGTAACCTCGGCGGTCACTGGAACAGCTCGAGTGTGCACTGGTGCACATGGTATTTTGCTCCAGTGTTTGTTCTGATATGTTCATTATTACCATTATTATGCCGTTGCTTCGGGCTTCTCTCATAGACAGGACCCAAGTGGAGCAGCCAGCGAGATGCAATCTACCTCATAAAAATTACCATAATAACACAAAGCTGTAGAAAGAGGCATAGGGAGGCGCATGCAAATGGAACAGCAAAGAAAGAGGACTGCAGGCCCAATCAAGCTGTCATAACATGCAGAATAATAACAACTGAAAACCATTAAAATGTTTCACTCTAACCAGTTACACCTCACTGTGTAAAGAATGGAACTGGGAGGCCCTCATATCTCTCATTTCACCCTGAACAGTCAAATAAAAACAGCAGGCTTTTATTCTCCTCACATCCATCATTTTCAGGTTAGAATGATGCATTCATCAAAAGGAGTCATGTGCCGCAGAACATTTACCTATTCCCTCATCACTGGTTTCTCATAAAAATGTCTCCTTGCTTTTGTCCACATAAACATCTTCAGGAGAAAAGTCAAAGTGGGTGTGTTTTTCCTCCCGACTGGTGGTTTGTGCTTTGATTTAATAACGTTTGTGTGTAACAGCGTCAGCTCTGCAGTGCAACTGGGAAAAATGTGGACAGCGTTCAATGCTTCCATCTGCCTTAAACACCAACTGTAGTGTGTGTTTGGAATCAGACTCAAGACGTTGATGCTGTTGTTTTTATGGAATGACTAAAATTAAGCATAAATATTGAACTGTAAGTAACAAAAAATTGCATATATATAGATACAGTATATGCCAAAAATATATTGTAGAAGAATCACTCTGTGTTTAATATGGAAGAGTATTAGTATTATATTCTGAGAAAAAAAGATAGAATTCTGAGATTAAAGAGATAATTCTGCAGGTTAACGACAGTATTCTGAGATTAGAGTCAGAATACTGAGATTAAATACATAATTCTGAGATTAAAGACAGAATTCTGGGATTAAAGACAGAATTCTGGGATTAGTGTCAGAATTTTGAGATTAAAGACGTACTTCTGAGATTAATGACCGAATTCTGAGATTAAAGTCAGAATAATGAGAAACGAAGTCAGAATTCTGATTTTTTTTTCCCATAATTCATGCATGCATTTTTGTTACTTTCTTCCATGTGGCCTCAATACTCTTCCACAGCTTAAATATGCACAGACATATAAATAGAATAATACAAAAAATAACACCATTAACCTCATTATTAAGCGTTAGTTTGAATACAGAGTTTCAGTTGAGTTTTCAGGGCACAAACGGAGGCTGAAAGATGTTACCTGAAATGACGCTGCATGTAAACCAGCCACAGAATCTGCTGAGCTACATGATGATGCTACGAGGGGGAAACTGTCATAATATCTGCCAGACACAGACCAACTGTAAACAGGATCATTCAAAAGCCGACCCCCGCCAACAAACTGAGAGCGTCTGTGAAAGCTGCTAAAGGCACAGCCCTGAGCCCTTTTACACCTTGAAATTACACGTCTACGACGAAAACAAAATCCACTGCGAGCTTCTCAAAGCCGTTATTTATAACTTGGTAGTGTGAAAGTAACAACTTTGCTATCTTATAATAAGAACTGTCAAGCTCTGGAATTAGCCACACCTCTTTTTTTTGGCAGGAAAAAGCAGTAAGAGCAATATCCAGCTTTTTTACGATGGAAATATGTTGCTTTAGCTTTTTTCATTACTATGTATGCAGTCATAAGTGCATATTTAGACCCTCTTTTACAAGATTGCCATTATAAAGCCAGCCAGAGAGTGCACTTTTAAAGCTGAAGGCATCTGCCAGTGACAGTTGTCATTCCGACGATTGCTGAATAGAAATGAGGAGGCTCCATCTGCTGTGTTTTTTCCTCAGTTAAACTGTTTTAATGAACATAGCGTTAGGTATTATCTGCAGTGTTAGACTGGAAGAGGTGAGGAGGACAATGTAAAGTAAAATGACATCAAACTCTTCTTTGGCCACTTTTACATCTCGTTTGAAGAACGGTCTCTCGACAGTTGGATAGATGAAGTGCAAGAAAACAACTGCTACAACTAGTGTCATCAACGTATACTGATAAGAATCCCAAAGAAGTGTGATTGAAATGAACCAGAAGTACAGCAAAAGATTTCCACCTTTATTTTTTCTCATCACATTGAGAGTAAATGGATGCTTTCCTTGGTTCCTGAAGTTGCCTTTTCTGTTCGTTGTCCTTCTCAGCAGCTTATTACCCCTCAGTGACTGTGAAACCTGCAGCAGGAAGCAGGAGAGAGAGGCAGAAAACTGTGTGTGAACGTGGTATAAACACATCAGTCATGCATTTTCATCAGCTGACATTTGCTGGCATTCTGGGGTTTTCCCAATTTGTAGATAATGCAACAAATCACTGGTGTAAATACTGAGAACACAAAGTAAAGGGTCAGGGATTGTTCAATCATGTTGAACTGGCATTAATCTAATGTAAATCTTAAGGTCACGTGGAATCATTTGAGGGGAACTGGTTGTTTTGAGTTTTTCCTCACCTCCATAGTCTTACTTAGCTTCATGGATTAATTCTCTTTTTGTTTTCGTTTTATCTTTCAGCATAACCAATGCAATTTGATACTACAAATATTTGATGTACAGTAGTTTTAATTTCGGTGAATTAGACAGAAATTGAAGATAAAATATTGCATAATTGTTGTTTTCCATTACCCCAGGATGAGGCTTTTCTATTTATATCAGCATATATGAGTTTTGATGCTACCTGAAGGCTACATACAGCACAGTAGGTTCTCCTACACACACTTTAAAATGAAATGTGGAAGATATTCAGCTGCAACTTCAATAAATGTTGTCAAAGTTTATACACTTTACCTTCAGGATGTAAAGCAGTTCAACTACTTTACTTTACTTTAACTTCAGCTGCAACTATTGTAAGTCAGAGAGAGTTCAAACAAACATTTCAAGATAAAGTGAGTAAAAAAAGAAAAGGACCTTTTAAATATTTCAGTTTTTTAAAAAAGATAGAAGAAGCAATTCAAAAAAAAAAGTTCCAAATGTGCAAAAATCTAAGTTGCAGATGAGTGTGGAGAGCAGAAATTCAGCTGAGTGTGCAAGTCCATCAGGTTTTCTTATCCATTTTCTATTCATTGCCCTGATTGGGGCATCTTAACAGGCACCACCTGTTCAGACGCTCCTGTAGTTCCTGTTTACCCAGGAGCAGTGGTGAGGAGAGGACATGAGCCGGGTTGTTAGTGTCTCTGATGATTGGACGCAGTCCTCCTCAGGCAACGCATAGAGATCTGCACCAATGATCTTAGTGGCAGCACAGATGGTACTTGACATTACCTAACCACACTGCCATCCATCCTGTCAGCACGCTCTGTTTAGTGCTGCAGATACAACTTTACATAAGTATTTTACTTTGAAGCTCTTCGTTGTAAGAGGAGAGAACTGTTTCTCCAGGATCAATAGTGTTATGGGATCAGGAAAATATTTTTGATGATTTTATTCAGTTTTGCACATTAGTTTCAATGGGGTTTTTTTGTGAATTCAGTTTTTGTATGAATCATATTGTTTGCTGGTTTTCATTCTGGCATAATGCTGTGAACAAAAGGTCAAGGAAAAACTATCAGAGTGACTCATGGGTTCAGTCCACTTAAGGTTGCAGCGTTATGAGAACGGAACATTGATTCAAATGCAATAATAATGTGAACCAATGTTGAAGTCTTAGAAATGTGTTTCTCACTCTGATAGAGATGTGGGGTCGCTTGTGCACAACAAATTAAGCAGTAATCTTCAGTGGAATACATTTTATGTACAGTGTGTACCCAGTTCAGAGCGGATGATGACGATGACGATGACGATGGTGATGGTGATGGTGATGGTGATGGTGATGGTGATGGTGATGATGATGATGATGATGATGATGGACATGTCCTGTTGCTGTTGACGGGAAGTCAAACTCTTGGCCACTGGTCGAGCCAGAGTGTCTTTTAGTGGTTGAAGGATGAGTGTTATACACTCTTAGAAATAAAAGTGCTAAGTAGAACCATATAAGGTTCTTCGGCTTGTCCTCATAGGAGAACTCTTTTTGGCTCCATGTAGAATCTTTTTATAAAGGCTCCACCAAGAACCCTTTTAAAAGCATTTATTCAGGAAAGGGGTTTTAAAGGGTTCTCTGGATCAAAATGTTTCTTACTGTAACCATCAGTGTTACCAAGAACCCTTGAAAAATCTTTTCTCTGGGAAAGGGTTTTTCAGAAGCAAATGGTTCCAGGTAGAACCTCAGCCCTTGTTGAAGGACACTTTTGGAACCCTTATTTCTAAGAGTGTAGTGTTGAAACCTGGGTTGTCAACATCCTAGTACGTTTTTTTTTCCAGTTAAAGACTGGTAACTCTTTACATTACTGTGCAATATCAGTATGGCAGTAGATTTAGTATGGTCATTTGTAATAGGGAAGTGATAATATAGGAATATCATTTTATTTAGTAATAGCAGGGCAATCTATCTATCTATCCATCTTCTGCCATTTAATCCTTGGGTGAAAGATAGGGTACACCCTGGACTGGAAAATAACAATTGGAAACATGTGTTGGACAATTGGAGTTGCAGTTTAAATTCATCTTTGTAATGTGACAATTTTCAGTTTTTATTCACAAAGGTCTTACTCTGATGGTAAATTCTAATTACTAAGCGTTTACTTTGGAAATAACCAGGAATTGATGTAATATTATCACCTTATCACCACATGATTACAATTGTTATAACCCAGGGTGGAAATAGCATTAGAATGAAGATGTTATTACCTCCCTATTACAGAATTATGTATGTAATGTAATTATCTTCCTTGCAGGTTTCATGTAACGGTAAACAAACATTTTTCATGGCTGTGTGGATGATTCTAATTTACCTGAAACACCAAAGATCACCTTGTGTTCGTTTCACGGGTATTTTCAGTCCATTTTTTGTCTTTTCTGGCATTTCTGCCTCGTGTTTAAACTTTGGGATCTTTGCGGCACTGATTTTACAGCCCCATCACTCAGCCGTGCATTACCTGATTGCTTGGCTCGAGCACAAACTCATCCTGCTGGGACATCCACCTCTTCTTGGAGGTCATTTCCTCTGCGAACAGGTGCACAGAACTTGATCGTCTCACTCAGCATTTCCCTGATTCCTGCAGAGCAGGATGCTCACTTCAAGCCAAATTGCTCTGGTATCCTTCCCACTGCACACATTTGAGCCCTGTGTATGCATGAGTTCTCCATGAAAATGTCAACCCAACTTTCTCCCTGAAGTGGATGTAATTGTTTTTTTTGTGATTATGAATCCATAGCATATTTTATCATTGAGCAGGCAAGTCAAAAATGATTAAAGACGTGTTACAAGTCAACATCAGTCAATATTTAGACCATCATCAGACTGGTTTTCTTAAAGAGGGCTTGGAAAAAATCTGGAACATATTTGACCTTCTTCACTGGGATTCATTTGCATGTGGCTTATTGAATGAAAGTAGTTTGTGTGCTTCATAAATTGGCATTTTCGTGTCAGAGGAAGATCCGGCGTGTGTAAATATTCAACAGGAACAGATGGAAACCTTCCCTGGGGCTGCAAATTAATGTGGTGAAATGTAAGATTGAGTAAGATAGAGACAGTTCTGGTTTAAAATGGGAGTGGAGGTGTGCATGTGGCAGAGCTGAAAGAGAAAAACAATTGAGGAAAATGTCTATCATTGCCATTTAAGCACCAGCTCAGCGAGATTTCAGAATTGCCCGTCTGCAAATGTTCCGGGGGGGGGGGGGGGGGGGGTCACCGAGTGAAACCTCAGCACAAATGTCAGAGGTGTTTTTTAGTTTAATTTGAGCTGCAAACTGTACTACAGACCTAAAGTGATGATGATTCTTAAATTGGCTCAGGCACACAGTCCAGTCCATACGGACACTGGCTCACTATAATGTGTGGCGCTGAATAGATTTCTGCAGGGTTTTCTCTCGCTATCAGCCTTATTACTAGAATCTCTCACAACACACAGGCAGGATGAAGCCTGTGCTCGGAATAGAGTTTAATGTGCAGTGCTTCTGCCCTGGCACAGGAAATCACTGCACAGTCGTTTAGCAAATAAAGATAGTGAGACAGGGGCAAGAGATTGTGCCTCAGCCTCCATCCCTGCTGTTTGGAGAGGATTTGTTTGTTTCATTATTGGAATTATTATAAAATCAAAGCAGAGCAAGGGGCATCAGGGGACGTGTTAAATCTCAAAGATTGTAGGTGATCACAGAAACGCGTTGTTTATTTTGGTTTGAACAAAAATTGTAGTCATTTCCGATGTATCCATATTTAAACATTTTCTTGGATGCCTGTTTTTCCACGTGTAGACTTATCTTTACTCACCATTTCATCTTGGCTCTAATCCAGTCAACATGATCATAATTTATTCTGCAAACCACACGTGTGTAGGTTGCAGAACTTACCCTTAGAACACAGGGTCTAACGCTGTTTTTTTTCTATTATTATGTTTAAATGTTTAAACATACAGTATATACAGAGGCTATAAGAATGTGCAACATAGAGTGTCTTATATCCTTTTTTTCAGCACAACCTAGACAATCTGATGAATTTTCACCAACACACCTGAGGAAAAAGTATGAAAGAAATTCAAAGTTGGTTTGAATATGTGAAATTTGGATATACCGCACAGTTCAAAGTTCACTTGGCTCATTTTTATGAACAAAAAGAAAAGAAAAACAGTCTAATTTTGTGACTTCTGCACAACTATCGCCGTAATATAGCACTACTAAAAATGCAATATGAAATGAATCATAATTTTAACTCAACAGCACGTAAGAAGATGAAAAAAACATGAATATGTGACCTATAAACACACACCCCCAGGATGTCCATATAAGGAGTTGTGTATTATTCACTTGGCTCATTTTTATGAACAAAAAGAAAAGAAAAACAGTCTAATTGTGTGACTTCTGCACAATTATCGCTATAATTTGGCATTACTAATAATGCAATATGAAATGAATCATAATTTTAACTCAACAGCACGTAAGAAGATGAAAAATATATGAATATGTGACCTATAAACACACACCCCCAGGATGTCCATATAAGGAGTTGTGTATTATTCCCACTGCAAATTACCATGGGTGCACCTGCGGCACAGATGCGTGCCGTGTGAGCACTAAGGGTTAACATGTGGACAGAAGTGCAAATCAGCGTGATAGTCTTTTAACTTCCTGACAGTTTTACACAACTGAAGATTAATTTTAGTGATTTGACTTTAGTTGAATTATGCCGCAGAAAACTAATGCTGACCATTATGTTAAGCCGTGATGTTGTCTGTCCGAGAATATAACATCTTTGAAAAACAAACAACAAAAAAACTTCTGTTCTTCAGCAGCTGCTCGTCTGCTTTGGTTTCTACAACACCTGGCGCTGCCATCAGGCAATAACAAATAATTCCCAAAACTGCACTATTATTCTTACTCATACCACAGAACAGAATACATGTTAATAAAAAAATATGTTACTTTCACATAAAATTATACTTATGATGTCAGTTACCAAAAATGCTGTACATTTACTCAAAGACTGTGGTTAGGTAATTGTAGTTTCCATGTGATGCTACATTACAATACGTGTGTACAATGTTGTACATTTTATGTCATAGCTGCATTTATTTTCGAAATTCACAACAGTTAAGCTGAATGAAGCTATTTTCAGTTAAATTGCTTCTCATTCAATAATTTATAACATCATTTGCGGAAAAATACTTGCATATTTTGATTTGAATAAATTTACAATTCATGAATTTTACTTGTAAATCGCTGCTTTTACCAGTCTGAAGGATCTTCAGCCACCAGTGGCAAAAACAACATCCCCTCCAGATACAGTGTCATCATTTAAAAACAGATTTATATTTTTAGTTTGAGGTGAAATGAGGCCGAAGTAAAAATTTTATGACTCGTTCACACACAGTCATAACAACAAAAAGCCTGCTGTAGAAAAGCACCAGGATGGTCCACAAATATTATGTTTAGAGACAAACAAAGATATTTCTCTGCGTCTCAGTGAAAACAACAATAATCTAATACGTACAGATTGATTCATCAGTCTGCTGTTGTTTGTGTTTATAATGTCTGTAATTTCAGTATTGGGCAGATGAATGAACTTCTAAAAATCAACTGTTATCAAGCGTTTATTCACTTGGTAACACTTTATATTAGGGAACACATTCACTATTAACTAGGTGCTTACTAACATGAATATAAGTAGCACACTGGCACTTTATTACTAAATATAAGCACGTATTAACACCTTATTTAGGAAAAATCTTAATTCAGGTCGTAATTGGTCGAGTTAGAATCATCGAGTTAGAATCAGGTTATTTAGAATAAGGTGTTTAACACTGTTAGAAATTTTCCTGTAAAAATCAGTAAAGATGTTACCGTAAAATTAACATCTTTTTACTGTCACGGAAATGTACAGTTTTGCCCTGTAAATGAAAAATACAGTGTAAACTGATATTTAAAATTACTTTCACTGCATTTTACAATTAAATGTCTATTTAGCTTGTATTATTTGTACATTTCAATAATCTATTTAAAAAATATGATTGCACACAGTTAAAGGCACTTTTTTTAAGAAATACATGTTACATGTCATTGACTTTAGGTTTCACAAAATCTCTGTTTGAACCTATAATGTGATTAAAATGTAAGCGAAAAAGAAGCTTCTTATTGCACTTTCTTTTATTTGAATGTAAAGATGCCATCTAAAAACTTCACATGCTGAACAAATTGCATGTTAAAAACAGTATTACGAACATACATATATAACATATATTAACAGTATTACGAACATATGCCGAATATTATGATGGGAAATTTCAAGTAATTCCTAGATACTTTTTGTTTTTGAGAAGAAAGTCAGCTCACTGTCAAAGTGCATCAGGGCAAATGGATCATTTCCTGAATTTCAAAAATTCGTTAAAATGTTTCCTTAAGAGGTTTGCAAATATTTTCAATGGATCCTTGTTCAGGGTGATAATGACTATTATGATGGTAAATCTTAAGTCATTCCAAGATACTTTTTGTTTTTGAGACTAAAGTCAGATCACTGTCGAAGTGCATCAGGGCAAATGGATAAAATCATGAATTTCAAAAATTCACTAAAATTATTCCTTAAGAGGTTTGCAAATATTTTCAACGGATCCTTGTTATGGGCGATACTGACTTTTATGATGGGAAATTTCAAGTTATCCCGAGATATTTTTTGTTTTTTTGAAGAAAGTCAGCTCACTTTCAAAGTACTGTACTGTGTGGAAGTCCATGAACATCGGCAGGAGAGTTACGGCTCACTCAAAGACACCAGGTTTCTCAATCCAGCCTGTAAGTAGCAGTGGTGATGTCACTGTCAAACACACAAACATGCCACTTCTTTGTGTGTGTCAATTTCAGCACCATGGACAGCTGCGCTGAGTCTGTTTCCGTGCTGAAACTTGAAATAGGCAGTCGAAAGCAATCAGAAAAGGTTTGATGAGTATATACACGTATATCTGCCTCCCGAGTTCTCGTGTGACACGTTTTCCCAGCGAATGCTCTCAGAAACAAGACGACACACACACACACCTGAGGCCAAAACCACATTTCCTCTGATAAATAAATAATTACCACTCTGACAGGGCCTCTCCAATCCTCCTATCACACCATCGTCCCCGCAGTCCCTTATCTAGTTTGATGATGCGATGTGTTCATTTTCAGAGGTATGGCGAGCGGCGAAGGCTTGTGCCGGCAGTCACCGAGTCTCTGCGTCAGAGATGATGACCCGTGCACCGCGCGCCACTAAAAGCCCTAATAAGTGTGGGTTGGCATCCACCTGCAATATCAAGCAGCTGATCAGCAGGTCAGCAGGGATTTGTATATCCAGGGCCATGTCTGATGAATGAATCATTTCCTCTCATCTGTCCCTGAAAACACGCTGTGTTCAAGGTCTGGATGGTGAAAGACACCAAATCCAGACAGCGGTGTGAAGAAAAGGGGGAAAACATAGACACTGTGTTGTTGAATGAATGTATGAAGGGGAGAAAACCTCTTCAGGGAGAAACATGTTGAGGCAAAGGAAAAATTGATTCATGTGGGATGTTTTTTTTTCCCTTTGTGCAAGCCTAAAAATATTTTAAGTCCAATGACAAATACTGTTCCCTCTTTGTGTCTCCTTAACTGTTGGTGTCACACATTCTGCTGTGTGTTGTCAAGAGGAAACAAGAGCCAAAACCAAAGCAGAACAGACAGAATGTGGATTAAACAAAGACAAATCTACCAGTCAGACACGTGTGGATCCCTGGCACACCACAGCAGAGAGGGCAGCATGATAATAGAACGTGACAAATAATAAATACAGTGGGATGTGTAAATATTGTTAAAATAAGCGTATTTTACAACTTCAAAATTGTGATTGCTATACGTCTCCCTCTGTTTCTCTTTCCCCGTCTCAGTTTTTGCTTCATTCACAGTAATTCACACCTTTAAATCATTTCAATTTGTGATCTCTCTCTGACAGTGACGTGAACGTGTAGTATTTAGTCGGCAGCTTTTCCTGCTGCAAGAGACGTGCAGTTTCATCCTGTGAGGACATCAATCCTCCACCTGAAAACAACATTGCTTCAAATTGTTTGTTTTCAAAGGTGTGGAAATTCAACATCATTTGCCACAGAATATTGTTGATATCATACAAAACTCATGCCTATTGCAATACATCAACATTTTGAGGCATTTGAATGGATTTTTTTCTTACAGATGTAGAAATTCAGGCGATTGAGTCTCGCAGTTGGTTTTCCTTTCAACAAACATCAGCACTGCAGATTATTTCAAGGCTGCACCACATACACTGCTGTTTTACTGCTCTTGATGCTAATTATTTATATAATATATATATATAATATATTTTTAATTCTGCTGACACCAGTGAATGACATGAGGTCAGGACAGGAAAGAGGACTCCATTATCCCCAAGTCTCTGACCACAACAGCCTTCGCTACAGGCTGTGACAAACCCAGTGATCCAGATTGATCCTGGGATTTAAAGACTTTTCACTTTTATTCGTGTCATTATGTTTTGTATGTTTTGGGTAACATCTACTGCACGTCTGTCTGTCCAGGGAGTGGATCCCTCACCTGTGGTTCTCCCTAAGGTTTCTACCTTTTTTTCCCTGTTACAAGGGTTTTTTCCCTGGTAGTTTTTCCTTAACCTGGTCTAAGCTCTAAAGACAGAGGATGTTACCAACCCTGTGAAGTCCCGTGAGACAAACTATGTTTTGTAAACTGTGGGCTATACAAATAAAGATTGATTGATTGATTGAATTACAGCATTAAATGAGTATTAATGAATTTACTCGTCTAGCTCCAGCTGTTTTTGGAATTGACTTTCTATTTTTGTAAAAAATCAAACAATGCATTTCACTTATTAAATACAAAAATAATAGTAATATTGAAGTTCCAGTAAAATCTAGGATTAAAATCACTTTTACAAGATATACCTGCATGGCCAAGAAGGCAGCATAATGATATTAACATGACATTTTCAAATAAAAATACTATCGCACACTGTATAAGAATTCATGTTAAATATGCAGTCCTTGTACAATTAAAGAATGAAAATAATAAACGAAGGACAGATATTTAAAAACAATTCCAAAGAGTGTGTAAGAACATCGACAGAGAACAAAAGTGCGGCTTTCTCTATCTTTAAAAATCTATTTAAATTCCCTTAAAGTGATTTTTTAAAACGTGATTAATTGAAAATTATTCATTCATTCCTTCCTTTGTTCTCTACTGCTTTTCCTTTGTGAGTCACCAGCCAGTCACTGGACCAACAACCAGAGAAAAACAACCATTCTCACACCATTTGCACTGGTTTGCACAGATTATTATTCTAACCCCATTCTGTGAGTCCTTATGAGGATGGAGGTTGAACTGATTTGAACTAGGATCATTAATGTGTGAGTCAAAACCTCACAATCAAACACCCTCAACCTAACAATAATAATAATCCACATTAAATGATGCTTTCCACCACAGCAGCTTCCACAAGACACCTAATGCAGAGTTCTCTGTAATCAAAGATTAAGCTAAACCTCACAGACACAGGTGGAACCGCGCAGAATTCGAATATTACTATGAGCTGTTTGATGGAATAAATTAGAACCGAGGGATTATAAGTATTATTGGTTATGTTATCAGGTCGTAGTAGGAGAGCAGTCAAGCATCAGGAGAATGAGGGAACTGTAATGTCTGCTGGCAGTTGCGAGGGAAATAAGAGGGCGAGTAACCGCGGCTGAAGCTTCGGTCTGTCTCGGTGACAAGCAGACACGCTCTGGGTCATGCACAGCAGCAATTCCCTGAAAGGTCACTCAAAATGGCACCTACAAGCACCTAGTCTGCTCTGCCCTGCTCTCTCTTCAGAGCTATAATCTGTCTGATTCGTTCTCCAAAGCGCTGCTCGTGTCATTTCTCTCGCCGCTGTCGGTCCAGCTCAAGCCACGTCTGATGACAAGAGGGCAAGAGAGAGCAGCCTCTGTCACATTCCTCACATGGAGTGTTTTCTCCGGCTGCACTTAAAAGCACAATCTGGAGTCGTGTATAAAAAAAATAAATAAAAAAAACCCAAGGAAATCAATGGAAATTGATTCCACAGTGAATGTGTTTTAACTTAGGATTTATGATGGCGTTAGGATTACAATGCAGAAGCAATTTAGTCAACTCCATCAGTGAATTGGCTTGTCACATGTGATCGCATTAGTGAGATGAACAGAAAAATACCAGCGTGCGCAATAAATTATGAATGATGGGAATTATATTAACATTTAAATGAGACATTCACGCTCCAATGGGATTACAAGTTTTGAGTGTTTATGGTGCGGGATGATGCATCGCGGGGAAATGAGGAATGAGTGTGAGTGTGTTCTTACATGTCCACACTGCAGTTTACCTCTAAACAGTGAGGAGACACATGAACGTCATGATAAGCCCATTAATAAGTGTGTTATATGAATGAAGAGGAAAGAACATTTCTTTTTTTTCTTCATATATCTGCTCCTTGTCATTGTGCGAGTATTCCTCTGAATTCACAGCTCCACAGATTTCCCCTGCCACATTTCCAGCAGCCTATAACCCATCACGGCAAAACATGAGGGGGAATAAAAGCAGAAAGAACAGGCAATGACCTTTGCAGACTCCTAGCATGATAAATGTCAAAGGTTTTCTGTTTTTAATTTGTCAGAGTTTCCAGAGAAGCCTGACCTATGTCTGCTTTCAGCCACGTGCGTTCCCATCACAGCAGTCGCTGAAGCAGCACCTCAAAACCTATTACTGCACCGCCTTTGCTGAGGCTGGTGCTGTCAAAGCTGCAAATTAGCCCATTTGCAACCTTTCACAATGCACTGTAGCAGGGAAACAGTGTGTTGTTGTTGTTTGGGGGGGAGAGTCCCACACTGAGCAGTGTGTTGTATTTCAAATGTGACACATTGCAGACAGTTGAAAGATTATATACTTTTACTACTATTTGAAAGGTGTCGCTTTGCTTTCTTAGCATATTCTTGACCCTTTTTGTTTGGGGTTACATCGTTTTACTCTACAGTTGGTCGTTGATTCATTTAAAACACTGATATTGTTCCCCTAATTCATCAAACATCTGTGCAGAATACAAGTACAAAATCTTCTTTGCGGCTTTACCTTATTTTCAGGAAAATAGCAAATTCTGTTTTTTTTTTTCTAGGTAATTTCACAGTCATTTTGTTGCTGCTGCTGCTGGCAGCCTTCTGTTCAGAGTTTGTCGTATTATCTGAAGCAAATTAAAGCAATGTTTCAAACAAAATACAAGGTCATACTGGCAAACAAAAAAAACAGATGAGAATCCAGGATCAGATCAACAGATACCTGTGTGCTGCAACTGCATGAAAACCAGTCAGCGGTGTCAAACTCATTTTCACTGAGGGCCACATCGGCATAATGGTTACCCTCAAAGGGTCAGATGTAACTGTCATACAGAATAAATGTAAATCTAACCACACATAATGTAAACTAAAGGTAACTACTCCGTAAACATATTGCTAAATAACTTTCTGTATTTATTACTTATTCAAGTTACGAATGTGATGCATTATAGATGTAACCTGGTCCACGATGGTGTTTACTGACAAACTATCAGTTTTAAAAGTCTGTATCTGGTCGGGGCAGACCTGCTCACACACCTTCAGCATGCAGTGCTTCAAAAACACACCCTCAGAAAAAAGACTTTGAAGCACGGGTGATTTCTTCGGGGTCGTACCTATGTTCCCCGGGTCCTATGTTCCCCGTTTTTCCAAAAAGGGTCCTATGTTCCCCACTTTGTATGTGACAGGGGAACATAGGACCCTTTTTTGAAAATGGGTAGGGTTAGGGTTAGGTTTAGAGAAAGGGTCCTATGTTCCCCGGTCGCATACAAATCGGGGAACATAGGACCTGGGGAACATAGGTACGGTCCCATTTCTTCAGCCACAGTAAAGCTAGCTTTCACTGCCTCATCGTTTTTGGTTGTGGCTTTTGTGAACGCATGCTGCTGCGATTGCAGTCTCAATTTCACTCGTCGCATGATGCATATACAATTATGCACTGCGATCTAGTGGCGGGATGCCGTCACTTTGCGAGTAACGCAATCGCCATGCACTATGGGAAATGTAGCTTATGCTCAACACACGCCTTAAAGCAGCATTGACCTTTTTTAAGACAGATTTTTAAGACCAATTAATGACTCGCGGGCCACATAAAATGACGTGGGGGGCCACAGGCCTTGAGTTTGACACACGTGGTTTAAGTGATGTGCACACTTGCAATGTGCTGCATCGACTAGCTAGTGATTGTTTAGCTAGTTTGTTTGACAAAGATAAAACACAAAACTATAATTAAAAGACTTGGGCTTCATATCCTTTTAGATAGCATCATAAATATTTTACAATTACTGGAAGCTTAATTACAAAACTGAAAACTACCCTTATTATCAGTTATGATGGATATTGGACCCTTGTTCACCATGCTAGTTTAGCGTGTTAGCATGCTACGGGGTCGTACCTATGTTCCCCGGGTCCTATGTTCCCCGTTTTTCCCAAAAAAGGTCCACTTTGTATGTGACAGGGGAACATGGGACCCTTTTTTTGAAAAAGGGTAGGGTTAGGATTAGGGTTAGAGAAAGGGTCCTATGTTCCCCGGTCACATACAAAGCGGGGAACATAGGACCCAGGGAACATAGAAACGGTCCCCATGCTACCATTGGCAAACTATTCATGACCATTTTTTTCTAGCTCATCTTTTGCTGATGAACTGAAAAAAAACTGCATAACTAAGAGACATTGTACAATTTATATCTAATAATAATAATAATAGAAAAAATGTGTTTCAAAATCCTCTGCGCTTCTATGTAAAGTCATGAGGATTCGTCCTGTGCTACTAAAATGTCAATGCTAGATTTCCACAGATCCCCTGTTTTAGAGACATTTAATTGGGGCGGGGGAAATAAACACAATAGCTAGATATTTTTTACAGTGGTACAATTAAACAGCGATCCATTTTCAGGTTCTGTTCAGATGTCGAAGCAGATGATTCATCCTCCTCAAAGCCTCTTGTCTTGGGCTGCTTGATTACTGCACAGCTTGTAATCATTACAAAAAAAACAAACTGTGGTCGATTCCACTTTAGACTCCAGCATCCTCATCGATGGACTTTTACTTTCCTTCTTCTTCTTCCACCCACTCAGTGTTTCCAGAAAGCATGGCCTCATACTCTGATGAAAGACATCTGAATGAAGGCTTTTGACGTCAGATGCTGTACACCACATATCTGATAACATCTAGTAAACAGGCAATCGTTTGAAAACCTGGTGTGAAAAACACAGTCCATGCAGATTTGAATTAAAAAAGTGTGGGTTTTTTATTATGCTCAGGCGTTCACTTTCCTATCAATGATAGAAAGGATATAGAAATGGTTCTCTCTGGAAAGCAGCAGCAGCAGCAGCTCCTCAGCATGCATGAAGCAGTGGTACGCTGACCTTCATACCTGAACCTTGCTCCCTTCCCCGAGGCCTGATGTGCTGCTCGTCTTGACATTCAAGGTCAGATGGAGGGAGGTGTTTGTGGTGGTGATGTGTCCAATGCCCTCTACTGTTGATGAGAGGTCTTCAAGGACCACGGGGGGTTGGGGAGCTGTAGGTAAAAAGGGTCTCACACCATCCACATACATACAGTTAACGGTGTGATGTGTTTGTTGTGAGAGCAATGCACGGTCGAAAAAAAGAGGCTGCGTGTTTAGTTTTTTTTCTCTTGCACAGCTGCAACATCCCCAGCAGTTTGAATGAAAATTAGAGGCAAAGATTACTGCTGTGTAATTATCTGTGAGGACAAAACCTGCAAGCAATTATTTCAAGGCTTGCTGATTTCCACGCAGGGAGACGGATAGGTTGAATCTTTTTGTCATCACATCTTGTCTTCTTCTTTTCTGTCACCTGTCTCGGCCTCAATGCATCAACGCGGCCGTAGCGAGTCAATACAGTGAAGGAAGATGGATGAACTGCGGTGAGACGTGTGAAGAGAGAAAGGGGAGAGAGCTGCTGACCGACAGAAATCCCGCCAGGCGTTATAGACGATGTTAAAGAACTCGGCAGGTTATCTGTGTTGGATAGATTAAGACAATTCAGGCGAGGGTGTGGCAGCTGTGTTGAGCCAGCAGGAGGCAGCACACTCTTCCTCTCACTGGGGGTGAATTTTTTCCAGATATTTTAATCTTACTTGGTGTCACCTTTTTCACATTTTCTGGAAACTTACCTACTGGGGCCTGGCAGGAAAAGACGGAGAAAAGTTTGGAATAACTTCTCACAGATAATTGTGTGGTAAAAAAAATATCCAGACCTCATGACATTTGAAAGCATCTTTAGTTACCTGATTCCTGGATCATGTCGATAAATGCTTTTCACATCATACAGTATGTGTGGTTGTCAACATTATAAAGTGTCTCTATTCTAATCAGCAGTGTGCATTAGTATTAATTTGTTTCAATATCATTTAATGAATTATTGTTTTAATTATTGACCTTGTCCAGGATTGTACCCTTGCCTTTTGCCCACTGTGTCAGCTGGGATTGGCACCGGCAAACCCTCACGTGGAGGATGAAGCAGTAGAAGACGAATGACGAATGAATGTGTTCATTGTTTATTCTGTGTTTCCCAGAACATTCAGGAAATCCTTTCAAAATCACCACACATGCCTTTTTCCCCAATTTGCCCCTTTATTGTAATACCTTAAAGAATCAACAGGTGGCACCCTCTCCTCCTCCAACTGCAAAAACTCCAAGGGGAACACTCAACTCAAAATCTTAACTGTGAGAAGACCGTGGAAATCAAACTCCAGCAGCAGTCAGAAACAAACAGTGGATGCTTGTAAAGTCTGAAAATGGCTGTCTGAATGTTCCACTTGTGTCTTCTGCAGTTACTCTGACAGCGGCTGTGTCTGCTGTATTATTCAGTCGGACTGGAAAAAGCATGAGGAGACTTAATTTTTCATGCTAACTCTCCTTATCATTGCACACTGCACACCAACAAATCCCAACTGAAGGCAATTTGTCATCGTATATGCAGCCCATTAATAGTGCACGGCTCTGTGGTGCGTTTAAGTGATGTGTAAATGTGTTATATACGGAGGGGGGAAACGACAGTGATGTTTCAATCCTTTCCTCGCCACACGTTATCCTGCACTTCCGTTACATGCGTAAAGGGGCAGTAACTGCGAGACGAGATGTGTGCGGCTGTTTTGTCAGTACATGTCCATGTTATATAACTTTCCGAGGTATGTTCCTCTGAGGCACAGATAGCGATCTGCGGATGTTTAATAGAGCAGCCGTAAAACGTCCCTGAAAGCTTTGAAGTGTTTTCAAAAGTCCCTTTTTTGCTTTTCTGATTCTTTCTCAAACAGACATGTACGACCGTGTATTTAATTAGTTTATGCATTCGGACTAAACTGCGACTAAAAGGACAATAAAAGCTCAATGTTCTGAGCTGAGATCACTGGTCAGTCTGCAGGGATCTCCATGAAAATCTAGTGCAACAGTAGCAGGACAGAGCACAGGGACACAACAACAACAACAAAAAAGGAGGGAATTGAGGAGGTGCACATGACGTGCAGGAACTTAGCACCTCAACTTTTTACTGCTGAGATTGCGGCGCTCACACTGGACTTGCTCCGTCTTGTCTGCATTCCACAGCAAACTCAGGGAAGTGGCTGGTGGAAAATTCCACCTTTGTGGCATTTTAAAAAGGGGGAAGATTGTAACGATAAAGGGCAAGATCCTAGTTACTGCTGCAGTGAAAGTTTGACATGAAGAAGGCTGGGTTGTTTTTTAATTAAAGGTCTTCGCTGGACCCGCTGCTTAATATATAGCTGTAGAAATACTTGTGAATACGCAGCGTGTCGGAAAAAATTATCTCTTGCTTTTGATTCATCTCTTATGTGCCTTGAATATGAAGCTAAAACTGGGAAAAAAACAAAGCGCAAAAACAGCAGGAAAAATGCAAACCTGGAGTCGAACTTTCAAAGATTTTATGCTGTGATTAAGAATGATAAATACTTTTACTTTACTTTATTTTTAATTTTATGTTTCTACCTAACCTTTATTACATCTTAAAAGAGCTTGTTGCACCGTATCTATATTCTACTCTATTCAGTTTACTGTTGATCATGTGTTGAAGCACATGTGCACCTGCAACATTAAAAAACAAGGTACAAAGATAAGACAATGATATAAACCTGAAATTTCGATGGGCATGTTTGCGTGATAAACTCAGATTTCCATAATGTTACATGATATTGAAAATCCCCCTAGATTGAGCCCAATAACTGCCTTTTAACTGCAGTCATTTAAAGAGATTAAAATCAGGGCTCCGAGAATCTGTGATTCGCTCTTTTATAAGGTTATTTATTTTAGATATTCGTCTTTGTCTCTCTTTCAATGAGATCACCTGACTACAGATACAAAAAAAAAACACACGCACTCATTCACCCCTGGGTAACACACATACTGAGTCACATATTGAGCGAACACTGACATGCTGACACTTGGTTCGCATCGAAGCAGGTTTGTCAGTTTTTTTTTTTTTTTTTTTCAAGTTTCAGTCGCTTCATGTTTTCTGCGAAAGTTAAATTAGTATCCATTTAGTTCTCAGACGTTCATGTGACAGCATTTCGCTCACTCACACTCAGTCTCTTCTTCCTCGTCTAACTTTAACTTTTTCTTTTTTTTTTAAAGCATGATACGCTGTGCAGCGGCATCGCCAGTGTCATTCAAGTCTCAGCACAGCGTTGCATATCTCACCTGTAATTGCAGCAGACTGCTGCCTCGGGGCCTCACAGTCTAAACCGCACCCAAGTCCCCCATCCCCCGTTCAGTGGGGTCTCTGTACTTATGAGTCCACTGGAAATGGCCCCGCTAACCTCCCTGCTGTAGATCACGTCACTGTGATAGAGTTTTAGTTTCACTGTAACACCTTTGTGTTGTGCTGACTTTTTTTTTCTTTACACACAATTAAAAGAGGCTTTTATGTTGTATTGTTTTTCAACAGACATTTTGAGAAATGTACTCCTTTGCTTTTTAGCAGCAGGTTAGATCAGATTATTCCACTCATTTATCTTGTACAGTAAGTATTAAGTTGCAGCCTGGAGCAGGTTCAAGTTGCTGCCTGTGGTGTTGTAAAGTTAAAGATGTTCATTTTCTGTGCATTTCTTCAGGAAACTTTTTAAAGGACTCATATTATACCCTATTTCTCCAAGTTAAACTAGTTCCCTGGTGTCCTAATGAACATGTCTGTGACATGCTTTGGTCAAAATATCATAAGGATGAAGCACCAGAGCAGTTTAATCACCCTGCCAAAACAGCCCTGTTCAGAACGAAACTTAAGTGACAGGAAATCAGCCACAGAGGCTTCTGGGATCTAACAGCAGTTAGCAAATAAAAAAACTGATAATTTGCAGGTTCTAGCAGGCACATTGCCATCATATATAACATGTATGCACCGGAAAGATAAATCCTCTGAGGCTGGAAGTTCGTGTAGAACTCTGTGCTGCACTGTGGAGCCAAGTATATAACTTTTCGCGGACTTTCAGGTTTTCAGATACCGTTTCCCTCGCGTAGTATACAGACAAAGCGGAGCTCCACGAGACAACAATTCCAGGAATTTAGCGCATTGTGACGTCCCAGTGAGTGCGGAAGTCAACATCTCGTGTTTTATCTTCTGTAGACTAAGGAGGACCACAAGAACATGAGTGAGTCATCTTTTTTCACATTTTGTGACTGATGGGACCTCCAGAGTCCCAAATATAAGGATTTAAATGATTAAAAAGTTGGTTTAGCATAATATTGGACTTTAAAGAAATTGACTAAGGCTAATTAGTCCCTTATATACAAGTTTATCAGCCCCACAAATCGGGAAGATAAATGAAGTGGCTAAAACTAAAACAACTAAGTCATGTGACCATCAGTTTATACATAACAAATATTGTAGATGAACAAGTTACCTGTTATATGTTAGTTTTATTATTGATGTGAAATAATTTCTTAAATATTTGCCACTAGATTCTTAAGTGAAGTCAGTCTGAATTGTTAGGTCTAGCCAGAACTGGCAGTTCATAGCTATTATACTACCATTCCAAAGTTTGGGGTCGCCTATACAATATTTTTTCCAATATATTGACAAGATTAGAAATAATGATTTTTATTCAAAAGCAAAACTCTTTTCAGCTGTGCTAACATAATTGCACAAGGGTTTTCAAGGGTTTTCTAATCATCCAATAGCCTTCTAACGTGATTAGCAAACACAATGTACCATTAGAAGACTCGAAATGGGCCTCTATACACCTATATACATATTCCATTAAAAAAACAGACGTTTGCAGCTAGCATAGTCGTTTACCACATTAACAATGTATAGAGTGTCTGATTCATTTAATGTTATATTCATTGAAAAATAGTGCTTTTCCTTCAAAAATAAGGACAATACAAGTGACCCCAAACGTTTGAATGGTACTGTATAGCTAATGTTTCCTCTAAAAAGGTTCATATTCAGTGTCGATTAAGTGTCGTATGTTTGTCAAGACAGAACACTTCTCACTTTTACTTCAGTCATGTGGATTTTCTTCCCACCATTTTGCTCCCTGCTTGCGTGCAGTGCAGCATTCCAGGCAAGTTGAAACACGGCTGTGTGTGTGTGTGTGTGTGTGTGTGTGTGTGTGTGTGTGTGTGTGTGTGTGTGTGTTCCCTGTCTGAGAGAACACACTAACTGGGTGGATGCAAGAAAATGGGCGAAACACTCATAACTTCGCAGAGTGCAAAACACAAAATATATATATATATATATATATATATAAATGATTTAAAAACACAGGTACTCTGAGGTAATTGGAACTCGGGAGAAACTCAAAAACCCCTGGATCAAAGATGTTTCTCAGATGGATTTTTCCTTTCTGTTTTGCACTTTAAAATCCAAAATGAATTGATTTATGTAAAAGAAGAACTTTTCTTTGATGGCACTCTCTCCGTCAGTGCTTCACTCAAACAGGGAATGAATCCTGGAAACAACATGCAGAAAGAAACATCGCTTTGAAGAAAAGGCAAAGATGGTATCAGCAAACTAAAAACGGCCTATCAAGTCTGTCATTCCCATCAAATTTGGGTTTCGAAAGTACCACAGGATATGCTTACATTCCAGCTCAGTAACCCCCAACCTTTTTAGAATGAAATAATAATTTATTGTTATTAAAATAATAGTTTTTTTTTTATCACTGTTCTTTGGAATAGCAGCAGTGGTCTATTTCCCCCTTTATCAGCATAAATAGAACAGAATCCTGCACACAGTGGCTGTCGTGACTAAAATTCTGACATTTGTGTAATTGATTTTTTTTTTTCTTTCTGCAATGGGAGGAGAGGCTTGTGATTCATTTACAGAGCAGAAAAAGGCTATATTAGGGTGTAGACGGATTTCAAGGCAGGGGGAAAGGGGGCGAGGTTTAACTCTGCTGCTGCTTTGCCATTGGTGGGAATAGGGGACAAAAATACCTGTACCTGCAGCAGGTAAACAGACTGACATCAGGCACGGTAGGATGGACTACTCTGGACAAGTTGACAGCCTTTTTTTTTCTCTCATCTTTTTCTTTTTTAAATGTGTTTCTGTTGTGAGTTGACATTTGTCCTTTTTGTTACTTTGGTACGTGTGAGCTGCTCTTTTCATGCTTTCATATTTGTGCATTTCAAAAATCTTGTTGTTTTTTTTTGCAACGCAGGTGAGTGGAGGTTACACAACGACAACAAAAATGCACATTTATCAGCCGGTTGCAAGTTTTGTTTTTATTCACAGACTTAAAAATTAGAGGGGAAATGTGTGAGCTGAAGGTCAGGCGTGATTTGAGTATGAGGCGCGAATATAGAGTTGTGTTTCTGTGGGTTTGTTTTTTGGTTTTTTTTGCATTTCCAACAGCACACTGTGTTCACTTGGCTCAAAAGACTCCAGAGAGATGGAAAACGGTGAAAACAGGTCCTGTCTTGTGCAGGGAGAGGCCTTCCTGGCACACCCTTCTCACTCTCTCACGCACACAAACATAAAGAATTGTGGGGGCATACACCAATAGAACCTGTCTTTCATGTAAGTGTTTTGTTTCTTTTTTAACTAATCTGTCTCTTCTTTCCTGAGAGAAAAGGTTGGGAAAAAAAACTACATCACCAGAAGCATAGAAGAGAATCATCTATATGAAGTGTCTCAGTGATTTCTCATCGGAGGCTCCACCACCGCGCGCTTCGCTGCCCAAACAGACCATCCATGTTTTCTATCCTTCATTCCACCGGAGTCTGTGTAAAGTGCCATTCAGATTTCAGTGGTTTGAAGATTAAGACGCATGGAATTTGTCATCTGGACGGATTGGGAGCTTCAGCAAAACCATAACAACTTTAAATTGAAATTGAATTAAATGTGATGTGTGGAAGATAACGATGTGTCCATGTGTTCTGTCATATGTTTTGATGAGTGTTGAAAGAGGAACAGTTCCACACAAGCACAGAAAGAGGACGCCTCCTCTCCTTCTTACCTGCATTGCGACAGCAGCCGCACTGATTGCACTTTAGAGTTTACTGCAGCATCACAGAGTGCTGTTAGCCCCACATTTGTCTGCCTTTTAGACGAACTCTCACAGGTACTTATGTCCTTACTCTGTCTTTTCTGTCCTTGATTCTTCAAAACACGGCAATTACATATATCTGACGTCTAAAATGCACAGCAAAACTCTCTCTAGGCTCCTGTGCCAAGATGGAACTTTGTGTCCCAAAAATCTCCCCATTTTATAAGTGCACCCACAGGTATATACAGTATATAGTCAGCATAAAGAGTCAGACTAAAGAACATCTTAACACTGAGAACACAGAGCATTTTGGTTACTTTTTTTGTTTAAAAAAAGCATGTTCAAACCTGCAGTGTATGCAGAGGCTATAAGAATGTGCAACAGTGTCTTATATCCTTTTTCCAGCACAACCAAGGCATTTCTGATTTTAAAAAATTATTAATTTTCACCAACTATATAAACACACCTGAGCAAAAAGTTCTCAAAATATTTAAAATCGGATTGAATTTGTGAAATTAAAAAAAAAAATACGCCACAGTTCTAATTTCGCTTGGCTCGTTTTTATGAACAAAAAGAAAAAAACTGTCTAATTTTGTGACTTATGCACAATTATTGCTACTTTATATCACTACTAAAATGAATCACAACTTTGACACATAAACACACTCCCCCAGGATGTCCATATAAGGAGTTGTGCATTATTTCCACAGAAAGTTACCACAGGTGCACCTACAGATCCGTGCTGCGTGAGCACTAAGCTTTTAACATATTCTGTAAGGGACAATTAACCTCTGACATTTACCACAATTCTTCTCAAAGCCTTAATTACAGCTGAACAGGGAGATGGAAATCATTTGACAGTCCTGAGTTGTAATTCCTCCACCCAATTAAGTCAAAGGTGACACAACATAGGAAGAAAACAAAGAGGCAAGATGGTGCCAGATAAACATAGATCCATACAGGATTAATTAACAGTGTTTTGGTGACAGTTTTCTCCTTAATGAGACAACAGGTCCGCCCCCTCAGTTTACAGGTACACCACATTATCCAAAGCCACAGGTGTTAATTCACAAAAAGTCTGGAAAAGTGTCAGATACAAGTCTCGTGAAAAGGTTTAAAGAAGAAAGACAAGACATCATTATTATGAGCCACACCACAGTCTCTTCTGCAACTGTGATCACAAAATATAATTTGCTGTACAGAAGGACCGTCATGTGACCGACACTCAAGCACAGTTTAGCCCACATCATCTTTGCTTCATCAGCAGGCCTCACATCATAGAGACATCTGTGACTCTCTCTTGTACTGGTTTCTCCTGCACTGCACAGCCCAGTCTGCTGTTCACCTTTCTGTTTGATGCAATGATCACCACGGGGCTTAGTGCTGCATAGAGCGAGGAGAAGAATATACGCAGGTCAGAGATCAGTGAGGTGGCCATGGTTTTCCTCACAGTCAGAGTGTACACCCAAAGCCCATTGTCTACTCCATAGAGGACCACGTACAAGGTCACAAGTGCTACTACAGCTTTAGCAGCTCGTTGCTCTGCCCCTCCACCTCCTCCACCGCTGCTGCTGCGGAGGCCTTTCACCTGCTGGCTGTGCTTGTAGAGAAAGACCAGGATGATCAGACTGGCCAGGGCCATAAGAGCCATGGGCACCACGTCTCTGCCCACCTGGGCCGCCCCATTGGCCTCTTTGGACAGCTTTGAGGGGAAGGTCACATAGCAGAATTGCACATTAATGCCATATCTTATCGTGCTGGAGTTGCTCTGTCTGCCAGAGGAGAAGAGTATAGCGCCTGAGCTCATGCAGGTGTTGATGAGCCAGAGAAGGAAGAACACAACTCCCAAATACTTGTCCACCAAGTGACGCAAGGAGGCCCAGCGTGATCCTGGAGGGGCAATGCTCAGACACTGGTAGGCACTCAGTACGAAGGTGAGCCAGATGGAGAGGGAGCGGGAGGTTCTGTAGATAAAAATGATGGCTTTACAGCTGATGTCATCAAAGATTACAGCCAGCTGGAAGGAAGCAAGGGTCTCCAGCAGACAGCGAACACCCACCACCAGCAGGTTTGCACAGGCCAGATGCAGGACGATGGCATCGGCCGCGAGGAGCCGGTTCTCCTGGTGCAGCAGTAGAAGGAATGCAAGGATGACGGCAATGTTACCTGGGACTCCGACCACAGTGAGGGACAGATAGAGCATCCCACGAACAAACTCTTCTGATGGCATTCCTGAAAAAGTTTTAAATAAATGAAATCAATTAAATTTTAGAATCAGAAAAACTCAAATGATCCTAGACAGAAATGTTGCACAACACAGTAAATTTGCAAATATAACTTATATGCATCATACAAATCTAGGTAACATGCAAATCTATTAAGTCTTTTTTGAATGTTGAATTACCTAAGATTCAAATTAAAATTAAAATTAAAGGTTTCACTCTCACCAAAGAACAGTCAAGCAGCCACAGTTTGCACTGGACCCTGTCTCTGATCGTTCTCTCCTGGAGTAGTCGAGGTCTTATACTCGCAAACAGTTAATGGCTGTTGGGTTTGTTTGGTATGGTCCATTGACTTCACTCCCCTCAGCCTCCAATTACTTGAGATCAATCCAGATGACTGCTTCTGTCCCCTCGCTGGGTTTCAGACAGACAAGATAACACAGAAAGTTGTGTTTGCGTTTCCTGACAGATGTATAGATCTAACAAGTAAGGCAGCGCAAATGGTGTTAATTAAAGGATGACGTCTACTCTCTTCGTGTTTATAACAAAAACAAAAAGATTAAAACCATATCTCATTGTCACTGTTTCTTAATGCAATGTTTTTATTGCAAGTGCTAACGTTGGATTTCCTCATTATGTCTTCCACACTTTTGTATTTTTTTATTTCTGAACTTTAAAAGCTACATCCCATTAAAAAAAAAGACCAATCGTCAGATACCAACACCACAGTGACCTCCAGTGGACAAATCTGAAACTGCACAGAGACTGCACTGCTCAGGTCTGCATGACAGATCACCTACAGTTTCATTTGTGGAGCCTGACATAGCATCCAATTTACGATCGTATAATTCACCTAAAGCAATACAGTTTTGGAAAATGTGTTTAAAGCTGCAGCATGAGGATGTTGTAAGGATAAATCTGTGTTTGGTGGAGGCTGTTTGATTTTACTGCAACATGTCCCACAGCAGGGACTTAGTAATTAATATGAAGCCCATTTCTCACAAAAAAACACAGCGAGAGATGTCCCCCACTAATATTAAGAGAGACTACTCTTACAACGCCATCAAAATGAGATTAGCTGCATGAAAAAAACTCATTATATAGCACATATGTTGGCTCTGATCCTGCATGTTTAAAGTGAAAAAAGGAACATTTGTCACTGACAAGGAGTTTGTCTCAGGGCCAGGTGAGTGATACTGTAGAACATTCAGTATATGGACTTGAAAGTACATAAAACACAACAAAATGTTATATTCTTAAATATACATTGTTTAGTTTAGTGTCATTCTGATATTTTTTTTTAACATTATGAGCACCTTCTTTCAAATTTAATGATAACACAAAGTTAATACAAGTTATATGTATGTTTGTATATGTATATGTAGGTTAGGTTCTGTGGTTGTAGTGTCCTAATTACACAGCTAAGTGCACATTCTGGCCAGAGGACTGACATCCAGGTACAGGATGGATGATGTCTGGTTGGCTCAGTACACAGTGGACAGCTTAGATAGCAAACAGGGCAGCTCTGTGAGGAGGAATCCACCACCTGCTGCAAAATGCTCAAAGGGAACACATGAAGGGTTTGGGGATGAGATCCCTACGCACAGAGACCTCCTGGAAACAGCCATCATGGGCAATGATCAAAGGACATTTTGCCATGGAATGTGTATGTGGCAGGAAATGCAAGAACTTGCATGGCATGAGGATCCATCAAGTCAAGAGGAAATTGGACTGTTAACAGGCTGTGCATTGCACAGGAGGAGTCAGGCCTTGAAGAACCCCACAGAGCCTGATACCTCTGAATTCCCAACGCTTCAAGTCTAGATCAGGGATGGTTCAGATAGATGATTTACCTTCAACTCTGTCAACAATAAAGCACCAAACTATGCATAATGATGAGGAAGCATGTGCATCTCCTCACTACTCCCTCCAGCTCTTGAATGATGCCTATTGTCATAGAAGTGATGACACGTGAAGGACGTGACATGTCATGTTTCATGACCGGATGTCCTGGAACTTTCTGTCCTTGATTGGCAGAGCACATGAAATCATTCTTGTCCATGCTATTGGCTTTTTTTTGGCACCTGTACCCTCTGTGGAAGTGTCCTCCGAGAAGGACAGGTCCTCCTGGTCTGATACTAATGAAGTAAGGTCCATTCAGTCTCAGGAATTCATCATGCTTGAGCACCTTCACATGGTAAGGTGATGGCCTGATTTTTGCAGTCTGGAGTATGATGGCGTAGAATCGTACAACCATCGTGTTGACGTAGTGAAGGAACTTCTTGTCTTTGTAGGTCTCTGTGCTTCTGTATTAGAGTGAATCAACAGTGGACAGGTCCCTCAACCAGTCCTTAATTATAAGTTTCACCTCTATTGTAGAAAACCTCATCACTTATCAATAGGGGAAGAGCCTAGAATCATCCACACAGATCGTGTCCAACTGAGAATGTAGGCGATTTTTGCAGTTGTTTTTTTCACCATTTCATTATTTTAGGAAGGTGACGATATTCCGTTTGACCGTGGCTTTCTCACTTCTCATAATTGCCGTGCTTGTGCTTTGTTATGTTCTTAGGTAGCTGCCTATGTTCTTCTCAGTGTGTTCTTGTTGGTTTGCTATTGCGAAATAACACATTTAATGAGTGTGATGTGTGGAATAGGGTTACAGCTGCCATTAAAACGATACAAGTTTGAGGAAAGCCTGCAACAACATCGGACATGATGACATCCCCTGGGCAGGACATGCTTAAACCTGCCATTTTAACTAGGGCTTGTAAACACACTTGGAAATAACATGTCTCATGACGGTTGTTTCTGAGCCTTGTTCTCAGGAGAAATCATGGTTCTCAAACATCACTCTGCTCGTACATGTTCTGATTTTGGCTCTAACTAAGACAATATCAGGTATTTTACCAAGTGAGAGCACCTCTAATGTGTGACATTATTGACATGTGTCTGGATAACTAAGGGATATATGTTCCACATGAAGAACATACATGACTAATGGCAGCCTTTCCCCTATACCCCAATTTGTGTTGTTATACGACTAATTGTCTTGCTCCTCTGTGCCCCTTTAACATGTTTCCAGGACATGGAGAAGGATCAATAGAGCATCAGCTGTACGTGTATAACCCTATTGGTGGCTCATTCAAGGCATCATCAGGCTCATTTTGGCATCAACATTTACCACACACTGTTGCATCCATAGAGGTTTGTATTATTAGTGTATATTTCCACAGGGAAGTGAGGAAGAAAGTAAAGTTTATCTCTACAGCAGTTTTTAAAAAACAAACTCAGTTGACCAAAAATGCAACACACGTATATATATGTACACTCTGGAAATAAGGGTTCCAAAAGGGTCCTCCTACGAGGGCTGAGGTTCTACCTGGAACCATTTGCTTCTGAAAACCCCTTTCTTTGGGAAAGGGTTTTTCAAGGGTTCTTGGTAAGACTAATGGTTCCAGTAAGAACCATTTTGATCTAGAGAACCCTTCAAAACCCCTCTCCTGAATAAAGGGTTTTAAAAGGGTTCCAGGTGGAACCTTTATGAAAAGGTTCTACTTAGCACTTCTATTTCTAAGAGTGTATATGTATATAAACATATATATATACATTTATGTGTTTATATATATATATATATGTGTGTGTGTGTGCGTGTGCGTGTCTGTGTGTGTGTGTGTTTAAACGATGATGATAAAAGATGTATTAGACCACCTTGAGATAACATCAATGTTTTAAACTTGTTTAAAACTAAAAATGTTATTTTATGTTATTTAGCAAATAGCGATCTGAATCCACCTTTTTATATCCAAATGTGAGCCGACTCACTGGGCTTCTTCTCTGAGTCAGAAATTAATCAAGCATAAACATTCAACCACTAAAACATGTTTTTTCTATTCAGGAATGCAAGTCTATTTATAAAACAGTAAATCTGAAAATGAATGGATAGCAAAACTAATTAAATTTTAGCTTTAAAAATATATATAATCTCAGTTTAAGAGTTTCAACATGCAGATGTATTAAACATTGAAGAAATATACTAATTATAGTGGCTGTGGTAGTGGTCTAATACATCTGTTAAACATACAGTATAGATAGAATAACATTATTCTCAATTATTCTTCACCATGACTTTTTAAAAATCCATTTCATTTTTTGACGTTTTTACATTTGTTGCAGTCCATTCCTGAGTGGGGGATCTCATTAGTAAACATTGTGTTATAATGTCTCCCTTCAGAGACCATTTTGTTTGCTAATGCGAAAATGCTTTGCTCCCTCCGTACAGTGGCAGCAGTGGTGTTGTGTACATGGAGGTCCCCGGGGCAAATGCCAGTGAGGTGTTTGGACCTGTTTGTCTGATGATGCTGCTGCTGCTGCTGCTGCTGCTGCTGCTGCTGCTGCTGCTGCTGCTGCTGCTGCTGCTGCTGCTGCTGCTGCTGCTGGGCACCGTGCACTGACAGATTGTGTCGACGTAGTCCAGCAGGTGGCCCTCGGGCAGTCCAGCTGCCAGCAGCATGCACCACCATCAGCCCTGCACCCAGAAGGAGGTGCATTTTCTCATTGTCAGGCAATGTGCATTTTATTTGCTTGTGCTAAACATACTCTCAGCTACTGGCTCCACGCATAAGCTTTCACATTAAGCACTAGGGGTGTCACAGTTCTACAAATCCTCAATTCGATCAGATATTTGACACAATGCGTACTTCCTTTTTTGTTGAGATAGTCTAAGATCATTGGATTTGTGCCCTGATAACATTCTACAGATGGGCTGTGTGTTGTCATGAGTGATAATCTTTGTTTGCAAGGTAAACACTATAGTGTCTTAATGTCAAATTGAATTTATTTACAATGTACAGTCATTAGGTGATAACAAATGATGTGTCATTGAACAATTACAACAAAACACATACCACACACACACATTATTAAGACTTTTTTTTGGTCCTGAGGCACGTTCTTCTCCCCATTGCTTTTACACAAACACACACACACACACACACACACACACACACACACACACACACTCTCTGTCTGTACCATGATGTACGACACAGCTTCCTCTCATCAATGGTGAGAACACTGTTGACATAACTGACATCAACTCACAGGGAGTGGAGTATACAACCACATCCTACAATGACATCCATATGTTACATTTTTAATGAATAGAATATAATAGAAATCACCCCCTGATTTTGATGATCTAGGTTGTGGCTTCATTTTTTATTTATTCCTGATTCGTTGATTCTATTATGCGCATACAGTACATAATAGAGTTTTTTTTTTTTTTGTTGAGGACACATAATTGACATCATGCATTCCCCGGCCTTTTACCCTAATCCTAAAACCTAGTCTTAACCCTGAAAACCCCCTTTAAATTTTTTGGGCCCAGACAAATGTCCCCTCATAGAGATACTGTATAAATACAAGTACACACACAGAGATAGAGACTGTACACTGTGGCAAAGCTGTTCCCTCGTGTTGGCTTTACACAGTTCTTACTTCTTTACCATCTGTCTTCATTGACTGTTTTTGTCTGACAGGACAAAAAAGACAGAGGGGAAACAAAAATCTGAAATGACAGAGGTGACACACAACTGTGTAGGAGCCCTGGCAGTTTGATAAAAGTGAGCAATTATATGGAGAAGAGAGAACATAAATGAACTTTTGGCTTTGTTTTGAGGAGCTTCTCCAACAGCCTGGCTCTGCCTTGACAGGTTGCAGTGACAGTATGCGGAAGGGAGGTAAAACTCTGGCTTGGCTCCCTCAAAAACCACCACTTTGAAAACCTTCATGAACGTGACTGTTTCACCTAAGAAAGTCACTGCAGGTTCTCAGTGAATCTCACGTCCTCACTGTGTGTATCCTGCACGTGATTCTCCGTGACCTCTGACTTTAGCATGGGGACTTTGCCTGATTCTCTTTTCGAAGCCTTTATTGTAGCTGAACACGCAGTTGCAGCAATAATTCTTCCACCCAATTAATGTGAAGGTGATGCAACAAACAAAAAAAAAGTAAGATGGTGCCGGATAAGCATTCATACAGACCAGTATTAAGTATATTAAGTATAACAGTGTTGTTACTATGAACCAGACCAGGGCTGGATGATTTGCTTTTGGGTGAAAATTATTTATTTTAAGGAACGTGAACATTGTGGTTTAATTGTGGATTTTTATGGGCAGTAAACAACACACACCTGGTAAACACAGAAATACTTCACTCATCTTGGGTAAACTGTTCAAATAGATTCCTATTTATTATTATTATTTCTTGTTGTACCTCAAAATTAGTTTGTGCAATGCACAGTATATTGCATTGATACATGCTGAACCTGTCACATTGAGGCTGAAGAAAGTGGTATTGCAGTATATCTGGTCATTGCTTTATTGCCCAGGCTCGAGTAAAGTTTAGTTCACATCACATTTTCTATTTTCTGTTTCTCCTGCACTGAACAACCAGTCTGCGATTCACTTTTCTGTTGGATGCAATGATCACCACGGGGCTTAGTGCTGCGTAGAGCGAGGAGAAGAATATACGCAGGTCAGAGATCAGTGAGGTGGCCATGGTTTTCCTCACAGTCAGAGTGTACACCCAAAGCCCATTGTCTACTCCATAGAGAACCACGTACAAGGTCACAAGCGCTACTACAGCTTTAGCAGCTCGTTGCTAAATCTGAGCCTCTTTACAATAACATGCTACAGCTCTAGGGTCACATTTTTTTGAATGTTGAGTAACCTCACATTCAAAATTATATCATTAAAATAAAAGGTTTCACTCTCACCAAAGAACAGTCAAGTGGACAAGGTTTGGATTGGACCATGTCTCTGATCGCTCTATCCTGAAGTAGTTGAGGTGTTTGTTTTTCTTATACTTGCAAACAGTTAATTGCTGTTGGATTTGTTTGGTATGGTCCATTGACTTCTCTTCCCCTAGCTTCCAATTACTTGACATCAATCCAGATGACTGCTTCTGTCCCCCCATTGGATTTCAGACAGGCAGGCTTCGGCAGTTGTGTTAGCGTTTGCCGACAGATGCATAGATCAATCATAAAAGTCACCTCCCGTCGTCCTCCACTGGATAAGCTGAAAGAAAGCTTGAGAGTATCTACATGAATAAACTCATCAAATGTATATTTTGATAAGCACATTACATAAGCAGTATGTTGTTCTGCATGTTGTAATTTGAAAAAAGTACCTTTTCTGTGACAAGAACGTTGTCTCAGAGCCTGGTATTTTTTTATGGTCTACCACTTCATCCTCCACATGAGGGTTGCAGGGCCACTGGATCCAATCCCATCTATCAAAGTGCAAAAGTCAGGGCGCACCCTGGACAGGTCGCCAGTCTATCTCAGAGACTATCTTCAACTTTTTCTTGATCCAGACCGAGGGTCGAAGGATGTACAATTGTAAATACTAGTTCAGTGCGTTTTGTGTGTGTTTGTAGTAATTGTTGGTTTGGTGTGTTTGACTGCTCATTTTTATTTGTGTATGGTAGAAAGCAAATAATGATACTGGCATAATGACGAACAATAAATATGGAAACTTGAACTGCATGGTTGCATAACAGCTGATTGATTGACACTGGGATGCAGAGCTAGAGTTCAGGAGGGTGACAGCTGCAGGAAAGAAGCTTCCTCTGAACCTGCTGCTTCGAGTGCGGAGAGACCTGTAACGCCTCCTGGAGGGGAGCGGGGTGAACAGTCTGTGGTTGGGGGGCACTGCGTTCATCATCTGCCTCAGCTTGACTGTTCCTCGTCTCACTCACAGTGCTGTGTGAGTGTGAGGGGGAGTGGCTACAGTAGAGCAGCGAAAGCCAATGTGTGCTTCTTTTACCGATATATATTTAAAGGTACAATATGTAGTATTTATGGGTTTATATAACCCTAAATCCACTTTTTTATACATATTATGCGCTCCTTTATTGTCTAGTCGCTGTATAATAGTTTTTGTTTCATTTTCGTAGTGTTTCAAAAAGTCATGTTAAATAACATGACCGCGGTTGCATAGCCACTGTTAGCAGCGAGACGCCATGTCTGCTACGGCCGCGGTAGCTCGCCCTCTCCCTCGCCTCACGAACCTCATCTGCTGACACGGAGAAAGACGACGAGGACGACATTTGACCAGCTGCGGATACCGTAGTGCTCAGGGAAGGGAGGGGGTGAGCAGAGCAGCAGGTCTTTGTTGTAAATTTCAGCCTCTCCTCTAGATGGCACTATAAACTACTTATTTCCCCTTTAACGGTATCCTTTGCATTACTTATCGAAAAACGTCAAACTGCACTTACTCGTGCCCGTAGCAAGGCACCTGTCAAGTTTGAAATCAATCGGACCATCGGTTAGAGAGATACGCAGTAGTGTCATAAGTAAATCTTAATGTCTCTCACTTTAAAATGAACATAATGTAGATGTTAAGACAAGAAGAAAATCACATAGTAAGTCTTACTACTTAATTATTAAATCACATTTTTGCTATGGGACAGATTAACTGGCGCAGTGAGAAGAGATGATGTTGACCTCTTTAGCGGGCAAGTTTTTCTTAATACAAGTTATCCTTATTATTGATTATCCTCATAATTATTACGTTCAGCAAACAGGATTTAATAGACATACTATGGCCAAATCAAAGGAATTTTACAGAAAATAATTAGCCAATATTATTTTCAAATGCAGCATGGATCCTTCTTATTTGGACAGAATAAGTATGATCCATTAAATGCATAACTGGTAGTTTGAGCGCGACTTATGAACTTCCACTATGGAAGAGTTCTAGTAATTGAATCAGTTACTGTAAAATAAGTAATTAGCTATTGGTTAAACGTCTGCTGTTTTAAAAACATGCAGCCTAGTGTACTTGATGACACTAGAACGTGTTTGATCTTGCCATTTAATTGGCTCTCTGAACATGTAAACACATTAGAATCACACCAAGAAATAACATAATATCTTGTGATGTTGTTTCTGAGCTGTATTCTCAGGAGAAAACGTGATTCTCAAACATCAACTCTGTCTGAACGCAACCAAAATTAGAAAATAGCTGGGGCAATTAACATGTAACACATTTGCCTTTTACTTTTTCTTGGTCGCTGGTGTTGTTTTCACAAAATTCTTTTCAAGCATATGTCGGCACAGAGACTGAACAACATGCTTGAATAATGGCGACTTGTCCCTATAACCCCAATTAGTGCAGACATGTATTGTTATACGGCTAATTGGCTCGCTCCTCTGTACCTTTAATATGCTCCCAGGACATGATGAAGCACCAGCTGTACATGTAAAAACCCTCTTGATGGCTCATTTAAAGTATCATCAGGCTCATTTTGCATCACGTTAACTGCACATTGTTGCCTCCATAGGGGGGTTGTGTAACTTTTTCTTAGGATTGATTTGTGGAGTAGAGACTAGAGTTTGACCAGAGGTGCAAAAGATTTAACTTTAGAATTAATTTCTATTACCTAACATTACTTTTTATGACAATGAACAGTTAAAAGAAATCAAGCACAGGAGGGACCACCTGCATGGAATTATTAATTGAATCTAATATCAATCATCACGGGGCTCCACAGGGGTGGTAACATCCTCTGTCCCTTAGACCCTCGACCAGGGTAAGGAAAAACTATAAGGGAAAAACCCTTATAACAGCAACATGAATAGGAATTTACTAATTCAAAGGAAAATTGAGTGAAAATACTGAGATATAAGGCCTGTAAATGTTCACCGGTTGAACCTGGATACTTCCGTATAAAATGTCATATATTGCTATATATACATATATATATATATGTATATTAACTCCTATACCAGGTCAGATAAAAGAAAAATGACACATCATTTAAAAAAGATGGCTCTGTTTAATTCAATTTAAGTATTTATTAACAAATATATTACATATTGTACAACAATTTAAAACTTCATTACTAAACTTAAAATTAAAGACATATTGACTTATTTAAATTTAATGACTTTTCATGACCCATCTGCAGTTTCATCACTTTAGGAATTAAAAACCACAAAGTGAAGCAGTCTCTGGCTAGTGTTGACATGTAAGTGATGAAATGATCTATAATTTAAAGTGCAGGCGTATATTCTTCCTTGAATGTGTCTCAACAACAGAAGAAAAATGACACCTCTAGCATAATGGTACAAAAGAACCTTTATGTTCAATGTGATCCCTGATGCTTCCTTCACAACTGTGTTATTGTTGTTCATGAAGGGTTAAAGAATTGAAAACAGATTCCCAATGTTGGGTAAGTTACTAAACGACATAGAAAAACAGGCAGCGATTGATGGTTCAGACTCAGATTTTGACAATTTTGTGTAATTGAGAAATTACAAATCGTTTCTGCAGGCGAAGGAAAGGGTGGTGTTCTATTCACTCAGTAGAGCAATGGTGTAGACTGGAAGACAACAGCCGAGTGAACGCTATTTGAACTTTCATATTTCCACACAGCTTGTACATTTAAAAAAAAATCACCTTGTGACACAAAGGAGTTTAGGTGACACAGGTGACAAACGTATATTTATCAGCTGCTGTGTTTCTGTTTCAGTCACATACGTTAAGACTTAAGTGTATAGGAGAAACGTGTGAGCAGAAGATGAGTCTTGATTTGAAAGTAAAGCAATGGTTCTCTTGGTTTGGTCTCTGCATTTTCTGTGTTCACTGGGCTTAAAAGACTCCAGAGAGATGGAAAATAAGTGAAAACAGGTCCTGTCTTGTGCAGGGAGAGTCCTGCATAGCACACCCTTCTCACACACACACACACACATGAAGAGACATGATGGGCATATACTACAGAACCGATCAACCTGTTAGTAGTTAAAAATGTTTCAGAAATGTTTATTGTGGGAGCAACCACTGGTGTGAAGACATTTTTTCCTCAGTTGAATTTGAATATGTCTCAATTGTAAGGATGGGGGGAATAAAATGTGATATGTTGCTCTGTGACAAAGGATTTGTCCTTGAACATCCTTTTCTGCATCTGAGTAATTAGGTAACAACAATGTATTTAGCATCGTTTCTCCTTTAAGAATGTAGTTTCCTCATTAAGCTTTGACATTAGTGAGGGGACATTGCCACGGTTCTTTTCAAAGCCTTTAATTATAGCCCAACAGGCAGCTGGAAATCATTTGACAGCTGCATTGAATCCTGAGTCACCCACTTCTTCCACCCACTTAATATGGAGGTAACACAACATAGGAACAAAACAAAGCAAGATGGTGCCAGACAAGCGTAGATTCATAGACAAAGACAAGTTTGCCTCAAAGTATTGTGAATGAAATGTTTAAATAAACATCTTTTTTTTTTTTTTTTAAAGCATCATTGTTATGAGCCACATTACAGATGAAAGAAGAGTCTCTCCTACAAGACTCAAGTAAACTGTAGCCCACATCATCTTTTCTTCCCCTGTCAGTCATCAGCAGGCTTCACATCACAGACGTGACTCTCTCTTTAACGTGTTTCTCCTGCACTGAACACCTCAGTCTGCTGTTCACCTTTCTGTTCGATGCAATGATGACCACAGGGCTTAGTGCTGCATAGAGCGAGGAGAAGAATATACGCAGGTCAGAGATCAGTGAGGTGGCCATGGTTTTCCTCACAGTCAGAGTGTACACCCAAAGCCCATTGTCTACCCCATAGAGGACCACGTACAAGGTCACAAGCGCTACTACAGCTTTAGCAGCTCGTTGCTCTGCCCCTCCACCTCCTCCACCTCCTCCACTGCTGCTGCGGAGGCCTTTCACCTGCTGGCTGTGCTTGTAGAGAAAGACCAGGATGATCAGACTGGCCAGGGCCATAAGAGCCATGGGCACCACGTCTCTGCCCACCTGGGCCGCCCCATTGGCCTCCTTGGCCAGCTTTGAGGGGAAGTTCACGTAGCAGAATTGCACATTAATGCCAAAGTTTAATGAGGTGGAGTTATTCATTCTGCCAGAGAGGAGTACAGGTGCTGAGCTCATGCAGGTGTTGATGAGCCAGAGGAAGAAGAACACAACCCCCAGATACTTGCCCATCAAGTGACGCATGGAGGCCCAGCGTGATCCTGGAGGGGCAATGCTCAGACACTGGTAGGCACTCAGGACAAAGGTGAGCCAAATAGAGAGGGAGCGGGAGGTCCTGTAGACAAAAATCACCGATTTGCAGCTGATGTCGTCAAAGATATCGGCCACGTGGAAGGAGGCAAGGGTTTCCAGCAGACAGCGAATAGCCACCACCAGCATGTTTGAACAGGCCAGATGCAGGACGATGGCATCGGCCGGGAGGAGCCGTTTCTCCTGGTACAGCATCAGGAGGAATGCCAGGATGACAGCAGTGTTACCTGGGACTCCGACCACAGTGAGGGACAGATAGAGCATCCCACGAACAAACTTATGTGATAGCATTGCTGCAGGGAGAGAAAACAGATTTAACTCAAATCAATCAATAAGAACACCTACATTTCAGAATCAGAAAAACTGCTATTGTACACCTCTTAACACTAACATACTACATCTCCAGGGTCACATCTTCTTGATGCCTTTATGTCGAATCAACGAAATAAAAGGTTTCGCTCTCACCTAAGATCAGTCAAGCAGGCCAGGTTTGGAGTGGATCCCGTCTCTGATCGCTCTCTCCTGAAGTAGTCGAGATGTTTGTTTTCTTACTTTCAATCAAGTAGCAGATTTATTTGGTATGGTCCATTGACTTCACTTCCCTCAGCCGCTAATTAATTGAGATCAATCCAGTTGACTGCTTCTGTGCCCTCACTGGGTTTCATATAGAAAAAAACAAGGTTAAAGTGGCACTTCTTGTACTTACTAAGAGGTTTATTTCAATAACAACACACTCATGATGCAAATGTTTACTTGGCCCGCTCAACTTTTCTTGCTCAAAAATTAAAGCTATGGGCCACATGGCAACTGTGGTCATATTGGTGATAGAAGCACTTGTAGCTGTCACTCCCTAACTGGGAGAACGACTCCAACAGATTCCAGGAACAACATCTGAGATCTCCGTCCAGAACAGCGCAGTCCTAGAACGGCACACTTTCAGCTTTAATTTGAGGTTATTTACATCCAAATCAGGTGAACGGTGTAGGAATTACCATACTTTCTATATGTGCCTCCCACTTTTTAGGGGACCAAAAGTAATGGGACAATTGACTAAAAAGCTATTTCAAGGACAGGTGTGGACTATTCCCTCATTATTTCATCTTCAATTAAGCAGGTAAAATTTCTGGAGTTGATTCCATTAGTGGCATTTGAATTTGGAATCTGTTGCTGTTAAATTTCTATATGAGACCCAAGGAGCTGTCACTGTCAGTGAAGCAAGCCATCATTAGGCTGAAAAATCAAAACCAACCCATCAGAGAAATAGCAAAAACATTAGGTGTGACCAAATCAACTGTTTGGAACATTCTTCAAAAGAAAGAATGCACCGGTGAGCTCAGCAACACCAAAAGACCTGGAAGTCCACTGAAAACCTCTGTGGTGGACGACAGAAGAATTATTTCCCTGGTGAAGAAAAAGCCCTTCACAACAGTTGGCCAGATCAAAAACACTCTCCAGGGAGGTAGGTGTATGTGTTTCAAAGTCAACAATCAAAAGAAGACTTCACCAGAGTGAATACAGAGGGTTCACCACAAGATGGAAACCATTGGTGAGCCTCAAAAACTGGGAGACAAGATTAGAATTAGCCAAACAACACCTAAAAAAAGTGGAATGTTATGCAATGGCCAAGTCAATCACCTGACCTGAATCTGATTGAGCATGCATTTCACTTGCTGGAGACCAAACTGAAGGGGAAATTCCCCAGCGTCTGGTGATGTCTATGCCTTCCCGACTTCAGGCTGTAATCGACTATTAGTATTAAACAATGAAAGTTTGATTTATGATTGCTTAGTTTGTCCCATTACTTTTGGTCCCCTAAAAAGTGGGAGGCACATATAGAAAGTGTTGTAATTCCTACAACGTTCACCTGAGGATGTAAATGCCCTCAAAGCTGGAAGTGTGCAGTTAAAGCACATCTTGTTTGTTTCATTTCAAATCCATTGTAGTGGTGTATAGAGCCAAATAAAGCTAAAGAAAATTGTGTCGATGTCCCAATATTTACGGACCTAACTGTATATATACGTAAATATATTACACGTATATGTATATATATGTTTATTCTTGTAAATGCAGTGTTGCTAACCAGTTTATTTACAAAAATACTCAAACAGCTTCAATATCTAACGCACTTGGAAAAGCAGTTTGTGTTGCCGCGCTCTCGCACACTTGAATGGATGCCGCGTGATCTGATTGGTTGTGCTGTCGTTAGCGATCTGATTGGTTGTCGTTGAAGGTGGCGCTTGTGCAGCCTGGAAGTCGACGGCTGAAGGCAGATTCGCCCTGTAGCTATCGTATCACTTACAGTAAAATAACAAATTAAATTAGGGTAATGGGGGGGAAACAATTAACATCTACCATTAAAACAAAAGGCGGAAGCAAACAAAATAATAATAATAATGTCAGGGGAGAAAAACCTGCTTTTAAAAACATGCAGCATATTGTACATAATGACATCCCCTGAGTGGGACATGCTTAAACCTGCCATTTAATTGGGTCTCCGAACATGTAAACATGTTAAAAACACACAGGGAAATACACTTTCAAGCCTTACTCACAGGAGAATACACACTCTTTTATTCAAACACTACTTTACGCATACACAATCTGAATTTGGCAACTGAGAAATTCAATTTATCATCATAGGTGAAATGTTCTTTTTCTGTAACTGTTCTTTGTTACAATATTCTTTTCATGCACACGTCAGTGCAGAGAGTAAAGAGCGTGGATGAATAATGGAGTGTACAGACGTGTATTGTTATACGACTAATTGTCTTGCTCCTCTGTGCCTTTTAACATGCTCCCAGGACATGGAGCAGTACAACGACGCACCAGCTGCACATGGAGAACCCTCTTGACGGCTCATTCAAGGCATCATCAGGCTTGTTTTGCATCAATATTAACTACACACTGTTGTACAAGTTCTTTCTTTGATTTAAATCCACAGGGAAATTAACATTAGACTGATTGTGAAGATTTACGTGTAGACCCTCTGTCAAAGTGAACAACTGACAGGTGGAAATTAACAACTGGGAAAACATTCAAGTTTTGATATTAAATCTGTTATATTACAAAGAGTTGGTTAATAACTTTTTTTAACCAAATTACACATTAAACTAATCTTGATTTATAGGTTGAAGCACTTTAACATTTATTTTACAAAAAGTGGACGTTCTGCAGACTTACGATGTCACACAAAATGCTCTTTATTTTCCAGCTTTGTTGTTCCTCGACATTGGCTAAGTAAATTCGGATAAGGTCACATTTTAAAAACTGGTGTCTCTTGTTGTCATCAGTTCTCCAGTATGCGCTGGTTATTAAAATATACCTTAATAATAATAATAATATATGTTTTCAAATCAACATCTCAAAAGCATTTTTGAGAATGTTTTTTTGCACATGCAGACCAAGGACTGCAGTGCACAAAATGTCAAAAATTAGGGTCCAACTGTATCTTTTAATCATCAGTGTAAACAACAGGAATTCTTATCGTGAAATAGGTTTCAGTGCACATACTGCATATGCATGAGACCAAATACATTTGTGTATCCGTCTTGTTGTATTCCCCCTCCGATGCGTGCCTTCCGAGACCATCTCATATTTATTAATATGATTTGATAAACAAAGCTGAACACTGCATTGTTCCCCAATGATCTCGAGGGGCATTGAAGACTATAAATTGTGATTCCACAGGTTAATTCACATTTTTACTTCAGGTGAGCAACATTTTCACTGAGCACTAACAGATGTCACATGTATAATTGATGTTATATCGTCATTTCTGTGAATCGTAACTTTTGAGTTGATTCTCTGTCTGCTTTGTAAATCGTGACCTGTGCAGGCTGAGGTGTCATGGATCTGTGTGTGACCATCAAAGGGGTCTCCTTCCTCTTGCAAACAGGTATGGGCATCTTGGGGAACAGCGTGGTGCTGCTGGCATACGGCAGCATCATTTACACCGGACCCAAGCTCCTTCCTGTGGACATGATCCTGTGCCACCTGGCCTTTGCCAACCTGATGCTGCTTCTAACCCGCTGCGTCCCTCAGACCATGACTGTGTTTGGGCTGAAGGAGCTGCTGAATGATCCAGGCTGTAAGGTTGTGATCTATGCCTACCGCATCGGCCGTGCCCTGTCAGTCTGCATCACCTGCATGCTCAGTGTGTTCCAGGCTATGACCATCGCCCCAGCTGGACCACGCTTGTCCAGGCTGAAACCTGCACTTCCATCCCTGGTTCTCCCCACCTTTGCAGGGCTGTGGCTCCTCAACATGACCATATGCATTGCAGCCCCTTTGTTCTCCATGGCTCCACGTAATGGCACTGTCCCTGCCTTCACCCTCAACCTGGGCTTCTGTCATGTGGACTTCAGAGACAGCCTGTCCTACGTGATCAATGGGGTTGCTATCACTTGGAGGGATTTTGCCTTTGTTGCCCTGATGTTGGGCTCCAGCGGTTACATCCTGGTGCTTCTCTATCGCCACAGCCGCCAGGTGAGAGGGATCCGTAGATCTCAGGGTGGTGGCGCAGAGACCAGGGCTGCCAAAACGGTGATAACCCTGGTGATTCTCTATGTGGTCTTCTTTGGGATTGATAATGTGATCTGGATGTACATGCTGACGGTGGCTAAGGTGTCACCAGTGGTGGCTGACATGCGGGTGTTCTTTTCCTCCTGCTACGCTTCGCTCAGTCCCTACTTTATCATTTCTTCCAACAAGAAGGTCAAGGCGAAGATCATATGTGCGTCTGAGCAAGACCAACCATCAACTGACACTCAGGAGTCGAATGACAAATGACTCCTTTTCTCTTTCTTGACAGGCTGACGCATGCATGACAGCAGCGTTGTACTCTCAGACATAATAATTCTGGTGCACAGATGACTGTTATTTAGCTGTGCAGTCGACTCTTTAGAGAGAAGTACTAGAGAGACATTTGTGCAGTGGTGTGACTGGGGTTTTTATGTGTATATTTTCCTCAGGAATAAAAGAAACAGGTGATTATAGTCATGTTATGTGCCAGTAGAAAAACACGTCATTCTAATCATAATCACTTGAGCTGAAATTATAAATCGGTTATTTAATTATAAACTTGAAACAATTAATTAATAGTTCCATGTACACTCACTGTGGTCAGCTTTATGAGGTACAGACGACACTTTATGAAGAGGCAGGGGTGGCACCTGGTGTGTTCTGCTGTTGAAGTCCATGTGCTATTTGATCTCCATTACAGTTGTCTTGAACCAACCTGTCCATGTGTGTGTGTCCTGTGCATCAACACAACAGTTTTGCCAATAGAAAACTGCTGAACGCTGGATATTTTCTCTCTTTTGGACCATTCTCTGTAAATCCTAGTGATTTTTGTGTGTGGAAAAATCCCAGCAATATTGTTAAAATACTTTTTTAAAGACCAGCCTGTTTGACGCCAACAAATATGCCACATTCAGAGTCACTTACACCACATTTCTTCCCTATTGTGATGTTTGAACTTCAGCAGCTCGTCCTGATCATATCTATGTGACTAAATGCATAACGTTGCTGCCATGTGATTGGATGATAAGATGTTTGCAATAACGGGCAGTTGAATAGACGTGCCTAATAAAGTGGCTGGTGAGCTTTTTGGTGATGAGAAAGTGCTGTTGTTTTATTGTATTTGTAATATAAAGGAACAGGTTGTCTTTGGTTTTGGAAGTGTCAATGATGTGGCAATGATGTTGTTTCTGAAAATGTGGGGTTTAAATGCCCTGATAATATTTTTGTATACACTTCTGTGCAAAAGTCCTAGGCCATTAGATGTGTTGTTTTATCAATGCTATATGACCATACAGTATAATTATTTCTCAATTGCTTTACTGGAACATATCCAGAAAATACAGGTAACATGTAGTTTTAAAATAACATTTTCAGGGGGGGAAAAACCCCAACTTATACAGGTTAGTCAAGTACTTAGTGTGACAATAGCATGGCCCTGGCTTTCTTGAGTGGAACCCTAATTTAAATGCTATTGGTAAAACCTGTGTTTGTTTGTGTACAATTTCATGTCAAAAACTATCTGCTGTGAAAAAGGACATTTTGTATTCTATTCAAGACATGCTTGAGTCTTCCAAACACAAGTATGAGTTGAACTCACTGACAGCTTAATGTGTATTAGACCAACGTTCAGTCGCATCATTCCAATCCAAATGCCAATGTTTTGAGAGACAAAAAAGCAACAAAATCCGAATTTTGCACAATATGTGGGAAAGTCTGGCTGTTAAAAGGATCTGGGGAAAAAATAACACATAAGAGGGATTTAGAATGTGTCTGTTACTTGGTGAATTGTAAGGATTTCAAAATAGTAATCATTTAAAAGTTAACACTGACATTAATCAAAAATGCAATTCATGGTTACAGCATTCCTCACCATAACATTCATGTCATATCTTGCTCAGTCGCTCTCTCTCTCATGCTCTGCTCTGATTGGTTTGAGTTTCAGTAATTATAATAAAATATGAGTAAAATTTTGCCCTCATTTTAGCCTCCCAGGAAACACCTCACATCCACTCATGTTAGGTTCCAGCACGCGTCATAAGTTCAATATTTGGATTGAAATGCGAACCACACAAAAATGTTCACCAATTGATTCGTTCCTCGCAAGATTTAAAGATTTCAGCCGCAGCATGAGATAAAGCGAATACCACCTGGAAGACATTACACAGGGTTAAAAACATCCCCTTTACAGCACAACAAACCCCGGAAAAGGGAAGCGGAAGACGAGCTAAACGGCTCAAAGGAATGAAGTTGGAAAACACCTGGAATAAACTTCTTTTTCAATGGCCACATATTGACAACGATAACAACTTAGAAATACGATATTGAAATTACAACTTTGTCTGTCGCGGGGAAACGTGTCGGCGAGTGGACAGAATGCGTAGCTAACAGTTAGCTCAATCTGACAAACAGCTGCAGCAGCATCAGCGACACTGATGACAGAGATTTAAAGGCCAGTTCGTGGTGATTCTTCAAAGTCTCTGCTGGTTTCAACCAAATCCTGCCGAGTTGTTTCATCACAGGTAAGTTGTTCTGCTTACTTGGTAAGCGGCGGCTACTGTTAGCTCACTTAGTTAACAGTGTATGATCGTCATCGTGTGATTGATTGAAGGAAGTTAGATTAAATGACCAGGGTAATATGATGAGAGGGACTCATAACGCCCCTTGATGTCAATGTCAACTATTTAAAAACATCCTTAGTTGATCAAAGTGCTACACAGGCACATTAAACAGAAGGTACAAACAAATCAAAATGCAAGCTGAAAAATAAATATATATATAATAAGAACGAGGGTGTGCAATAGAGAAGGCAACTTGTGTAACTCATCCTGATTTGAATGACAAGGAAAGGAGGTGTGTTTTCAGAGCTACTAAAATGTTTCTCGGATCTGGGTGGCTCTTGTGTAATAAGGTAAAGCATCACCTCAGGTTTTACACCTTGTTCTAGGAACATCCAAGAGCTACTGGTTTTAGGATTGTGTGACTCTGGTAGGAGTTTGCATCAAGTCACATAAAAAGGTTTGGGCCAGTCCATGTAAAACCTTAAAAACAAGCAATAAAATCTTAAAATCAGTCCTGAACAGGACAGGAAGCCAGTGAAGGAAGAACGAAACTGTTGTTAATATGGTCACTCTTTCTTTTTCTGGCCAGAAGATGAGCTGCTGCATTTTGCACTAATTGTAGGGCACATATAAACATGCATAAAGAATTACAGTAATCCAATATTGGGAGGATTTAGAGACATAGCTGAGGGAGAAAAAAAAAAAGTGTTTTTTTTTGTATACAACAGAACTGATCAGTTGATGTATTGTGCAGTTCTTAACAATGGATGCCAGCTTAATATCCTGTTTGATTTCTTAACTATTGCTCTCCCCTTGTTCTGCTTTTGTTTCAGGGTGAATGTGGCAACAACTCATTTTTTGTTAAATGAGTAGTTGTGGATTGATGCTCGGCCCTCTTCTGTGCTCTGTGTGAGAGATGACCTAACTCCTGATTCACTGGATCCAGCTTCACACCACAATGGCTGGGATAGCCTGGTACCAAGAGAAGGTAGGACAAACATGAAACCCACACACACTACAGTTTTAAAACGTGCACAACTAATCCCAAGAAAGAAAATCCCTTTTAGATGTTTTATTGTTGTATTAATATTGTCACAAATGTGTTGGTTGTTATTGTGTTTAATAGCAGTTGGCAGTCATATTGTTGCATTACAGGAAACTGTGAGGTACAGTTAATAATGTGTCTGGATGTGTCACAGTGCAAATCTCTGCTTAGGCCGTTCTTCTTTGACAATTCACTCATGATACATTTACTACTTCCATGAAAGAGGTTGTATTTTTGGTGTTGTACAGAATTTCTATGTAGGGGTGGGGTTTGACCCAAAGAGGAACCCATAAATCCATAAATTATGGGTGGACCAGTTAGAGGGGGCACTTTGTAGTTTTATTAATATGGTGCTGCTGTCTGATGTGTTGTTTATCATGTGTTTACAAGCTGTCATTCATAATGTTTTATTTCATATCATAATATTTATTGTAAATATATTATTTTCTCATGTTTTAAAGATCAGATATAATCATTTAATAAAAGCAGCTTTTTTTTGTGGGAAAACTGCCTCTAGTTGGACACTAATATATATATAAAAAATATATATTTATGAATGGAAAACAAGTATTAGAAGTATTAAAACCCTTTGCTGTTAGCTTACAATTCACCTTGACCAAACATTGGTTTTAAAAAATAAAGAAGGCAGATCCTTATTAAATATTCACAGTTAAGATAAAACATGATTAAAAAAAAGTTTTGTTTTTGTTGCAGATCGGGGCCTATGATCAACAAGTCTGGGAGAAATCTCTGGAGAAGGCAGATCTAAATGTAAGAAAGCTACATATCTCTGACTGCATTTTCGTTTTTAATGAACACTAGATTGAAGTATTTCTTGCCGTTCATTCAGGGTTTGGACAGCAAACCAAGGAAGACGGGTTATATCAAGCCAGACCTCATTGATGTCGACTTAGTAAGAGGTAAGAATGTATCACAAGTAGTCGTCCACCAGCTATTATTTTCAGTAAATATTTGTGTTTGTATGGCACAGACAATCTAAAGCCACATACTGTGTGCATATGATCTGCAACCTGTTTGCTTTATGTTCTTTTGTAATAAACTCTTAAACTATTTTTCCTTCATTTGCAGAGATATGTTGCGTAGAAATGGTAGTATAGCTAGTATGTATTGAGAATGTTCTGAAATAGTTTAAACAAATCAGTTGACTCATTTGTACCCACAGGATCCACATTCGGCAAAGCCAAACCAGAGAGTCCCTGGGCAGCTCTGACACGAAAGGGTCTGGTTCGAGTGCTGCTGTTCCCGTTCTTCTTCCATTGGTGGATCCAGGTCACCTCCAAGTCCATCTCATCATGTATCATTCTCCTCTACTTCATGCAAGGTTAGCATTGCCGAGACTAATTCCTAACTCTCAGATTCAGGCTTGGAAAATCGACTGAAATCTAGATATTATTTTAATAGGTAACGTAACTGACAAACTACGAACAAACAACTAACAAATAATAGACTCTACATCATACTTGAGAATGTTCATGTTGACATAATATTTAAGCTCTGCAGGTTCTCATCTTTTACTGAAATTGGTTGTAATGGAGTTGTTGTAAAATAGTCAGTTCTTAGCTATTGCAAATCATGCATATGCAAGAGAATTTGGATACCCTTTGTAGTTGTGTAATTAAAACCAGCATCTCTCTGACCTGGTGCTGAAGGGATTTTTGTATTCTCTTTTGACTCGGCTAAGTCGTGGGAAACAAATTTCCCTTTCTTTATTAAGAGGAAATAATCACAAAACATTGTTCTCAATATGTCAGTGAAGGTTCTCAGTCATCCACGTCCTAGTCATATTCTGTGGTTAGATGTAGGTGACTGGACTTGCCCTGATGTTATGTTTCACCTCTCATTCAAAATGCTTCTTCAGTTCTGACTAACTGGTGGATAAACCAGGCATTTAGCCTCCGAGTCTGAAACCTGTCTAGAAAATTTTTAAATTGTTCTCATTATTTAAATAGACAGGAAACTGTTAAAGTTCACTGACTTATATTTACATCCATTATACTAGGTCTTTCCATTTGTTGCAGTTCATACCCAGTTGCACCCGAGAACAGAAAGCTCTCATTAGTAAACATTGTGGTATAATGTCTCCCTTCAGAGACCATTTTGTTTGCTTATGCCAAAATGCTTTGCTCCCTCTCCCTGCAGTGGCAGCAGTGGTGTTGTACTTGGAGGTCCCCGGGGCAAATGCCAGTGAGGTGTTTGGACCTGTTTGTCTGCTGCTGCTGCTGGGCACCGTGCACTGCCAGATTGTGTCGACAGAGTCCAGCAGGTGGCCCTCGGGCAGTCCAGCTGCCAGCAGCACCACCACCAGCCCTGCACGCAGAAGGAGGTGCATTTTCTCATTGTCAGGCATTGCACATTCATTTGCTGTCATACTTTAGCCTCTGGGCTCATGCCTATTCCACATTGTGCGCACAGACACAGACTGTATCTGCAGCGTGCAGTAAAGCTGTTTACTCCTGTGTTTTTACACAGTACCTACCTTACCATCTCTTGTCACTGACTGCCTTTTTTTTGTTGTTGTTTTTTGTTCTTTCTCATTTAGGCCAAGGAAGAGCAGAGGACTAAAGAAATATGAAGAAAAAAATGACAGAGGTGACTCACAAACACAGGAGTCGTGGCAGTTTGAAGAAGGAGAGCAATCATACAGCGATAAGGAGAGGAGGGTAGGTCAGTCTTTAGTAAACAGAGGAAGCATAGAGGATTCTCATTCTGAGCGGTTAAAGATGTTTTTAGAATTAAAGACAGCAGTCACTAACTACCATTTAATCATAGTGGGAAAAGAGGAAAAGCTAAACATTTAAGCAGCATATGCTGTATCTGGCTGGTGTTGACATAAAAATGCTGAATTTGTCTTTAAATTTCTTTAAAGTATGTTGTGCAAAAGTGCAGTGTCATTCATAAATTCTGATTTATGTTTTGTCTTTTCCAGAAAAAAATAAAGTCAGGTTTTGGGGCATCTGATGAGTTCTCTAGTGAGGAAGAAGAGGGAGTAAAACCAGTTGAAAAGATTTACCCATCAGCTCCTCCAGACAGTCACCCTGCTACAACCTGGTCGACATCTGCGTCTTCTGTTAGACAGAGAACTCTGAAATCTAACTCCAAACCTACAGTAAGGCATCAGGTGAGTCATTCTTTCTCTTCAAGTGACTGAAAATGGAGTTAAATGTGGAATATACAACAGACATGACACAAATGTGTCTACACTGTTTGGTTTGAGAGCAGGAAGTGATTGGAGCGTCCATAAAAGTGACGCCTCGAGCGGTGGACCGCCTCAGGCCAACCATGGGCTCCCGTCCTGCTTCCGACACTGACGACACAATGTGGGAGGAGCTTCTCCAAGGGCCTGACACTGCCTCTACAGGAAGCAGTGACAGCGAGGGGGAAGGGAGGTTCCCCTCTGGTTTGGCACTCCCTCAAACAACCACGCTGAGCAGTGATGAAGACGGTCAACAGCAGGGAATCACTGGAGTAAGATCATCCTAAACCTTTAATGCTGGTTTGATCTGTGGTTTAAATGTAAGAATTACAACATATTGTTGTTGGTTGTTTTTTTCCAACAAGGACATCACGCACTCAAAAATAAATGCTTATCAGGATATTCTCCATCATGTTTTCATTTCAGGGCCATTTGTCTTGGCTTCAGGCGTGTCACCCATCCAAGGACCGCGTCAGTGCCATAATATGGGAGCAGGGCGAGTGTAAGAAAGCAGATATGTCTGTGCTGGAGATGAGTGGGATCATCCTTACACGGGTAAACTCCTGTTGGTTTTAACTCCCAGAGTAAAGCTTGGAGTTACACACCCTAAAACACACATGCATCAATTTCCTCTGGTTATTTTAACACAATAATCTTCTGACTGTGCAGACTAAATGAAAAACTGGTAACACTTAACATCACAGTAGAGTAACAAGTTTTGTTTTAGGGAAATAATATTATCATTACACCATCTTATTTTTTAATAGTAATTTCCAAGTTAAAGCTTGGTAATAAAAGCAGAAAATGTGTGCTGGACATTAGTGGAATTAAATTTAATTTATGTCATTAAATTTTGATTCACAAACATTTTAATGGTGCGGTATTACACTATATGACTATATTCTCACTACCAAACTATTGTCTTGAAATAATGCAGTATTTTACTGTAATATTATAATGTCAGTTGTTCCAGAAAAAACTTTATGTAGATCAGGTCTTTCTCTCTTGTTGACAGGTGAAGTTGGTGGAGCAGGGTATGGGTTACCTGGTCCTTGGCGGACTCATGACCGCCACCCTAGCGCTGCTTCCGTTCGCCTTTCGCTTGGCTCAGCATCTGGAGAAGTTGTCCCTCAGCTCACTGTCTCTGGCACAGCTGGGAGAAATTTTGGTCGGGCCGACCGATGTCCAGACGTACACTTTTTTCTTCATCACGATGGTGCAAAGAGTCTGCCTCACTGGACTGTTCTTCTTCATGATGTGTGTGGCCGAGAGAACGTACAAACAGGTAGATTCTTTTTGGTCCTAATAATTCTCTTCTGCTTTATTCCCAGTTATGTCTTTGTCTTTTATACAGTATGATTTAAATTATGTCAAGTGCTTTGCATCACTTACAGCTAATGTTTCCTTTTTCTCCAACAGAGGCTTTTATTTGCCAAGTACTTCAGTCACATCACTTCAGCTCGCAAGGCCAAGAAGTCTGAGATTCCTCATTTCAGGCTGAAGAAAGTGCAGAACATAAAGATGTGGTTGTCTCTGCGCTCATTTCTCAGGGTTTGTTTTCTTCCTGTTTCAACACGCTCCTGTTCTTTTATGAGTGTATTTTGTTTAGTTTTTTTTACCACCAGAGGGCTGGTATGCATTGATTTGCCTTTGTTTGTAGTGGTGGATCACTGAGTTTCCTTGTCCCCTTGCAGAGACGAGGGCCCCAGCGCTCAGTTGATGTCATCGTCTCCTCTATTTTCCTGTTGGCACTTTCCATTTCATTCATCATCTGTGCTCAGGTTTGTTGTACAGTATGTGCTAAGATAATAATACTACTACTTATAATAATAATCTTGTATAAACAGTATGAGGTCTTACCCAATCCTGAAGATAAAGTTGGTGTTTTTCAGCAGTTGGCATCAGAATGCTGCTTCGATTTCAAATATTCGCTCCCGTTTTGTCATTTTCTCATTTTGCACAGTAGGTGTCACTGTTGTGTCAGATTTTCCTATTGTATTCTAGTGAGAAATTATTGTTTCTTACTAGAGACTATTGTGGACAGAGTTTTGATGCCGAAAGAACTTTAGATTTACTAGATTATAATTATGGGGCTCAGTTGATGTCTGTAACCCAGACATTTACATTACTTTACATTATTGTTCTCTTGGCCGACCTGACCATGTGTTGACCTTTAAAGGATCCACATGTTTGTTAATTCCACTTATCAGAGCAAAATATATGTCCACATATCTTCAGAACAGCTAATCCACCATGCCCCATAAACCTTTGTTTGTCAGCTCTTCCATTGTCGCACACTTTCCTTTACAAGCTGGAAACCTAAGCAGCAAAATGGTGCCACCAAGTGTGCACAAAAGAGAATAACACATTTATTTTGCAGTAGATTTTTATAAAGAAAACCTGCAACAAAGTGTATAGTATTAATAATTTAAACACCACTACTTTTGTTCTCAGCTTTTGCACAGCCACAAGACATTCCTGGAGTCGCTGACAAACTGGGAGCTGATGGTTTGGGCCTCGTCCCTCATCTTATTTCTCTTACGACTGGCCACACTGGGCTCAGAGACCAACTGTAAATATAGCAACTCCTCAGTGCTCCTCACTGAGCAGGTGAGGACGACGGCATCATTGCACAAGTTGTTTCTCAGTACCGTGACTGACACAACATCAGTGGATTCATTACTTATAACAGTGTGTCATTGATTATTGATTTTTTATTTTGGTTTCAGATCAATTTGTATCTCAAGATGGAAAAAAAGCCCAATAAGAAAGAAGAACTCAGTATAGTGAACAATGTTTTGAAACTAGCCACAAAACTGATGAAGGTGAGTGCATTTTTTTCCCAGCCCATATTTTCCAGTTCATGATGAAATTGTTTTGTTGTATTTGATCACACAGTTGTGTTGGTGTTATCACTGTTAGCTGATCCAAACGCTTGCCTCTGCCAAGGAGGGTATGTTTTAGGCAGCTTTTGTCTGTGAAGCAGCATAATAATAAAAAAATAAATATTAAAGGACAGCTTTGAATGGAATTTTCTTGGCAATTATGGTATGACCAACGGAAGAAATGTTTTTTTGCTGTTGCTGTTAATGTTGACTCTTTTGTCAACTGGCTGTAACCACTCAATGACTGGCAGGGATTTGCACTCTCTTACACCACAGTGTTTTCTCAAGTTATAATGTGTAAAAGTGTTTTTGTTCTTAAAACGAATCAGTAAAAATATGCTGAAGCAGAAAATTTTGGGTTTTTACAAAAGATCTACGCCAAGTTTTAGTCTTATAATTTACTGTACACCGTAGTGACTCTGTACCAAGCAAACAAAACTACTCTAACTTAACTAACGGGTAACTTTTCTCACAACTAGTTGTCCCATTTTTTGTCAGTGGCATTGAATCCCATAACGATGTTTGCTTCAACTTTTTTATAGCAAATTAAAAACACATAACATATTTGTTCAACATATGTATTCTTTTGATCTTCTCAGGAGCTGGATACTCCGTTCAGGCTGTTGGGTCTGACAGTAAACCCTCTGATCTATAACATCACCAAAGTGGTCATCCTGTCTGCAGTGTCTGCGGTGGTCAGTGATCTGCTCGGCTTCAACATTAGAGTGAGTGGACTCTTTATTTTAGTTTTTCCCCCCCATGTGTTACAATAACAATGTCAGTCCTATGTTTCTGAGATAGTGGGACAGGAACAATGAACCAAATGTATGAAAGCTGTGTAATTAGACCTGAGATGAAGGTTAATTCAACTCCAGCTTTAACCAGGGATCGTGTGGATAAAGGTGTATTCTGATGTGTGTTTGTGTTGTAAAATGCCACGTCTTTGTTTAATTTTCAGCTTTGGAAAATCAAGCCTTAACGTGACAACAGAAAAACCACTAAAAGTCAGACACTGGAGACCAGAGTGTGTGAAGTGCAACCCTACTGACAGACAGTGTATTCCTCATCTGTGCCTTTCAACTCAAACGTCTGAGTTTTCGTCAGTTCACGATCCTGAGATGCTCTGACAATCGCTCACACACCATCACTGGCTCCTGGAAGCTGGTTTGGAAATGCACAGTTAAGTCCACAAACCCAGTGCCTAACCTCTCATGACCCATGAATGTTCCCCAGCATGTTGTTAAATATAGCAGTGAGTTGACATCAGTTCAGCCCTCTGTGGCATCCACATTTCCAAACTGTGTATTATAAAGGTTTGTGGACACATTGTGATAAACTAATTGTAGATAATGCAGTGGGTTATAAGGTTTTTTTTCCAATCGGTTTAATACTACACAACTATAAATAAAGCTATCTGTTAGCCCTGCTCTACTTTCATAGGAATCTACGTTGATTTTAACCCTTTTGTACTATTTAATAATAAGGAAATATTGTGACTGTAAGTAGCTTTTTTATTTATTTGCGATTCTGTTCTAGCACTTAAACTTGTAAGGTTACCTGACTGTAAATCATGACTTTTGACCACTATCAGCCTTTTATATTGCAGACCATTGTAAAATAATATAACTATGCAAAGAGATTATGGTTATAAAAATAAATTGTTTGATAAAGGTGAATAAAATCATCCATGGATGACGGTGTTCGTCTTTTAATGCCTGTGTTCTACCTTCACTTTGTTCTCACCTGATCGTGTGCAGAGGGGTAATGGTTTTCTTCTCTGGAACTAAAGTTGTAAATGCTGACTCAGTATTTCCAACTAATTAAAGCTGCAGGCAGCATTGATCGGCCCCCTCGTTCCTGTGTGTGTCAGATGTAGACATTGGATGGGGGCCATCGTAGCTGCCACACAACATAAGAAACTGGACGAACGAGGAAAACGAGATCATCTACCTTGCCATGGGAGCTGCCTCTCATCTGTAAGGTATGTGCATTGTGTCTCCATTCATTATCAAAAGGGCGAAGATAAATATTTCAAAATATGTTGTAGAAAACTTTTCTGGGTGTGAAATCTATAGCGTATAAAAACACTGCTGTCTTTGATCCTCCACCTCATGCACATTAAAGGCAAATGAATGACAAACAACATTCTAAAGAGAAGCTTTTTGTGGCAACACAAGAACATTTCTGGCTCAGCTCCACAAATGGTGACTTGCACTGCGGTCTATTAAGGCCTTTGCGAGAAATCCTGCTGCACATCTGTTACCAACGTTACGGTAACCGGGGAGGCGGTGGGGTAGGCTGACGCAGAAGCACACCTCCGGCTTGGAAGGACACCAACAACCCGCCTGAGGAGAGACGCCAAAGCGCCAAGGACAGGCCGAACACACTGTCCCCTGCGTCCTCTACACTGGACACAAACTCCCCGGTGAATGTGACAGAAGATCCGTAAAAGCGACGGTGGTTAACGACATACAGACGCCTCTGTCCGGCGGAGCAGCTGCTAATACCAATAAGGTAAATAAAGTATTTAATAAATAAATAAATGCGGTGCTATTTAAAACGTGTCTTGTTTTGTACGTTAGTGTCCGCATGAGTATTCTCCTTAACTCAAATACAGAATGTCGTGTCGTCTTGTTCCCTTTTGTTTTTATTAGAACTGATCTTTTGAGCCAAGTTGATTTCCTTGCCATCATTGTTCTCTTCAAAAAAAAATAAAAAAATAAAATCACATTCCTTTAGGCTACTCCTCATCCTCTGACAGTGTTGCCATGGAAACACGGACATAAACATTAACAATAATAACATGTTGAAAACAAATGAAGCCTTGCTTTAGTTGTGTTTACAGTTGTGTTCCCTGTCATGTGGTGGAGAGACTTGACACAAACATGTACATGTATTGTCATTCCTAACACTTTGTGTCTTTCAGCTTGGACAAAAGAGATGGAGGTCGAGTTTCAAACTGACTCTGAAACAGATTTCAACATGTCAAACTCTCAGACTGACGATGGCTCCACAAACTCAGCAGAAGCCAAGAAAATGGAGCAGAGGACAAGTGAGAAGAAGTGCTGTAAGTAAACACCACATCTGGATTTAAATGAGTTTCTTCCTCATGACTGACTGCTTTTTTTGTTTGTTTTTTTGACGTCCACAGGTGCTTTTTTGTAATGCGAGACCTTGCGTTTTTCATTTGGGTATTCAATTCCCTAATTGTTTATAAGTCACCCTCCCACTGTTGCTGAAGCTCCAGCTTACTAAAGTTAAAAGGTCTTCACTCAAGGGGGCGATTCTCACTTTTTTTTAAAAAAGAGAAAGGAACGTACATTAAAGCCTGTGATATAAAAATGTCAAGCCGTTCCCTAACTGGTCTGAATAAAATTACTTTTCTCTCCTGGGAACTTTTTCCAGCTCATTTCTTAAAATGCTCCTTTCAAGCCCGTCCAACAAACTTGTCTAAAGGGCTACATGTATTTTTATTCACACATGGCCGTTACTGTGTTGCTTTAAGGTCATTTAAATTATGTATTTTGAAATAAGTACTGTCTCAAACTGTATATATGTATATAATATCTAAATGTTTGCTGTGCAGCGTGGGCCTCCCACATGACTAACTCTCCAACCATGATTGTAATGATCGGCCTGCCTGCAAGAGGGAAGACCTACATGTCAAAGAAACTCACACGGTACCTCAACTGGATCGGAGTCCCGACCAAAGGTAGTGTATTGTCCTCTCTGTAAATTAAAACCCGTTAAGTTCACTGCTCATATTTCCAATTACAACTGATTTGATCCTGTCTTCATTCTTTTGTTGCGACAGTAACTGTATTCTTTCCTTTTTAGCTGTTTTAATACAATACTTTATGTTTAAGTATATCTAAATAACAACCAGGGGAGGAGGAGTTGTTATGTGTGTCTAAAAATATGACCTGAAGTATTTGTAACCCCCAACAAGCAAGGTGGGGGCCAAGTTAATGTGTTTTATCCATTTTGCAGTGTTTAACTTGGGCGTGTACCGCAGAGAGGCCGTCAGAGCTTATAAATCCTACGATTTCTTCCGCCACGACAACGAAGAAGCCATGAAAATCAGGAAGTAAGTTGCACTTTTACTGTGGCGCTCATCGTGTGCTTTTGTACCTTCGTGAAACGAGGCATTCACATAACGCCTGCCTCACAGTGAAGGTGTATGTACTGTGTGAACGTGAGTGTGGTATTCTGCAGCTTTCACTGCTGCATCACAGTGAAACACAAACAGTGTATGTGCATGATAACGCTTCTCCAATCCTTATCAGTTTGTGCTCTGGTGCAGTTTTATTAAAAATCACTACTGTCACTATCACTCCAAATAGAGGAATGAAGGATATACAGTAGCTGTCACTTTCCCTCCTTGTCTTATCTGGTGGTCATGTTTGAAAGAGCACTTGCGTCACTATGATAAAATGTGACAAGTCTTTCGACAACCTCACCGCGCTAAATTCCGACCCACATACCAAGTTGCTGCTGTCCCTCTGCAGGTGACACCAGTGTCTAACCTTGATCAAACGGCTGCTGTGATAAATTCACTGCAGAGTCTGTTTTTCATTTTTGTCTCGTTCGTCTGGAATAGTTTGGTATGTCGTCCAAAATGTGACAAAAAAGTCATACTTTAGTATGTCGTCCAAAATTTGATATAAAAAGTCATGCTTTAAATGTCGTCCAAAATGTGACAAAAAAATCACACTTTGGTAGGTCGTCCAAAATGTGACAAAAAAGTCATACTTTAGTATGTCGTCCAAAATTTGATTTAAAAAAGTCGTACTTTAGTATGTCGTCCAAAATGTGACAAAAAAAATCACACTTTAGTAGGTCGTCCAAAATGTGACACAAAAGTCATACTTAAGTATGTCGTCCAAAATTTTATAAAAAATCTCACACTTTAGTATGTCGTCCAAAATGTGACAAAAAAATCACACTTTAGTAGGTCGTCCAAAATTTGATTTAAAAAAGTCATACTTTAGTATGTTGTCCAAAATGTGACATGTCATATTGTGACAAGTCATACTTAAGTATTTTGTCCAAAATGTGACAAAAAAGTCATACTTAAGTATTTCGTCCAAAATGTTATAAAAAACCCACACTCAAGTATGTCGTCCAAAATGTGACAAAAAATCACACTTTAGTAGGTCGTCCAACATTTGATTAAAAAAAGTCATACTTCAGTATTTCGTCCAAAATGTGACAACCAACTCGTACTTTAGTATGTTGTCCAACATTTTTATAAAAAAAAGTCACATTTTAGTATGTCGTCCAAAATGTGACAAAAAAGTCACACTTTAATATGTCTTCCAAAATTTTATTTAAAAAAAGTCACACTTTAGCATGTCGTCCAATATGTGACAAAAAAGTCATACTTTAGTATGTCGTCCAAAATTTCACAGAATGATAAACTATTCTGTGAAATCAGCTTTTTGGCAGAGTGACTTGAGAAGATTGATGCGTTTATGTTTGTAGCTGCAGACAGCAGCTGGTTAGCATGACAGGAGGAAGCAGCCAGCTTGGCTTTAACTGTAACAAAAACCCATGAATTAACCGGTTATTTGGCTTAGTAAATCTTTGTTTAAACTAAGCTCATGTGTCCTTACAAAGTATGTGAGGGGTATCAATCCTCTCTTCTCTTTATCAGCAAGAAAAAAAAATTGGTTATCCGGATTCCACACTAATGGCCGAACAGAACCATACATGTAGACCGGAAACCACAATCTACTGTAAATGAATGTGGATCATAGTGAATGAGGATTTTATTCCTGTTTTCTCTCTTTCTCTCCTGCAGACAGTGTGCTCTGGTAGCACTACAGGATGTGAAAGCTTACCTGACGGAGGAGGGAGGTCAGATCGCAGTGAGTTACTCTGTGCCTGTCCCTCTACCTCTGTGTGTGTGTGTGTGTATACCTGGTATTCCTTATGTTGCGGGGACCTACATCTGTTTACAGTCTTATTATGGGGACAAAAATCAAGTAATGTAATTGACTACTTTAAGGTGAAGACATGTTTTAAAGTTAGGCTGAAGTAGGTTAAGGTTGTGGTCAGGATGAGGCCAGTAGTAATTATGGTGAAGGTTCAAGTCTCCAGGAAATAAATGTAAGTCAATGCAATGTCCTCTGTCCTCTGAAGTCATGTGTGTGTGGGGGGGGGGATTAAGAGTGGGGAGGAGTGAGTGAGTGAGAAAATAAGTAGTTCATATAGATTGCAGTGTTTTGGTAAATACTAAAACGGTCATACAAACGTTGACACCCACGGTGCACTGCACATATTATAGTATATACTGTTCATACTGTATAAGAAGAAATGTTTGTGATCTTTTTTAACAGGTTTTTGATGCAACAAACACAACAAGAGAAAGACGAGACCTCATTCTAGCCTTTGTGAAGGAAAATGCATTCAAGGTAAGAGCGAGAAAAAAAAAGTGACTCTATTGTTTGCTGTGTTTGACGCTTTGTGTAAAAGCTCTGAAATCTGAATCTTAGGAACGCCTTGGGAGAATCCATTCAAATTTGGTACAAATATTCGCTTGGTCTCGAGCTTAACTGTTGTCTTATTAACATCAACATTTACTAGTTTAAAACTACATTTAATGAGCCGTGGTTTGACTGGAGGGTCCTCACGTTGTCATCCCTGCTACCTTTGTTTTGCTTTTGCACTGACTGACAGTGGTTTGCAGATATAAAGCTGTGTGCCAGGAAGAGGAAAGCATCAAAATAAGTTCACAAGCAAAAGGAATGAGAAAGGAAATGCTTTCAGTTTGCCTGTTGCCTGCTTTTATGATGGTATGATAGTGTGTCATGGAGTCAGTAGACATCAGTTTCATTTTCTTTTTTCTAACAGCTTTTCTTTGTGGAGTCGGTGTGTGATGACCCAGATGTCATTGCTGCTAATATTATGGTATGATCTCATGTTATACCACACCACCACACAGGAAGTCGGAGCCAATCCCCTGACTTCTCTTCTGGGTCAAACAACTCATTATCTATTAATATTCATACTACTATCTGCAGCGTTATGTAAGAACCTCTGCTCACTCACATTGCTTGCACATTTCGCTCACGTATGACAGGAAGTGAAGGTTTCCAGTCCTGACTACCCCGAGACACACAGGGAGAGAGTAATGGATGACTTTCTGAAACGAATCGAGTGCTACAAGGTCACATATCAACCGTTAGATTCTGATGACTATGACAAGTAAGAACTGATCAGATTTGGCTTTTTTTTTTTTAAATCAAACATTTTCAAGAATTGTACCTTGCAATTAAGAAAATGATCACTAGGTGGTGACAGTGAGCAAACTTCACCTATATGGTTTATTACCACCTGCAGGGACATGTCTTTTATCAAAGTGATAAACGTGGGTCGGCGTTTTCTGGTGAATCGGGTGCAGGACTACATACAGAGTAAGATCGTCTACTACCTCATGAACATCCACGTGCACTCTCACTCCATCTACGTGTGTCGGCACGGAGAGAGCAACCACAACATCGCAGGCCGAATCGGGGGAGATTCCGAACTCTCTCCCCGAGGGAAACAGGTATGATGTACTGTTCTTTTTTTTTCTAATCCTCATTTTATGAACCGCAAAAAGCCTCTTTCAACATCTGAACAATGACCTTGAAGACATTTCATTTCCCCTTTTGGCTCTGTCCACTGATGATTAAACTTAAGGCAGAGATGTAATTGAAAAAAACTTTGAAAGAACTTCCAGATGTAGAGAGATATAATGCATTTGAAATGATAATACAAACTGTATGTACACGTTGGGTCTGGTAGGCAGACACTCACCACATTTAAGTTCCAATTTCAAACGTTCCTCTCAGTTAGGGCCTGGTTCAAGAGAATGCTGAACTATCGTTGAATTATGCTGCCATAGGCCTAGACTACCCATTATTATTTATATTCTGATTTTTATTTTCTTTTTAATTACCCATGGCTGTTGGTTTCTGTCACATCCCAGTTTGCCCACGCACTGCGAGATTTCATCGAAGAGCACAAACTGTCCGATTTGAAAGTGTGGACGAGCCAACTGAGGAGTTCCATCCAGACGGCAGAGGAGCTGGGGGTTCCTTATGAACAGTGGAAGATACTCGATGAGATCGATGCGGTCAGTGCCCAAATCTAATTATCGCCTGCACTTTCACAGGAGCTCTGGTTTAGATATGCAGAGGCAAAACCATCAGTCATTTCAGCCAATTTAAGAATCAAAGTACTGTGTCTTTATCTTGTCTCTATCTAAGCTAACTCAAGTGTGTCTTTTTTAGAAATATTTTTAAGTCAGGTTTCTACTCCTGAACTGTCATTTTTAGTCAAATGTTTGTAGATAGTCAAATGTATATGTGTACATATATATATGACAGTAAACTTATTGTATCTTGTCTTTCATCCTTTTCCAGGGAGTGTGTGAGGAGATGACCTATGAGCTGATCAAGAAAACATTCCCTGAAGAGTTTGCTTTGAGGGAACAGGACAAGTACCATTATCGCTACCCAGGAGGAGAGGTAACCTGGCAAGCTCTGTCAATCGATCCTAAAGCTTTGCACACATGATTCTGTTACTCTAAGAAGTTATCAAAGTTCATCGTTAATGAATGTTTTTTTATTTATTTTTTATTGTTTAAACGTGTAAATATATCTGTTCTGGCTCAACAGTCCTACCAGGATCTTGTTCAGCGTCTGGAGCCTGTTATCATGGAGCTGGAGAGACAGGGCAATGTGTTGGTTATCTGCCACCAGGCTGTGATGCGCTGTTTGCTGGCTTACTTTCTGGACCAAAGTGCAGGTAGAAAAAGCACAAGACATGCACACAGTTGCACACTCACACGAGGTTACAAACATATACTGACGAGTGGTTTTGGTTTGTCTTTCGTCTCGCAGAAGATCTGCCATACATGAGATGTCCACTGCACACAGTGCTCAAGCTCACCCCCGTTGCATACGGTAGGTCCTCCTCTTTGATGTCGCTTGACTTTAAATAGATCTTTTCTTTTTGTTGAATTGAAATTTACTCTATTGTACTTCTAGGTTGTAAGGTGGAAAAGTTTTATCTTAATGTGGAGGCTGTAAACACGCACCGCGACCGGCATATTGTAAGTTTCTCCAACTTCAAATGAGAAAACATATTGTTGCATAAATGAAGTGCAGCCGCAAGTGTTTTTTTGTGTTGCAAAATCCTTAACTTGCACATAAATAATTCAGAAATGAATCAGCAAATAACATTTAATCCACAGTCCAACAGGCTCTGGTTTGTCATGTAGTTCAATGCAGTTGAGTTGCAATCACACTTCATCCCCTGTATGTGCGGCCTTGCTTCTTTAACTCCCTGGCTGCAGTCCAACAGTCTCCTAACGAAAGACTCAATGAAGCTGTGATGAGGATTGATCTGGTTCTCTAAATGCGTTGGAAAGGCGCTTCACAGCTTCCTTTTAAATTGCCATGGGTGCTTATTCCATCCCTTATCAAAGGAAAGTTGATAGCGGTGCCTTACAAATCCTTGCAGCAGGAATATATAAAGCATCAAGAACACGAGCAGGACAAGCAAAGATACTAGCTGGGATTGGCTCCAGTCCTTAAAGCAGTGAAAGAAGAATTAATTGTGAATTATTATTAACATTTGTTTTGTAATAAGACCAAACTGAATACATTTTTTGCAGGAAATGACGTTTACATCGTCATCCCATAATTTGAGTGTTGTCATGTTTCATGCCTTTATCGTAAATAAATGTTTCATTAGTCACAGATGATGACGGGCTTGACTTTATTATTAATTATTTTGAGAAATTAAAAAATGACAGTGCAGTCACATAGAGTGGGAAACTATCCTCAATTTGACAACCATTTTGTTTCAGATTTGTAATGGGCCCTTTGAACAGCAGCTCTGTTGACATGTTTTAGTGGGAAGAGCCCAGGTGGGTAACACTTTATAATAAGTACACACTATTAGCCGAGCTTTAATAAATATTGAATTCATCACTCATAACGCATGAACACTCATTAGAACGTAGTTTATAAACACAGTTATAAATGTTTTACTCATCCCATCAGCTGAGGAACAGTGTCCAAACAGCTGCTGTACTCAAGCAGCCAATCAGCATCCACGCTCAGTACATGTCATCACTTCAGCACATGAGTGAAACATTTATAACTGCGTTTATAAACTACATACTAATGAGTATTCATGCGTCATAAATGATGAATTCAATATTTATTAATGCTTAACTAATGCTAATACTGTTTACTTATTATAAAGTGTTGGTAACTGATCACATTAACAGTTTATGTAAGTCAGGAAAGTGCAACAGTGAACCAGATTGCACCCTGAAACTGAAGAAGATAAATGGACCTTAGACATCATTCATTTGATCATTGACACCTGTGATATTATTAACGTCAAGATGTCCGCTGTCCAAAAAAATTAACCATTTATTTCAATTCCAACCAACCCAGTAATATTTTCACCATGTTTTCCACTATAGGGCTGTGTGTTGGCAAGAACCTGGCGATACGATACATATACCGAAAAACAACTCTCAATAAAAATTAAGGTTAATCTAAGGTTAAGGTTTGTTGTTTATTTGCAAACAGAGGCTGAAAAATACAACATCAAACCACTGTCAGGAATATTTCCCATGTATGAACACAGAGCATCCAATGCAATCCATCTTTATTTATGAAGTACTTTAACAACAACAACAGCTGAAATAAAATGCTGTACACCAGAGATAAATAAAACAAATAAAATATAGAAATGTGTGACCTAATAGAACTAGGGCAATAAAACAGTGCATGAAATAATCAATGCAGTATCACGCCATAAAATATTGTGATGTTTCTGTTTTCTTCTTTGCACAGGGGTTAAGATGCAACAGCTACAAACAGCTTTGTAGTTTCAATAGACATCACGTTATTATGAAGAATAGGCTAAGTACACCGTGAATAACTTTCCCCATGAACTTTGTCTCTGTTTTTGTCTCTTTTCCTGATGACGTTCTCCAGCGAGGTTAAGGAACAAACTATAGGCCGGACTGTACGACGACAGCCTCTTGCTTATATCCCTGTTGTGACATGTGCCTTTTATATACATATGGCTTAAGCTGTGAATGAATGAATGAATGAATGAGACATTAATTTAATTTTCTACCCCCCGATTGAAGCAATGGCTGTTCCTGTTCCCTCGCTTGGCTGACCATCGCTCTGACTGCATTTAAATGTTATGCACAGATATAATGTATGTATGAAAAGCTCCTTTATTTGAGCTGTTGATTCAAGTTTTATTTTTTTTAATCTTTTATTTGACCTTTTTTTCTGTGGAGAGCTGGTCTGCTTGGTTGTGTCTGGTCAGGTTGCACCCTTAACACCTGTGGTGTTTTATTCATCTCCTACCAGGCTAAAATTCCATGGGACTCTGCTCTCATGCTTCGGAGGAATAGTTACACTCCCCTGTCCAGTCATGACCAGCTCAGGCGTCCCAGGCTCTACAGTGCGGGTAACCCTCCTTGGCTGCCGCTTGCCCACACCACAGCAGGTCTGATGCCAGAGGAACGGCTAAGCCAAGTTAGTAAAAGAGTTCCAGGCTCCCCCTTTAAATTAGTCACCGTCAACTCTAATCAGTCACCTCCCACCACGGTTGTAACACTGTGTCTGGCCTCATTCCCTCGCCTCAGTCTTGGATCTTCTCTATGATTAAGTGTCTTGTGTTGAACCTGACGTCCATTGGAACTCATCTCTGTCTGTCTGTGTCTCTCTCGTGGGCATGTGTTTGAGTCTGAGGTAGTTGCTCGTTTCTCTTGATATTATGCCTGTCAGGTGTTTGTCTTGCATGACTTCTGCTTCACCACTGGTCTGCCTCCAGAGGTTCTGAATACGCAGAACAGCATGTTTATCTATCTTATTCCCTGAGGGTCGCCTTAAAAGTTAATTGATGGAATATAAACGACAAACAGACATTTAAATGACACACATAAGTGATATTATAAGGTCCACTGTGTAAATTTTAGGAGGGTTTATTGTCAGAAATTGAATGTTGTATGTTTGTATCATCTTGTTTGTTTTTTTTGTAGCCTTAGAATAAGCCTTATATATGTACAGTAGGCAAGGACTAAACTTTAGAGAGGCCTCCATCTTGCTCTGTCATGTTCCTGCTAAATGGACACTTTTTCAGGTGGAAGCTTGGCATGCAAATGTCGCAGCAGAGAAAGTGGAGGAGTAAAAAGTGTTTACATCCAGAGTTCCCTGGTGGGCTTTGGAAAAGGGAGGAGTGAACAGTGTAGCCTTCCATTTGTTGCATTCTGCAGTCTCTCCATTAGATGTCACTAATTCTTACACACTGGACCTTCAAGGAAAATAAATACACAATGTCAGATTTGAAACCTACCAAAAAGTGTTCAAATTCAAACATGCATATGTGTGCTGTTGTATTTGTTGGCCTTGCCTTGTGGGCATAGTGCTTCAGCCCATCTCCTCCGCATTTCTATCTCTTTCTCTCCACTTTCTCCAAACCTCTCTTATAGCCGCGGATAGGAAGCAGATGTCTGTGAGTATTTTGGAGACTTTGCACAGCCAACGCTTTATTTTTCTTTCCCGTCAATTCAACCCATGTCATGGTAACCCACGTCAATATATGTTATCACAGTGGTGTCTTTTTATGGGTTTTTCCTCTAACCTAATATAATCTTTGCTCAGTGTAAGCAGTTGTTGACTTTACTTCATCTCAACATCTTGCCAAGAACTCACCTTCACACATGGATTCTTTGGTTGTTCATTAAATGGCTGCGAAAGTAAACATGCCTTCATGAAACTCTCTGATCAATGTATTTGCTAAGTAATTTAAAATGGTTGTATAATGGCAAAAACCCAACTGCGCACACGTGCAATTACACTAATCCTAGGCTGTTTCAGTATTGATTAAGGTGAAGCAAGATCATGACTTGCAGCCAATCAAACAGGGACAGAATGTGCTAACAAATCGACTCCACTCTTCTGGCTGTTTTACCACACTTGATGTAATGACCTAATTTTTCAAATTGGCAGTTGAGGAAGCTATTAGTCTCCTAGAATAGCATCTGCTGCTGTGTGACATTAATTTGAGAGAGTCATTGACTTTTTTTTTCTTTTCTTAAAGGAGTCCATGTGCGAAGGAATCGACTTTGACAGCCCCGAGGAAACTAGTGGCTATGTCTGCTTCTGAATGAAGATGAGAGCCTCTTTCCTCTTTGTGCGATCGATGTTGGTATAGACATTTTGGGTACAATCATCAATCAGACAATAGAAATGAGGCAACACGGAACCAAAATCCGCTTTGTTCCTGTTTATCTCAAGCTCCTGTTTGTATTGCATGTTGAGGCTTTGAAGTGGAGTCTTTATCTTTAGTGTCATAAACTCTTCTGCATGTGATCGACAAGAAATCAATCAATCAACTGACAAAACTGTTTGCAAATCTGGCAACTAATCCTCATTGTGTTGTAAACAATATAAAGCCTCACTGACAATTAAATATATAGGATAGTTGCTCTGTATGCCTCTGAATATGCCAGGAATAAGTTATACATCATTATTATTAGTAGTAGTAGTAGTAGTATTAAAATACAGCTTTACTATTGCAGACCATGTTATAAAGTTGATACTGAAAAAAATATCAAATTAGTTTGTATTATGTAAAATGACCAACCATTTAGAGCCACCATTTGTCTTCATATAATTTTTTTAAGACACAACAGATCTGAAAGAGATTATAGAAAACATTGTTGAATCTCATCCTTCTGTTATGGGAGCCTTTTTGTATGATTAACCAAAAAAAAAAAAAAAAGAAGCACAGCACATTGCACCACACAGCAGTCGGTAAACGGATACTTTCCTGTCACAAGCACAAGTTGCTCAAAAAGCTAATTTAATTGCTAACTTTAAGTATTGAGCTGCAAGTGTTAATCTTATTCACGCCAAAAGGGGGTTTTGTGCAACCAGAATATAACATGCATGTTGGATATTTATTGCTACTTTTGTTGAAACTGGTTCATGCAAATGTATCTTTTTCTCAATCAATTCTCGAAATCAGCCATTGTATTTTATAATGGACATGTTTGATTTTAATGAATATGTGAAGTTATTGCCTTGATGAAAGCAGCTCACTGTGTGCCTTTTTAGCAGACAATGAAAGTGAAGGGTTTTTTTTGAAGAAAGATGACAAATTATTCTGTGTATCCAAATCTTTTACTTTTTTTTCTTTTTGCTTTCTTTTGATTGTCACTGTTTAAATAAAAAATATTTCAACATTATAAAGAAACTGACTTAAATTGAATATATATATATATTTGAACCTTATATGTTATAGCATAGATTTGTCTATAACTGAAGAGGAAAATCACTCAAAACTATCAGTTAAAGTGTAATTATAACATGAAGGAAAATAATAATTAAATAGGTGCATCTGAAATTGCAGTAGGAAACAAGTGTGCTGTAATAACTGACCCTGTTACACTGTTTTCATTATTCATATTATATATTATATATCACACATTTCAAACTAATCAAAGCAAATTGTACGTGTTTTACATGTGACAGAAACGTATGGCATTAAAGTATGCAATCAAAGCGCTTTTGGTAAACACTGTAAATAGAAATGTAGAAATACCGTACTTTTTAGCATGGTACTACTTCGAGTATTGCAGTTCATTTCATGTATGCAGTTTTATTTGGCTTTCATGAACAACGCAATTTTCCAATGAATAAGTAAAGAAAACATCCACGAATAACAGACAAAAACTGGGTATTGATAGGGTTTCTTTCAGACCATATACAGCAGGGATTCTCAAAGTTTTGATACCTGAGGGCCAATTTAGGAACCCAGCGTTGGACTGAGGGCTGCCAAAGGAAAAAAAAACAGGAAAAAAAAAACAGGAAGAAATCCCATTTGTAATCATTTTAATGACCAGATTGCAGTTCTACAGTTTACACTTATTGGTCTGTACCCGGTAATGGCCAATAAACATTTAACAACATTAGTACCTCCTGGATTAAAACTATCAACTGCAATTCATTGCGGGCCGCCAGAAATGTTTCTGCGGCCCACCATTGGCCCCCGGGCCGCACTTTGAGAACCAATGATTTACAGTCATGAACATAAAACTTTCCATATAAAACACAAGAAACACAGTCTTTTTCTAGATCTCTGAATTATCTTGAGTAAATTCAATTTGATCCCATATATAACTTCAAAGTGATATTGTGTTCAATCAGAAAAAGAACTTATGCATGATTCGCAAAAAATAAATTAAAGCTGCAAGCAGCGTTACGTGAGCTCTCACAGCCGCCACCCTGCCAGCAGGTGGCACTATTCTCATGACTCTGAGTTTTAATGTGCTGGTGTTTTCTGGCCGGGTGTCTTGTGTTTGGTATGATGTTTTGGAGCCAATTGGTCCATGTATGACGAAGTTGCGGCATGCTTCCTGTTTCGTGGCGAATGGTCTAAATTCAGCAAAAATCCTATGCCTGCAGTGACCATGCAAGATATTTTGATAACTTTTCTTTGTTTTATGTGTCAAGTCCAAATGACGCATTTCACGTGTTCACGAGTACATTCATTTACGTGCACATCGCCTAAAAGGACGCAAAATTCAAAATGGCCGTTGAGTTGAGGCCATGGTCCTGATGGAGATTTTTGTTCACCTTGGCCTGTGACATGTTTACACCAAGTTTTGAGGAATTTGGTGCCACTTATTCCGGCCTTGTGTTACCGGGTTTCACCTTTTGGTGGCGCTACTGAGTCATTTTATTGAGTATTTCCCTTATTTTATAAAGAAAATTTCGCCACTTCTGATTTGTGTGCCAATTTTCTTCGTCCGTTTGCATCAACGTTTAGTACGTAAAAAATACAATGGTCCAGGAGAAAAACAAAGAAATTACAGTTCGAAATTGATTTGGAGATTGTAGAAAATGGATGGATTAGACGTAAAGTTAAAAAATTCCTACTATGGAGTTTACGGCACAACAGTGCTGACGTCATGACGTAAGTGACGCTCCGCACGTCAGCGGTCTCTCAGTAGTGTTTATTGTTTGAGGCAGGCTGCAGTGAGCAGAAGGTAAGAAAGAAAAACAACTTAACCTGTTGTTATAATACACCGTGTCCTAGTTGGCTTGTAGGTTTGTCACCGGACAAACTGTGGACATTATCGATACGAACGAGAATCGCCTGAAAAAGAACAATTAATCACAAGTTAAAGGTTGAGCTAGCATGCTAAAGCTAGCAGATGATATACAACAAAGTCGTTAGCTTTGTTCATTTGTGTCTGAATTTATGGGCTGATGTATTTTCTTTCATACTTTTCCACAGGACGTGCCAGTGACACTGTTTTCTATATGTTGAGTTAAATGCTAAGTGGCTCCATGTAACTCTGTGAAGGTTCAATCGTAGCCTGCTATCAGTGCGTGTCACTGCGGAGTTAACTACCAGAACAAAGAAAATGTCACTGTCATGTGTTTTATTCTGCTGACTCTCCCCGTCAGTACGTTAAGTGTTGTACTTGCTCTGTTTACAATGCAGTGCTGTAATGTAACGGTCAGCACAAAGAAGGACGTTTAACGTACGGACGCACTGCCAAGTACAGTTAGCCTGTAGCTAATGAAGCTCATCGCGACATAATTAAGCAGCTTAACCACGAGCAATATAGTTGTACACCTTTAACCATGTGCAATTATTTAGCTGTCAACATTTAGGCATAACCAATATTAGTTTGAATGTAAAATTAGCATACACACTGTCGTTGACTCCTCCCATAGTTGGTCGGTTAAATGTCCGACTCGTTATGCTGCAGGTATCGATTATTTTCGTAATCTTTTAAACTGTCTCTTAAGAGTACTCGTTTGCTCCATAAATTGTCAGAACATGTAGGTCAGTGTTTCTTAAAGCTGGAAATGATGATGTTCTCAAATGTCTTTTTTTATCCACAAACCAAAAAGTATTGAGTTTAAATGATATCTTTAATATATGGAACAAAGAAACCAGAAACGATTTCCATTTAAGAAGCAGAACAATCTGAAAACGTGTTTTAATTATTGAAAAAAAAACAAAAAAACACTCCAACCAATGAATTGATTATCAAAATAGTTGACGTAATCCATTAATTGAACATTCATTGCAGCCCTACACAGCATTATGAACTTCTACATCATTTTATATCTATTGGTTTATTTTCTTGCAAATTGTTTCCCATTTGAATTAATAGAGACAACTTTGGCATCACCGCCTCCTTTTTCTCTTTGCTTTGCAAACCTGAGCCATCTCACGATTATCCAGGTCTTTTTCTCCTTCTCATTCCTCAGCTGCTCTTCTGTCTGTTTTTTTCTTGTTGAGTGTTTGTTGACAGTTGGCATCTGTGATGTTACATTACTAGTAGTTCTGACAGTTAAACATGCTTCAATTTGAAGCAACACACTGGGCAAGTCTCAAATGCTGCATTTGAATTGTTTTCCATTTTTAACTAGAAGCACTCGGGAGAGCGCAGACCTCCGCCAGCACAGCTCAGCACCGCACAAAATAGCGATAAAAATAATTATAGCGTCTACTCACTTGTTTTGGGTCCATTGCGGACTTGTCCTGAAAATTTCAGCCAAATCTGTCCACGACTTTTAGAGTTATCTTGCCCACAGACAGTTATTGTTATGCTAAACAGTTCACCTAAACAGTAAAGAAATGTGTATTGCAAATCAAATTGCACTCACTTTAATCGTTCAGCCCAAGTTACTGCATCACCATAGCTATATCTACTCCAGATTTAGCCAACAAAACCTGCACTCAGAGGTGTCAGGTTTGTGTAATCATGCTGTTAGAATGTCAGTGTCATTATCAACAGATCTTTTCTCTGTCTATTTGTGTTAAGAACTGTGCATGTTATGTATGAAATACAGGCAAGACGCCTGGGCTCAAAAATAGACCCGTGACTCACATGAACACTCATCTGTTAACATGGGTGCTGAGATGAAAACACAGCCGCAAAACACACGTACGACACATCCAGTGGGAACCAGGCCTTTCACTCCTTTTAATTGTCCTTAGTCTATAGTCAATAGTCATATGAAGCTTTGTCTTGCAGGTAGGATGTTGAGGCTTCGCTGTAAGACCAAAAATGGGAGCCACATAATGCAGGGTCTGACTCACCAGTCCTGTGTCCAAGAGCTGAAGAGTAAGGTGGAGGAGCTGACTGGTATCCCCTGTGATGTGCAGAAAATTATGGTTGGATACCCACCATCCAGCCTTGATCTTCGAAACGGAGATGCTCACCTCAAGGATTACCCAATCAAATCAGGTATGCTGTCAAAATGGATAATGTGGACCAAGTTCACATCATTAATCCTTTTCTTATTACTTGAATTACATGTTTGAAGTTAAATGTACTTGAATTTTAAAGCTGCTGTTGAATTTACCCCAGACATTTCTTATGTGTATATGATTCAAATGAACAGGATAACATTAACCCTCTCTATTTGGTCTCCACTGATGTGTCATTCTCCACAGGAGACACACTCATTGTTGAGGAAGAGAAAAACAAACCAAAGCCTCAGGATCATCCTACTGTGAAGAAACCACTGCTCCTGGAAGCCTCACCTATGCTGGCACGTCGTGTGGTCCCAGCTGACAACTCCTGCCTCTTCACCAGTGTTTATTATGTGGTGGAAGGTGGCGTATATGACCCTGCCTGCGCTCCTGAGATGCGGAGCCTCATTGGCCAGATTGTGTCCAGTGACCCCACAGCTTATTGTGAAGCCGTGCTGGGAAAGACCAACGAGGAGTACTGCTCCTGGATAAAGCGTGACGACACCTGGGGCGGAGCCATCGAGGTGTCCATCTTGTCCAAGTTTTACCAGTGTGAGATCTGTGTGGTGGACACTCAGACAGTCAGAGTGGATCGATTTGGAGAGGATGCTGGCTACCACAAACGTGTGCTCCTCATCTACGACGGTATCCACTATGATCCTCTGCAGAAAGAAATCCCCGACTCTGATGTTCCGCCCCAGACTATCTTCTCAACGACAGACGACGTCATTCTGGCCCAGGCCCTCGAGCTGGCAGACGAGGCTCGCCGCAAGCGGCAGTTCACGGACGTAAACCGCTTTGCATTGCGCTGCATGGTGTGTCAGATGGGCCTGGTGGGACAAAAGGAAGCTAGAGAGCATGCCAAGGAGACAGGTCACACTAATTTTGGGGAAGTATGAACGTGTTTTTTTTTTGTTTTTTTATCCTTTATTTCCCCTTCACAAATAGAACCACCACCAAACATGTGCCCCATGTCTGGCAACTGTGTCAGTCTGTATGTCTGTCTGCTTGTGTGATCCTCTACCTCATATTGTCCAGCGACATCTATGGAGAATCTGCAGACACTGTGTTCAGCCTCTAACCTGTTCAGTATTACTTTTTAACTGGAGTCAGTTCTCAAAGTCAGAAATGCTTCTGCTGTGCTCTGATGTCATTAGACCATTACACATTAGTTTAGGGGTGGATGCCACAATTTGTTTCAATGTTTCATCAAAATATGCAAACAATTCACAGGATTTGTTTGATTCTGAGATTTTACTCAATGGTTGGATTGTACCCATTAAACCCCACAATCTGGCTCTGCAAAGACTTTAAAACACCCTCTGATAATTATTTGTACTTTGATGTGTCCCTACTCACCATTGTCTTAATTGAAGAACACCATGTTTGACTGTTATACATCTTGATCACAAAGCATGTTTATTATTATTATTATTATTATTATTATTATTATTATTATTATTTCCCTTCCAAACAGATTATTTGATAAACCTGAGATGTCTGAAGTGTTTAGCACAGTTGGACTGTGTTCCCGCTAAGATGGAGTCATCTCTATTTCATATCTTCTATTTTAAACCTCACCTTGAAAATGTCCATGCAGTGGCCAGTGAGACTGAGGTTATGCAATGTGAAATACAATATTATATTATAAACTGTAATCCAAAATTACATACATGGGTCTTTTTTCCCCATTTATTTAAAGTTGTATTTTGTGCTCATTTCAAACTGAACAAAAAATTTCAAGTAATATTTATATGACGGTGCTAAAAACAACGCATGGAAAAAAAAAATATCACTTTGAATTTCTTCATTGGTACGAGAGTTTTTAAGGAGTGTTGTTTTTTCCCCCCAACTTATTTGTGAAAGTTTCGGGTGAGAAATTTGAGGAGATAGTTCTCTGATTGTGTTGTTTTTCCTTGAAACTCAAATTTAATTCTCCAGAACCAGGTCAGCAATTTTCAGGATGTGAGTTTGACGATGGAGAACTGAATTTGAGACTTTTTTTTTTTTTTTTTTTTAATATACAAATGATTTTTCTGGTTCAGATTTTAGACGAGGTGTTGGGATTAAAGTAAAAGCATAGCCAAAATGTCGAATTACTCATTATGATTGTTCTCCTTACTCTGTTATTTTGTGGGAGGGGTTTCTTTTATTTCACTAGTAACACTGAATCACTCAGCTTGCATACAAGTGAAAAATGGCTTTGTGGTCTTTTGTAATTAAAGTTCTCATGACTCTTGAAGCTCAATATCAGTGAATGTTGCATACAAAGCACTACAGAACAACTGGATTTACTTGATTTTTTTTCAGTGTTGTGTCACAATTAAAGGTCATAGCCAATTGTATTGGATATCTGTCATTTTGTATCAACAATTTTAATTTGCATGGCAATTTTTTGTTTCATATTTTTAGTGAGACAGTTGGATGAAAATTATTTTTTCTCCATATGATTGTGTTTGAACAACTCGCATGAAGACAGTCAACAGTCATTTTCAAATGAATACAGAAACCTAACGGCAGGCAATCACATGAAATGTATGCTATTTATTAAAACAACGCAACGTTTGGTACTAATGTGTATTTATAACTCATATTGAACCAAAAAAGTCATACTATAGTATGTCGGCAAAATTTGACAAAAAAGTCATACTATAGTATGTCGTCCAAAGTTTGACAAAAAAGTATTTGGTAAGTATGTCGTCCAAAATTTGACAAAAAAGTCAAACAATAGTTTGTTGTCCAAGTTTTGACAAAAAACTCATTGGTTAGTATGTCGTCCAAAATTTGACAAAAAAGTAATACCAAAGTATGTCGTCCAAAATTTGACTAAAAATTCATACTATAGCATGTCGTCCAAAATTTGACAAAAAATGCATAGGTTAGTATCTTGTCCAAATTTTGAGAAAAAAGTCATACTATAGTATGTTGTCCAAAATTTGAGAAAAAAGTCATACTATAGTATGTCCTCCAAAATTTGAGAAAAAGTCATACTATAGTATGTTGTCCAAAATTTGACAAAAAAGTAATTGGTTAGTATGTCGTCCAAAATTTGACAAAAAAGTCAAACAATAGTATGTTGTCCAAGATTTGACAAAAAAGTCATTGGTTAGTATGTCGTCCATAATTTGACAAAAAAGTAATACCAAAGTATGTCGTCCAAAATTTGACTAAAAATTCATACTATAGCATGTCGTCCAAAATTTGACAAAAAATGCATAGGTTAGTATCTTGTCCAAATTTTGAGAAAAAAGTCATACTATAGTATGTTGTCCAAAATTTGAGAAAAAAGTCATACTATAGTATGTCCTCCAAAATTTGAGAAAAAGTCATACTATAGTATGTTGTCCAAAATCTGACCAAAAAAGTAATAGATTAGTATGTCGTCCAAAATTTGACAAAAACTTAATAATAGGTTAGCATGTCGTCAAATATTTGACAAGAAATTCATAGGTTAGCATGATGTGAAAATACTATACTATTTCGTCCAAAATCAAAAAAAAAAAAAAAATGTATGCGCAAAACGTGACAAAACGTCATACTATACTATGTCATCGACCTCAATGTCATACTACACTATTTTGTCCAAAATCTGACTTTTTTTTTTTTTTTTTAAATTTGGTCCAAAATTTGACAAAAAGGTCATCCTATACTATGTCGTCCAAAATCTGATAATTCTTTTGAAATTTTCTTTTTTAGCCTAAAATGTGACCAAAAAGTCATACTATACTATGTCATCGACCTCAATGTCATACTACACTATTTCGTCCAAAATCTGACCATTTATTTGAAAAAAAATTTTGTCCAAATTTGGACAAAAAGGTCATACTATACTATGTTGTCCAAAATCTGATAATTTTTTTGTAAACATTTTTTTAGCCTAAAATGTCACCAAAACGTCATACTATACTGTGTCATCGACCTCAATGTCATACTACACTATTTTGTCCAAAATCTGACCATTTATTTGAAAAAAACATTTGGTCCAAAAATTGACAAAAAGGTCATACTATACTATGTCGTCCAAAATCTGTTCATTTTTTTGAAATTTTCTTCATTAGCCCAAAACGTGACAAAACGTCATACTATACTATGTCATCGACCTCAATGTCATACTACACTATTTCGTCCAAAATCTGACCTTTTTTTGAAAAAAAACAATTGGTCCAAAATTTGACAAAAAGGTCATACTTTACTATGTCGTTCACAATCTGATCATTTTTTTGAAATGTTATTTTTTAGCCTAAAATGTGACCAAAACGTCATACTATACTATGTCATCGACCTCAATGTCATACTACACTATTTTGTCCAAAATCTGACCATTTATTTGAAAAAAAAATTTTGGTCCAAAATTTGACAAAAAGGTCATACTATACTATGTCGTCCAAAATCTGATAATTTTTTTGAAATGTTATTTTTTAGCCCAAAATGTGACCAAAACGTCATACTATACTATGTCATCGACCTCAATGTCATACTACACTATTTTGTCCAAAATCTGACCATTTATTTGAAAAAAACATTTGGTCAAAAAATTGACAAAAAGGTCATACTATACTATGTCGTCCAAAATCTGTTCATTTTTTGGAAATTTTCTTCTTTAGCGCAAAACGTGAAAAAACGTCATACTATACTATGTCATCGACCTCAATGTCATACTACACTATTTCGTCCAAAATCTGACCATTTATTTGAAAAAAACATTTGGTCCAAAAATTGACAAAAAGGTCATACTATACTATGTTGTCCAAAATCTGATAATTTTTTTGTAAACATTTTTTTAGCCTAAAATGTCACCAAAACGTCATACTATACTGTGTCATCGACCTCAATGTCATACTACACTATTTTGTCCAAAATCTGACCATTTATTTGAAAAAAACATTTGGTCCAAAAATTGACAAAAAGGTCATACTATACTATGTCGTCCAAAATCTGTTCATTTTTTTGAAATTTTCTTCATTAGCCCAAAACGTGACAAAACGTCATACTATACTATGTCATCGACCTCAATGTCATACTACACTATTTCGTCCAAAATCTGACCTTTTTTTGAAAAAAAACAATTGGTCCAAAATTTGACAAAAAGGTCATACTTTACTATGTCGTTCACAATCTGATCATTTTTTTGAAATGTTATTTTTTAGCCTAAAATGTGACCAAAACGTCATACTATACTATGTCATCGACCTCAATGTCATACTACACTATTTTGTCCAAAATCTGACCATTTATTTGAAAAAAAAATTTTGGTCCAAAATTTGACAAAAAGGTCATACTATACTATGTCGTCCAAAATCTGATAATTTTTTTGAAATGTTATTTTTTAGCCCAAAATGTGACCAAAACGTCATACTATACTATGTCATCGACCTCAATGTCATACTACACTATTTTGTCCAAAATCTGACCATTTATTTGAAAAAAACATTTGGTCAAAAAATTGACAAAAAGGTCATACTATACTATGTCGTCCAAAATCTGTTCATTTTTTGGAAATTTTCTTCTTTAGCCCAAAACGTGAAAAAACGTCATACTATACTATGTCATCGACCTCAATGTCATACTACACTATTTCGTCCAAAATCTGACCATTTATTTGAAAAAAACATTTGGTCCAAAAATTGACAAAAAGGTCATACTATACTATGTCGTCCAAAATCTGATAATTTTTTTGAAATTTTCTTCTTTAGCCCAAAACGTGACAAAACGTCATACTATACTATGTCATCGACCTCAATGTCATACTACACTATTTCGTCCAAAATCTGACCATTTATTTGAAAAAAACATAATTTTTATGAAATGTTATTTTTTAGCCCAAAATGTGACCAAAACGTCATACTATACTATGTCATCGACCTCAATGTCATACTACACTATTTTGTCCAAAATCTGACCATTTATTTGAAAAAAAATTTTTGTCCAAAATTGGACAAAAAGGTCATACTATACTATGTCGTCCAAAATCTGATAATTTTTTTGAAATGTTATTTTTTAGCCCAAAATGTGACCAAAACGTCATACTATACTATGTCATCGACCTCAATGTCATACTACACTATTTCGTCCAAAATCTGACCATTTATTTGAAAAAAACATTTGGTCCAAAAAATTGACAAAAAGGTCATACTATACTATGTCGTCCAAAATCTGTTCATTTTTTGGAAATTTTCTTCTTTAGCCCAAAACGTGAAAAAACGTCATACTATACTATGTCATCGACCTCAATGTCATACTACACTATTTCGTCCAAAATCTGACCATTTATTTGAAAAAAACATTTGGTCCAAAAAATTGACAAAAAGGTCATACTATACTATGTCGTCCAAAATCTGATAATTTTTATGAAATGTTCTTTTTTAGCCCAAAATGTGACCAAAACGTCATACTATACTATGTCATCGACCTCAGTGTCATACTACACTATTTCGTCCAAAATCTGACCATTTATTTGATAAAAACATTTGGTCCAAAAATTGACAAAAAGGTCATACTATACTATGTCGTCCAAAATCTGATAATTTTTTTGAAATGTTCTTTTTTAGCCCAAAAAGTGACAAAACGTCATACTATACTATGTCATCGACCTCAATGTCATACTACACAATTTCATCCAAAATCAGACCATTTTTTTGAAAAAAAACAATTGGTCCAAAATTTGACAAAAAGGTCATACTATACTATGTCGTTCACAATCTGATAATTTTTTTGAAATGTTCTTTTTTAGCCTAAAATGTGACCAAAACGTCATACTATACTATGTCATCGACCTCAATGTCATACTACACTATTTCGTCCAAAATCTGACCATTTATCTGAAAAAAAATTTTTGATCCAAAATTTGACAAAAAGGTCATACTATATACTATGTCGTCCAAAATCTGATAATTTTTTTGAAATGTTCTTTTTTAGCCTAAAATGTGACCACAACGTCATACTATACTATGTCATCGACCTCAATGTCATACTACACTATTTTGTCCAAAATCTGACCATTTATTTGAAAAAAAAATTTTGTCCAAAATTGGACAAAAAGGTCATACTATACTATGTCGTCCAAAATCTGATAATTTTTTTGAAATGTTATTTTTTAGCCCAAAATGTGACCAAAACGTCATACTATACTATGTCATCGACCTCAATGTCATACTACACTATTTCGTCCAAAATCTGACCATTTATTTGAAAAAAACATTTGGTCCAAAAAATTGACAAAAAGGTCATACTATACTATGTCGTCCAAAATCTGATAATTTTTATGAAATGTTATTTTTTAGCCCAAAATGTGACCAAAACGTCATACTATACTATGTCATCGACCTCAGTGTCATACTACACTATTTCGTCCAAAATCTGACCATTTATTTGATAAAAACATTTGGTCCAAAAATTGACAAAAAGGTCATACTATACTATGTCGTCCAAAATCTGATAATTTTTTTTAAATGTTATTTTTTAGCCCAAAACGTGACAAAACGTCATACTATACTATGTCATCGACCTCAATGTCATACTACACTATTTCATCCAAAATCAGACCATTTTTAAAAAAAAAAACAATTGGTCCAAAATTTGACAAAAAGGTCATACTATACTATGTCGTTCACAATCTGATAATTTTTTTGAAATGTTCTTTTTTAGCCTAAAATGTGACCAAAACGTCATACTATACTATGTCATCGACCTCAATGTCATACGACACTATTTCGTCCAAAATCTGACCATTTATTTGAAAAAAAAATTTTGGTCCAAAATTTGACAAAAAGGTCATACTATACTATGTCGTCCAAAATCTGATAATTTTTTTGAAATGTTCTTTTTTAGCCTAAAATGTGACCACAACGTCATACTATACTATGTCATCGACCTCAATGTCATACTACACTATTTTGTCCAAAATCTGACCATTTATTTGAAAAAAAATTTGGGTCCAAAATTTGACAAAAAGGTCATACTATACTATGTCGTCCAAAATCTGATAATTTTTTTGAAATGTTATTTTTTAGCCCAAAATGTGACTAAAACGTCATACTATACTATGTCATCGACTTCAATGTCATACTACACTATTTTGTCCAAAATCTGACCATTTATTTGAAAAAAAAATTTTGGTCCAAAATTTGACAAAAAGGTCATACTATACTATGTCATCGACCTCAGTGTCATACTACACTATTTCGTCCAAAATCTGACCATTTATTTGAAAAAAACATTTGGTCCAAAAAATTGACAAAAAGGTCATACCATACTATGTCGTCCAAAATCTGATAATTTTTTTGAAATGTTATTTTTTAGCCCAAAACGTGACAAAACGTCATACTATACTATGTCATCGACCTCAATGTCATACTACACTATTTCATCCAAAATCAGACCATTTATTTGAAAAAAAATTTTTGTCCAAAATTGGACAAAAAGGTCATACTATACTATGTCGTCCAAAATCTGATAATTTTTTTGAAATGTTATTTTTTAGCCCAAAATGTGACCAAAACGTCATACTATACTATGTCATCGACCTCAATGTCATACTACACTATTTCGTCCAAAATCTGACCATTTATTTGAAAAAAACATTTGGTCCAAAAAATTGACAAAAAGGTCATACTATACTATGTCGTCCAAAATCTGATAATTTTTATGAAATGTTATTTTTTAGCCCAAAATGTGACCAAAACGTCATACTATACTATGTCATCGACCTCAGTGTCATACTACACTATTTCGTCCAAAATCTGACCATTTATTTGATAAAAACATTTGGTCCAAAAATTGACAAAAAGGTCATACTATACTATGTCGTCCAAAATCTGATAATTTTTTTTAAATGTTATTTTTTAGCCCAAAACGTGACAAAACGTCATACTATACTATGTCATCGACCTCAATGTCATACTACACTATTTCATCCAAAATCAGACCATTTTTAAAAAAAAAAACAATTGGTCCAAAATTTGACAAAAAGGTCATACTATACTATGTCGTTCACAATCTGATAATTTTTTTGAAATGTTCTTTTTTAGCCTAAAATGTGACCAAAACGTCATACTATACTATGTCATCGACCTCAATGTCATATGACACTATTTCGTCCAAAATCTGACCATTTATTTGAAAAAAAAATTTTGGTCCAAAATTTGACAAAAAGGTCATACTATACTATGTCGTCCAAAATCTGATAATTTTTTTGAAATGTTCTTTTTTAGCCTAAAATGTGACCACAACGTCATACTATACTATGTCATCGACCTCAATGTCATACTACACTATTTTGTCCAAAATCTGACCATTTATTTGAAAAAAAATTTGGGTCCAAAATTTGACAAAAAGGTCATACTATACTATGTCGTCCAAAATCTGATAATTTTTTTGAAATGTTATTTTTTAGCCCAAAATGTGACTAAAACGTCATACTATACTATGTCATCGACTTCAATGTCATACTACACTATTTTGTCCAAAATCTGACCATTTATTTGAAAAAAAAATTTTGGTCCAAAATTTGACAAAAAGGTCATACTATACTATGTCATCGACCTCAGTGTCATACTACACTATTTCGTCCAAAATCTGACCATTTATTTGAAAAAAACATTTGGTCCAAAAAATTGACAAAAAAGTCATACCATACTATGTCGTCCAAAATCTGATAATTTTTTTGAAATGTTATTTTTTAGCCCAAAACGTGACAAAACGTCATACTATACTATGTCATCGACCTCAATGTCATACTACACTATTTCATCCAAAATCAGACCATTTTTTTGAAAAAAAACAATTAGTCCAAAATTTGATAAAAAGGTCATACTATACTATGTCGTTCACAATCTGATAATTTTTTTGAAATGTTATTTTTTAGCCTAAAATGTGACCAAAACGTCATACTATACTATGTCATCGACCTCAATGCCATACAACACTATTTCGTCCAAAATCTGACCATTTATTTGAAAAAAAAATTTTGTCCAAAATTGGACAAAAAGGTCATACTATACTATGTCGTCCAAAATCTGATAATTTTTTTGAAATGTTCTTTTTTATCCCAAAATGTGACCAAAACGTCATACTATACTATGTCATCGACCTCAATGTCATACTACACTATTTCGTCCAAAATCTGACCATTTATTTGAAAAAAAAATTTGGTCCAAAAAATTGACAAAAAGGTCATACTATACTATGTCGTCCAAAATCTGATAATTTTTATGAAATGTTATTTTTTAGCCCAAAATGTGACCAAAACGTCATACTATACTATGTCATCGACCTCAGTGTCATACTACACTATTTCATCCAAAATCAGACCATTTTTTTGAAAAAAAACAATTGGTCCAAAATTTGACAAAAAGGTCATACTATACTATGTCGTTCACAATCTGATAATTTTTTTGAAATGTTATTTTTTAGCCCAAAATGTGACCAAAACGTCATACTATACTATGTCATCGACCTCAATGTCATACTACACTATTTCGTCCAAAATCTGACCATTTATTTGAAAAAAACAAATTTGGTCCAAAATTTGACAAAAAGGTCATACTATACTATGTCGTCCAAAATCTGATAATTTTTTTGAAATGTTCTTTTTTAGCCTAAAATGTGACCACAACGTCATACTATACTATGTCATCGACCTCAATGTCATACTACACTATTTTGTCCAAAATCTGACCATTTATTTGAAAAAAAAATTTTGTCCAAAATTGGACAAAAAGGTCATACTATACTATGTCGTCCAATATCTGATAATTTTTTTGAAATGTTATTTTTTATCCCAAAATGTGACCAAAACGTCATACTATACTATGTCATCGACCTCAATGTCATACTACACTATTTTGTCCAAAATCTGACCATTTATTTGAAAAAAAAATTTTGGTCCAAAATTTGACAAAAAGGTCATACTATACTATGTCGTCCAAAATCTGATAATTTTTTTGAAATGTTCTTTTTAAGCCTTAAATGTGACCACAACGTCATACTATACTATGTCATCGACCTCAATATCATACTACACTATGTGGTCCAAAATCTGACCATTTATTTGAAAAAAAAATTTGGTCCAAAATTTGACAAAAAGGTCATACTATACTATGTCGTCCAAAATCTGATAATTTTTATGAAATGTTATTTTTTAGCCCAAAATGTGACCAAAACGTCATACTATACTATGTCATCGACCTCAGTGTCATACTACACTATTTCGTCCAAAATCTGACCATTTATTTGAAAAAAACATTTGGTCCAAAAAATTGACAAAAAGGTCATACCATACTATGTCGTCCAAAATCTGATAATTTTTTTGAAATGTTATTTTTTAGCCCAAAACGTGACAAAACGTCATACTATACTATGTCATCGACCTCAATGTCATACTACACTATTTCATCCAAAATCAGACCATTTTTTTGAAAAAAAACAATTGGTCCAAAATTTGATAAAAAGGTCATACTATACTATGTCGTTCACAATCTGATAATTTTTTTGAAATGTTATTTTTTAGCCTAAAATGTGACCAAAACGTCATACTATACTATGTCATCGACCTCAATGTCATACAACACTATTTCGTCCAAAATCTGACCATTTATTTGAAAAAAAAATTTGGGTCCAAAATTTGACAAAAAGGTCATACTATACTATGTCGTCCAAAATCTGATAATTTTTTTGAAATGTTCTTTTTTAGCCTAAAATGTGACCACAACGTCATACTATACTATGTCATCGACCTCAATGTCATACTACACTATTTTGTCCAAAATCTGACCATTTATTTGAAAAAAAAATTTGGTCCAAAATTTGACAAAAAGGTCATACTATACTATGTCGTCCAAAATCTGATAATTTTTTTGAAATGTTCTTTTTTAGCCTAAAATGTGACCACAACGTCATACTATACTATGTCATCGACCTCAATGTCATACTACACTATTTTGTCCAAAATCTGACCATTTATTTGAAAAAAAAATTTGGTCCAAAATTTGACAAAAAGGTCATACTATACTATGTCGTCCAAAATCTGATAATTTTTTTGAAATGTTATTTTTTATCCCAAAATGTGACCAAAACGTCATACTATACTATGTCATCGACCTCAATGTCATACTACACTATTTTGTCCAAAATCTGACCATTTTTTTGAAAAAAAAATTTTGGTCCAAAATTTGACAAAAAGGTCATACTATACTATGTCGTCCAAAATCTGATAATTTTTTTGAAATGTTCTTTTTAAGCCTTAAATGTGACCACAACGTCATACTATACTATGTCATCGACCTCAATATCATACTACACTATGTGGTCCAAAATCTGACCATTTATTTGAAAAAAAAATTTGGTCCAAAATTTGACAAAAAGGTCATACTATACTATGTCGTCCAAAATCTGATAATTTTTTTGAAATGTTATTTTTTAGCCCAAAATGTGACCAAAACGTCATACTATACTATGTCATCGACCTCAGTGTCATACTACACTATTTCGTCCAAAATCTGACCATTTATTTGAAAAAAACATTTGGTCCAAAAAATTGACAAAAAGGTCATACTATACTATGTCGTTCACAATCTGATAATTTTTTTGAAATGTTATTTTTTAGCTTTAAATGTGACCAAAACGTCATACTATACTATGTCATCGACCTCAATGTCATACAACACTATTTCGTCCTAAATCTGACCATTTATTTGAAAAAAAAATTTTGGTCCAAAATTTGACAAAAAGGTCATACTATACTATGTCGTCCAAAATCTGATAATTTTTTTGAAATGTTCTTTTTTAGCCTAAAATGTGACCACAACGTCATACTATACTATGTCATCGACCTCAATGTCATACTACACTATTTTGTCCAAAATCTGTCCATTTATTTGAAAAAAAAATTTGGTCCAAAATTTGACAAAAAGGTCATACTATACTATGTCGTCCAAAATCTGATAATTTTTTTGAAATGTTCTTTTTTAGCCTAAAATGTGACCACAACGTCATACTATACTATGTCATCGACCTCAATGTCATACTACACTATTTCCTCCAAAATCTGACCATTTATTTGAAAAAAAAGATTTTGGTCCAAAAAATTGACAAAAAGGTCATACTATACTATGTGGTCCAAAATCTGATAATTTTTATGAAATGTTATTTTTTAGCCCAAAATGTGACCAAAACGTCATACTATACTATGTCATCGACCTCAGTGTCATACTACACTATTTCGTCCAAAATCTGACCATTTATTTGAAAAAAACATTTGGTCCAAAAAATTGACAAAAAGGTTATACTATACTATGTCGTCCAAAATCTGATCATTTTTTTTAACATTTCTTTATTAGCCTAAAATGTGACCACAACGTCATACTATACTATGTCATCGACCTCAATGTCATACTACACTATTTCGTCCAAAATCTGACCTTTTTTTGAAAAAAAACAATTGGTCCAAAATTTGACAAAAAGGTCATACTATACTATGTCGTTCACAATCTGATAATTTTTTTGAAATGTTATTTTTTAGCCTAAAATGTGACCAAAACGTCATACTATACTATGTCATCGACCTCAGTGTCATACTACACTATTTCGTCCAAAATCTGACCATTTATTTGAAAAAAACATTTGGTCCAAAAAATTGACAAAAAGGTCATACCATACTATGTCGTCCAAAATCTGATAATTTTTTTGAAATGTTATTTTTTAGCCCAAAACGTGACAAAACGTCATACTATACTATGTCATCGACCTCAATGTCATACTACACTATTTCATCCAAAATCAGACCATTTTTTTGAAAAAAAACAATTGGTCCAAAATTTGATAAAAAGGTCATACTATACTATGTCGTTCACAATCTGATAATTTTTTTGAAATGTTATTTTTTAGCCTAAAATGTGACCAAAACGTCATACTATACTATGTCATCGACCTCAATGTCATACAACACTATTTCGTCCAAAATCTGACCATTTATTTGAAAAAAAAATTTGGGTCCAAAATTTGACAAAAAGGTCATACTATACTATGTCGTCCAAAATCTGATAATTTTTTTGAAATGTTCTTTTTTAGCCTAAAATGTGACCACAACGTCATACTATACTATGTCATCGACCTCAATGTCATACTACACTATTTTGTCCAAAATCTGACCATTTATTTGAAAAAAAAATTTGGTCCAAAATTTGACAAAAAGGTCATACTATACTATGTCGTCCAAAATCTGATAATTTTTTTGAAATGTTCTTTTTTAGCCTAAAATGTGACCACAACGTCATACTATACTATGTCATCGACCTCAATGTCATACTACACTATTTTGTCCAAAATCTGACCATTTATTTGAAAAAAAAATTTGGTCCAAAATTTGACAAAAAGGTCATACTATACTATGTCGTCCAAAATCTGATAATTTTTATGAAATGTTATTTTTTAGCCCAAAATGTGACCAAAACGTCATACTATACTATGTCATCGACCTCAGTGTCATACTACACTATTTCGTCCAAAATCTGACCATTTATTTGAAAAAAACATTTGGTCCAAAAAATTGACAAAAAGGTCATACCATACTATGTCGTCCAAAATCTGATAATTTTTTTGAAATGTTATTTTTTAGCCCAAAACGTGACAAAACGTCATACTATACTATGTCATCGACCTCAATGTCATACTACACTATTTCATCCAAAATCAGACCATTTTTTTGAAAAAAAACAATTGGTCCAAAATTTGATAAAAAGGTCATACTATACTATGTCGTTCACAATCTGATAATTTTTTTGAAATGTTATTTTTTAGCTTTAAATGTGACCAAAACGTCATACTATACTATGTCATCGACCTCAATGTCATACAACACTATTTCGTCCAAAATCTGACCATTTATTTGAAAAAAAAATTTTGGTCCAAAATTTGACAAAAAGGTCATACTATACTATGTCGTCCAAAATCTGATAATTTTTTTGAAATGTTCTTTTTTAGCCTAAAATGTGACCACAACGTCATACTATACTATGTCATCGACCTCAATGTCATACTACACTATTTCGTCCAAAATCTGACCATTTATTTGAAAAAAAAGATTTTGGTCCAAAAAATTGACAAAAAGGTCATACTATACTATGTGGTCCAAAATCTGATAATTTTTATGAAATGTTATTTTTTAGCCCAAAATGTGACCAAAACGTCATACTATACTATGTCATCGACCTCAGTGTCATACTACACTATTTCGTCCAAAATCTGACCATTTATTTGAAAAAAACATTTGGTCCAAAAAATTGACAAAAAGGTCATACTATACTATGTCGTCCAAAATCTGATCATTTTTTTTAACATTTCTTTATTAGCCTAAAATGTCACCAAAACGTCATACTATACTATGTCATCGACCTCAATGTCATACTACACTATTTTGTCCAAAATCTGACCATTTATTTGAAAAAAAAATTTGGTCCAAAATTTGACAAAAAGGTCATACTATACTATGTCGTCCAAAATCTGATAATTTTTTTGAAATGTTCTTTTTTAGCCTAAAATGTGACCACAACGTCATACTATACTATGTCATCGACCTCAATGTCATACTACACTATTTTGTCCAAAATCTGACCATTTATTTGAAAAAAAAATTTGGTCCAAAATTTGACAAAAAGGTCATACTATACTATGTCGTCCAAAATCTGATAATTTTTTTGAAATGTTATTTTTTATCCCAAAATGTGACCAAAACGTCATACTATACTATGTCATCGACCTCAATGTCATACTACACTATTTTGTCCAAAATCTGACCATTTATTTGAAAAAAAAATTTTGGTCCAAAATTTGACAAAAAGGTCATACTATACTATGTCGTCCAAAATCTGATAATTTTTTTGAAATGTTCTTTTTAAGCCTTAAATGTGACCACAACGTCATACTATACTATGTCATCGACCTCAATATCATACTACACTATGTGGTCCAAAATCTGACCATTTATTTGAAAAAAAAATTTGGTCCAAAATTTGACAAAAAGGTCATACTATACTATGTCGTCCAAAATCTGATAATTTTTTTGAAATGTTATTTTTTAGCCCAAAATGTGACCAAAACGTCATACTATACTATGTCATCGACCTCAGTGTCATACTACACTATTTCGTCCAAAATCTGACCATTTATTTGAAAAAAACATTTGGTCCAAAAAATTGACAAAAAGGTCATACTATACTATGTCGTTCACAATCTGATAATTTTTTTGAAATGTTATTTTTTAGCTTTAAATGTGACCAAAACGTCATACTATACTATGTCATCGACCTCAATGTCATACAACACTATTTCGTCCAAAATCTGACCATTTATTTGAAAAAAAAATTTTGGTCCAAAATTTGACAAAAAGGTCATACTATACTATGTCGTCCAAAATCTGATAATTTTTTTGAAATGTTCTTTTTTAGCCTAAAATGTGACCACAACGTCATACTATACTATGTCATCGACCTCAATGTCATACTACACTATTTTGTCCAAAATCTGTCCATTTATTTGAAAAAAAAATTTGGTCCAAAATTTGACAAAAAGGTCATACTATACTATGTCGTCCAAAATCTGATAATTTTTTGAAATGTTCTTTTTTAGCCTAAAATGTGACCACAACGTCATACTATACTATGTCATCGACCTCAATGTCATACTACACTATTTCCTCCAAAATCTGACCATTTATTTGAAAAAAAAGATTTTGGTCCAAAAAATTGACAAAAAGGTCATACTATACTATGTGGTCCAAAATCTGATAATTTTTATGAAATGTTATTTTTTAGCCCAAAATGTGACCAAAACGTCATACTATACTATGTCATCGACCTCAGTGTCATACTACACTATTTCGTCCAAAATCTGACCATTTATTTGAAAAAAACATTTGGTCCAAAAAATTGACAAAAAGGTTATACTATACTATGTCGTCCAAAATCTGATCATTTTTTTTAACATTTCTTTATTAGCCTAAAATGTCACCAAAACGTCATACTATACTATGTCATCGACCTCAATGTCATACTACACTATTTCGTCCAAAATCTGACCTTTTTTTGAAAAAAAACAATTGGTCCAAAATTTGACAAAAAGGTCATACTATACTATGTCGTTCACAATCTGATAATTTTTTTGAAATGTTATTTTTTAGCCTAAAATGTGACCAAAACGTCATACTATACTATGTCATCGACCTCAGTGTCATACTACACTATTTCGTCCAAAATCTGACCATTTATTTGAAAAAAACATTTGGTCCAAAAAATTGACAAAAAGGTCATACCATACTATGTCGTCCAAAATCTGATAATTTTTTTGAAATGTTATTTTTTAGCCCAAAACGTGACAAAACGTCATACTATACTATGTCATCGACCTCAATGTCATACTACACTATTTCATCCAAAATCAGACCATTTTTTTGAAAAAAAACAATTGGTCCAAAATTTGATAAAAAGGTCATACTATACTATGTCGTTCACAATCTGATAATTTTTTTGAAATGTTATTTTTTAGCCTAAAATGTGACCAAAACGTCATACTATACTATGTCATCGACCTCAATGTCATACAACACTATTTCGTCCAAAATCTGACCATTTATTTGAAAAAAAAATTTGGGTCCAAAATTTGACAAAAAGGTCATACTATACTATGTCGTCCAAAATCTGATAATTTTTTTGAAATGTTCTTTTTTAGCCTAAAATGTGACCACAACGTCATACTATACTATGTCATCGACCTCAATGTCATACTACACTATTTTGTCCAAAATCTGACCATTTATTTGAAAAAAAAATTTGGTCCAAAATTTGACAAAAAGGTCATACTATACTATGTCGTCCAAAATCTGATAATTTTTTTGAAATGTTCTTTTTTAGCCTAAAATGTGACCACAACGTCATACTATACTATGTCATCGACCTCAATGTCATACTACACTATTTTGTCCAAAATCTGACCATTTATTTGAAAAAAAAATTTGGTCCAAAATTTGACAAAAAGGTCATACTATACTATGTCGTCCAAAATCTGATAATTTTTATGAAATGTTATTTTTTAGCCCAAAATGTGACCAAAACGTCATACTATACTATGTCATCGACCTCAGTGTCATACTACACTATTTCGTCCAAAATCTGACCATTTATTTGAAAAAAACATTTGGTCCAAAAAATTGACAAAAAGGTCATACCATACTATGTCGTCCAAAATCTGATAATTTTTTTGAAATGTTATTTTTTAGCCCAAAACGTGACAAAACGTCATACTATACTATGTCATCGACCTCAATGTCATACTACACTATTTCATCCAAAATCAGACCATTTTTTTGAAAAAAAACAATTGGTCCAAAATTTGATAAAAAGGTCATACTATACTATGTCGTTCACAATCTGATAATTTTTTTGAAATGTTATTTTTTAGCTTTAAATGTGACCAAAACGTCATACTATACTATGTCATCGACCTCAATGTCATACAACACTATTTCGTCCAAAATCTGACCATTTATTTGAAAAAAAAATTTTGGTCCAAAATTTGACAAAAAGGTCATACTATACTATGTCGTCCAAAATCTGATAATTTTTTTGAAATGTTCTTTTTTAGCCTAAAATGTGACCACAACGTCATACTATACTATGTCATCGACCTCAATGTCATACTACACTATTTCGTCCAAAATCTGACCATTTATTTGAAAAAAAAGATTTTGGTCCAAAAAATTGACAAAAAGGTCATACTATACTATGTGGTCCAAAATCTGATAATTTTTATGAAATGTTATTTTTTAGCCCAAAATGTGACCAAAACGTCATACTATACTATGTCATCGACCTCAGTGTCATACTACACTATTTCGTCCAAAATCTGACCATTTATTTGAAAAAAACATTTGGTCCAAAAAATTGACAAAAAGGTCATACTATACTATGTCGTCCAAAATCTGATCATTTTTTTTAACATTTCTTTATTAGCCTAAAATGTCACCAAAACGTCATACTATACTATGTCATCGACCTCAATGTCATACTACACTATTTCGTCCAAAATCTGACCTTTTTTTGAAAAAAACAATTGGTCCAAAATTTGACAAAAAGGTCATACTATACTATGTCGTTCACAATCTGATAATTTTTTTGAAATGTTATTTTTTAGCCTAAAATGTGACCAAAACGTCATACTATACTATGTCATCGACCTCAGTGTCATACTACACTATTTTGTCCAAAATCTGACCATTTATTTGAAAAAAACATTTGGTCCAAAAAATTGACAAAAAGGTCATACCATACTATGTCGTCCAAAATCTGATAATTTTTTTGAAATGTTATTTTTTAGCCCAAAACGTGACAAAACGTCATACTATACTATGTCATCGACCTCAATGTCATACTACACTATTTCATCCAAAATCAGACCATTTTTTTGAAAAAAAACAATTGGTCCAAAATTTGACAAAAAGGTCATACTATACTATGTCGTCCAAAATCTGATAATTTTTTTGAAATGTTATTTTTTATCCCAAAATGTGACCAAAACGTCATACTATACTATGTCATCGACCTCAATGTCATACTACACTATTTCATCCAAAATCTGACCATTTATTTGAAAAAAAAATTTGGTCCAAAATTTGACAAAAAGGTCATACTATACTATGTCGTCCAAAATCTGATAATTTTTTTGAAATGTTCTTTTTTAGCCTTAAATGTGACCACAACGTCATACTATACTATGTCATCGACCTCAATATCATACTACACTATGTGGTCCAAAATCTGACCATTTATTTGAACAAAAAATTTGGTCCAAAATTTGACAAAAAGGTCATACTATACTATGTCGTCCAAAATCTGATCATTTTTTTTTAATTTTCTCTTTTAGCCCAAAACGTGACAAAACGTCATACTATACTATGTCATCGACCTCAATGTCATACTACACTATTTCGTCCAAAATCTGACCTTTTTTTTGAAAAAAAACAATTGGTCCAAAATTTGACAAAAAGGTCATACTATACTATGTCGTTCACAATCTGATAATTTTTTTGAAATGTTATTTTTAAGCCTTAAATGTGACCAAAACGCCATACTATACTATGTCATCGACCTCAATGTCATAATACACTATTTCGTCCAAAATCTGACCATTTATTTGAAAAAAACATTTGGTCCAAAAATTGACAAAAAGGTCATACTATACTATGTCGTCCAAAATCTGTTCATTTTTTTGAAATTTTCTTCTTTAGCCCAAAACGTGACAGAACGTCATACTATACTATGTCATCGACCTCAATGTCATACTACACTATTTTGTCCAAAATCTGACCATTTATTTGAAAAAAAAATTTTGGTCCAAAATTTGACAAAAAGGTCATACTATACTATGTCGTCCAAAATCTGATAATTTTTTTGAAATGTTATTTTTTAGCCTAAAATGTGACCAAAACGCCATACTATACTATGTCATCGACCTCAATGTCATACTACACTATTTCGTCCAAATCCGAACATTTATTTGAAAGAAAAATTTTGGTCCAAAATTTGACAAAAAGGTCATACTATACTATGTCATCGACCTCAATGTCATACTACACTATTTTGTCCAAAATCTGACCATTTATTTGAAAAAAAAATTTTGGTCCAAAATTTGACAAAAAGGTCATACTATACTATGTCGTCCAAAATCTGATAATTTTTTTGAAATGTTCTTTTTTAGCCTTAAATGTGACCACAACGTCATACTATACTATGTCATCGACCTCAATATCATACTACACTATGTGGTCCAAAATCTGACCATTTATTTGAAAAAAACATTTGGTCCAAAAATTGACAAAAAGGTCATACTATACTATGTCGTCCAAAATCTGTTCATTTTTTTGAAATTTTCTTCTTTAGCCCAAAACGTGACAAAACGTCATACTATACTATGTCATCGACCTCAATGTCATACTACACTATTTTGTCCAAAATCTGACCATTTATTTGAAAAAAAAATTTGGGTCCAAAATTTGACAAAAAGGTCATACTATACTATGTCGTCCAAAATCTGATAATTTTTTTGAAATGTTATTTTTTAGCATAAAATGTGACCAAAACGCCATACTATACTATGTCATCGACCTCAATGTCATACTACACTATTTCGTCCAAATCCGAACATTTATTTGAAAGAAAAATTTTGGTCCAAAATTTGACAAAAAGGTCATACTATACTATGTCATCGACCTCAATGTCATACTACACTATTTTGTCCAAAATCTGACCATTTATTTGAAAAAAAAATTTTGGTCCAAAATTTGACAAAAAGGTCATACTATACTATGTCGTCCAAAATCTGATAATTTTTTTGAAATGTTCTTTTTTAGCCTTAAATGTGACCACAACGTCATACTATACTATGTCATCGACCTCAATATCATACTACACTATGTGGTCCAAAATCTGACCATTTATTTGAAAAAAAAATTTGGTCCAAAATTTGACAAAAAGGTCATACTATACTATGTCGTCCAAAATCTGATAATTTTTTTAAAAATTTTCTTTTTTAGCCCAAAACGTGACAAAACGTCATACTATACTATGTCATCGACCTCAATGTCATACTACACTATTTCGTCCAAAATCTGACCATTTTTTTGAAAAAAAACAATTGGTCCAAAATTTGACAAAAAGGTCATACTATACTATGTCGTTCACAATCTGATAATTTTTTTAAAATGTTATTTTTTATCCCAAAATGTGACCAAAACGTCATACTATACTATGTCATCGACCTCAATGTCATACTACACTATTTTGTCCAAAATCTGACCATTTATTTGAAAAAAAAAATTTGGTCCAAAATTTGACAAAAAGGTCATACTATACTATGTCGTCCAAAATCTGATCATTTTTTTTAAATTTTCTTTTTTCAGCCCAAAACGTGACAAAACGTCATACTATACTATATCATCGACCTCAATGTCATACTACACTATTTTGTCCAAAATCTGACCTTTTTTTTGAAAAAAAACAATTGGTCCAAAATTTGACAAAAAGGTCATACTATACTATGTCGTTCACAATCTGATAATTTTTTTGAAATGTTATTTTTTAGCCTTAAATGTGACCAAAACGCCATACTATACTATGTCATCGACCTCAATGTCATAATACACTATTTCATTCAAAATCTGACCATTTATTTGAAAAAAACATTTTGGTCCAAAATTTGACAAAAAGGTCATACTATACTATGTCGTTCACAATCTGATAATTTTTTTAAAATGTTATTTTTTATCCCAAAATGTGACCAAAACGTCATACTATACTATGTCATCGACCTCAATGTCATACTACACTATTTTGTCCAAAATCTGACCATTTATTTGAAAAAAAAATTTTGGTCCAAAATTTGACAAAAAGGTCATACTATACTATGTCGTCCAAAATCTGATAATTTTTTTGAAATGTTCTTTTTTAGCCTTAAATGTGACCAGAACGTCATACTATACTATGTCATCGACCTCAATATCATACTACACTATGTGGTCCAAAATCTGACCATTTATTTGAAAAAAAAATTTGGTCCAAAATTTGACAAAATGGTCATACTATACTATGTCGTCCAAAATCTGATCATTTTTTTTAAATTTTCTTTTTTAACCCAAAACGTGACAAAACGTCATACTATACTATGTCATCGACCTCAATGTCATACTACACTATTTCGTCCAAAATCTGACCATTTATTTGAAAAAAAAATTTTGGTCCAAAATTTGACAAAAAGGTCATACTATACTATGTCGTCCAAAATCTGATAATTTTTTTGAAGTGTTATTTTTTAGCCTAAAATGTGACCAAAACGCCATACTATACTATGTCATCGACCTCAATGTCATACTACATTATTTCGTCCAAATCCGAACATTTATTTGAAAAAAAAATTTGGTCCAAAATTTGACAAAAAGGTCATACTATACTATGTCGTCCAAAATCTGTTAATTTTTTTGAAATGTTTTTCTTTAGCCCAAAACGTGACCAAAACGTCATACTATACTATGTCATCGACCTCAATGTCATACTACACTATTTTGTCCAAAATCTGACCATTTATTTGAAAAAAAATGTTGGTCCAAAATTTGACAAAAAGGTCATACTATACTATGTCGTCCAAAATCTGATAACTTTTTTTGAAATGTTCTTTTTTAGCCTAAAATGTGACCACAACGTCATACTATACTGTGTCATCGACCTCAATATCATACTACACTATGTGGTCCAAAATCTGACCATTAATTTGAAAAAAAAATGTTGGTCCAAAATTTGACAAAAAGGTCATACTATACTATGTCGTCCAAAATCTGATCATTTTTTTTAAATTTTCTTTTTTAGCCCAAAACGTGACAAAACGTCATACTATACTATGTCATCGACCTCAATGTCATACTACACTATTTCGTCCAAAATCTGACCTTTTTTTTGAAAAAAAACAATTGGTCCAAAATTTGACAAAAAGGTCATACTATACTATGTCGTTCACAATCTGATAATTTTTTTGAAATGTTATTTTTTAGCCTTAAATGTGACCAAAACGCCATACTATACTATGTCATCGACCTCAATGTCATACTACACTATGTCGTCCAAAATCTGACCTCTTTTTGAAAAAAGAAATTTGGTCCAAAATTTGACAAAAAGGTCATACTATACTATGTCGTCCAAAATCTGATAACTTTTTTTTAACATTTCTTTTTTAGCCAAAATGTCACCAAAACGTCATTCTATACTATGTCATCGACCTCAATGTCATACTACATTATTTCGTCCAAAATCTGACCTTTTTTTGAAAAAAAAATTTGGTCCAAAATTTGACAAAAAGGTCATACTATACTATGTCGTCCAAAATCTGATAATTTTTTTGAAATGTTCTTTTTTAGCCTTAAATGTGACCAGAACGTCATACTATACTATGTCATCGACCTCAATATCATACTACACTATGTGGTCCAAAATCTGACCATTTATTTGAAAAAAAAATTTGGTCCAAAATTTGACAAAATGGTCATACTATACTATGTCGTCCAAAATCTGATCATTTTTTTTAAATTTTCTTTTTTAACCCAAAACGTGACAAAACGTCATACTATACTATGTCATCGACCTCAATGTCATACTACACTATTTCGTCCAAAATCTGACCTTTTTTTTGAAAAAAAACAATTGGTCCAAGATTTGACAAAAAGGTCATACTATACTATGTCGTTCACAATCTGATAATTTTTTTGAAATGTTATTTTTTAGCCTTAAATGTGACCAAAACGTCATACTATACTATGTCATCGACCTCAATGTCATACTACACTATTTTGTCCAAAATCTGACCATTTATTTGAAAAAAAAATTTTGGTCCAAAATTTGACAAAAAGGTCATACTATACTATGTCGTCCAAAATCTGATAATTTTTTTGAAGTGTTATTTTTTAGCCTAAAATGTGACCAAAACGCCATACTATACTATGTCATCGACCTCAATGTCATACTACATTATTTCGTCCAAATCCGAACATTTATTTGAAAAAAAAATTTGGTCCAAAATTTGACAAAAAGGTCATACTATACTATGTCGTCCAAAATCTGTTAATTTTTTTGAAATGTTTTTCTTTAGCCCAAAACGTGACCAAAACGTCATACTATACTATGTCATCGACCTCAATGTCATACTACACTATTTTGTCCAAAATCTGACCATTTATTTGAAAAAAAATGTTGGTCCAAAATTTGACAAAAAGGTCATACTATACTATGTCGTCCAAAATCTGATAACTTTTTTTGAAATGTTCTTTTTTAGCCTAAAATGTGACCACAACGTCATACTATACTGTGTCATCGACCTCAATATCATACTACACTATGTGGTCCAAAATCTGACCATTAATTTGAAAAAAAAATGTTGGTCCAAAATTTGACAAAAAGGTCATACTATACTATGTCGTCCAAAATCTGATCATTTTTTTTAAATTTTCTTTTTTAGCCCAAAACGTGACAAAACGTCATACTATACTATGTCATCGACCTCAATGTCATACTACACTATTTCGTCCAAAATCTGACCTTTTTTTTGAAAAAAAACAATTGGTCCAAAATTTGACAAAAAGGTCATACTATACTATGTCGTTCACAATCTGATAATTTTTTTGAAATGTTATTTTTTAGCCTTAAATGTGACCAAAACGCCATACTATACTATGTCATCGACCTCAATGTCATACTACACTGTGTCGTCCAAAATCTGACCTCTTTTTGAAAAAAGAAATTTGGTCCAAAATTTGACAAAAAGGTCATACTATACTATGTCGTCCAAAATCTGATAACTTTTTTTTAACATTTCTTTTTTAGCCAAAATGTCACCAAAACGTCATTCTATACTATGTCATCGACCTCAATGTCATACTACATTATTTCGTCCAAAATCTGACCTTTTTTTGAAAAAAAATTTGGTCCAAAATTTGACAAAAAGGTCATACTATACTATGTCGTCCAAAATCTGATAATTTTTTTGAAATGTTATTTTTTAGCCCAAAATGTGACCAAAACGTCATACTATACTATCTCATCGACCTCAATGTCATACTACACTATTTTGTCCAAAATCTGACCATTTATTTGAAAAAAACATTTGGTCCAAAAATCTACAAAAAGGTCATACTATACTATGTCGTCCAAAATCTGATCATTTTTTTTAAATTTTCTTTTTTAGCCCAAAACGTGACAAAACGTCATACTATACTATGTCATCGACCTCAATGTCATACTATACTATTTCGTCCAAAATCTGACCTTTTTTTTGAAAAAAAACAATTGGTCCAAAATTTGACAAAAAGGTCATACTATACTATGTCGTTCACAATCTGATAATTTTTTTGAAATGTTATTTTTTAGCCTTCAATGTGACCAAAACGCCATACTATACTATGTCATCGACCTCAATGTCATAATACACTATTTCGTCCAAAATCTGACCATTTATTTGAAAAAAACATTTGGTCCAAAAATTGACAAGAAGGTCATACTATACTATGTCATCCAAAATCTGTTCATTTTTTTGAAATTTTCTTCTTTAGCCCAAAACGTGACAAAACGTCATACTATACTATGTCATCGACCTCAATGTCATACTACACTATTTTGTCCAAAATCCTGCCATTTATTTGAAAAAAAAATTTTGGTCCAAAATTTGACAAAAAGGTCATACTATACTATGTCGTCCAAAATCTGATAATTTTTTTGAAATGTTATTTTTTAGCCTTAAATGTGACCAAAACGCCATACTATACTATGTCATCGACCTCAATGTCATTCTACACTATTTCGTCCAAATCTGAACATTTATTTGAAAAAAAAATTTGGTCCAAAGTTTGACAAAAAGGTCATACTATACTATGTCGTCCAAAATCTGATAATTTTTTTGAAATGTTATTTCTTAGCACAAAATGTGACCAAAACGTCATACTATACTATGTCATCGACCTCAATGTCATACTACACTATTTTGTCCAAAATCTGACCATTTATTTGAAAAAAAATTTTGGTCCAAAATTTGGCAAAAAGGTCATACTATACTATGTCGTCCAAAATCTGATAATTTTTTGAAATGTTATTTTTTAGCCTAAAATGTGACCAAAACGCCATACTATACTATGTCATCGACCTCAATGTCATACTGCACTATTTCGTCCAAAATCTGACCATTTATTTGAAAAAAAAATTGGGTCCAAAAATTGACAAAAAGGTCATACTATACTATGTCGTCCAAAATCTGTTAATTTTTTTGAAATGTTTTTCTTTAGCCCAAAACGTGACAAAACGTCATACTATACTATGTCATCGACCTCAATGTCATACTACACTATTTTGTCCAAAATCTGACCATTTATTTGAAAAAAAAATTTTGGTCCAAAATTTGACAAAAAGGTCATACTATACTATGTCGTCCAAAATCTGATAATTTTTTTGAAATGTTATTTTTTAGCCTAAAATGTGACCAAAACGCCATACTATATTATGTCATCGACCTCAATGTCATACTACACTATTTCGTCCAAAATCTGACCATTTATTTGAAAAAAAAATTTGGTCCAAAATTTGACAAAAAGGTCATACTATACTATGTCGTCCAAAATCTGATAATTTTTTTGAAATGTTATTTTTTAGCCTAAAATGTCACCAAAACGCCATACTATACAATGTCATCGACCTCAATGTCATACTACACTATTTCGTCCAAAATCTGACCATTTATTTGAAAAAAAAATTGGGTCCAAAAATTGACAAAAAGGTCATATTATACTGTCGTCCAAAATCTGTTAATTTTTTTGAAATGTTTTTCTTTAGCCCAAAACGTGACAAAACGTCATACTATACTATGTCATCGACCTCAATGTCATACTTCACTATTTTGTCCAAAATCTGACCATTTATTTGAAAAAAAAGATTTTGGTCCAAAATTTGACAAAAAGGTCATACTATACTATGTCGTCCAAAATCTGATAATTTTTTTGAAATGTTATTTTTTAGCCTAAAATGTGACCAAAACGCCATACTATACTATGTCATCGACCTCAATGTCATACTACACTATTTCGTCCAAAATCTGACCATTTATTTGAAAAAAAATTTGGGTCCAAAATTTGACAAAAAGGTCATACTATACTATGTCGTCCAAAATCTGATAATTTTTTTGAAATGTTATTTTTTAGCCCAAAATGTGACCAAAACGTCATACTATACTATGTCATCGACCTCAATGTCATACTACACTATTTTGTCCAAAATCTGACCATTTATTTGAAAAAAAAAGTTTTGGTCCAAAATTTGACAAAAAGGTCATACTATACTATGTTGTCCAAAATCTGATAATTTTTTTGAAATGTTATTTTTTAGCCTAAAATGTGACCAAAACGCCATACTATATCATGTCATCGACCTCAATGTCATACTACACTATTTCGTCCAAAATCTGACCATTTATTTGAAAAAAAAATTTGGTCCAAAATTTGACAAAAAGGTCATACTATACTATGTCGTCCAAAATCTGATAATTTTTTTGAAATGTTATTTCTTAGCACAAAATGTGACCAAAACGTCATACTATACTATGTCATCGACCTCAATGTCATACTACACTATTTTGTCCAAAATCTGACCATTTATTTGAAAAAAAATTTTGGTCCAAAATTTGACAGAAAGGTCATACTATACTATGTCGTCCAAAATCTGATAATTTTTCTGAAATGTTCTTTTTTAGTCTAAAATGTCACCAAAACGCCATACTATACTATGTCATTGACCTCAATGTCATACTGCACTATTTCGTCCAAAATCTGACCATTTATTTGAAAAACAAAAATTGCGTCCAAAAATTGACAAAAAGGTCATACTATACTATGTCGTCCAAAATCTGTTAATTTTTTTGAAATGTTTTTCTTTAGCCCAAAACGTGACAAAACGTCATACTATACTATGTCATCGACCTCAATGTCATACTTCACTATTTTGTCCAAAATCTGACCATTTATTTGAAAAAAAAGATTTTGGTCCAAAATTTGACAAAAAGGTCATACTATACTATGTCGTCCAAAATCTGATAATTTTTTTGAAATGTTATTTTTTAGCCCAAAATGTGACCAAAACGTCATACTATACTATGTCATCGACCTCAATGTCATACTACACTATGTCGTCCAAAATCTGACCTCTTTTTGAAAAAAGAAAATTTGGTCCAAAATTTGACAAAAAGGTCATACTATACTATGTCGTCCAAAATCTGATAACTTTTTTTTAACATTTCTTTTTTAGCCAAAATGTCACCAAAACGTCATACTATACTATGTCATCGACCTCAATGTCATACTACACTATTTCGTCCAAAATCTGACCTTTTTTTGAAAAAAAAATTTCGTCCAAAATTTGACAAAAAGGTCATACTATACTATGTCGTCCAAAATCTGATAATTTTTTTGAAATGTTATTTTTTAGCCCAAAATGTGACCAAAACGTCATACTATACTCTGTCATCGACCTCAATGTCATACTACACTATGTTGTCCAAAATCTGACCTCTTTTTGAAAAAAGAAAATTTGGTCCAAAATTTGACAAAAAGGTCATACTATACTATGTCGTCCAAAATCTGATAACTTTTTTTTAACATTTCTTTTTTAGCCTTAAATGTGACCACAACGTCATACTATACTATGTCATCGACCTCAATGTCATACTACACTATGTGGTCCAAAATGTGACCATTTATTTGAAAAAAAAATTTGGTCCAAAATTTGACAAAAAGGTCATACTATACTATGTCGTTCACAATCTGATAATTTTTTTGAATTTTTCTTTTTTAGCCCAAAACGTGACAAAACGTCATACTATACTATGTCATCGACCTCAATGTCATACTTCACTATTTTGTCCAAAATCTGACCATTTATTTGAAAAAAAAGATTTTGGTCCAAAATTTGACAAAAAGGTCATACTATACTATGTCGTCCAAAATCTGATAATTTTTTTGAAATGTTATTTTTTAGCCTAAAATGTGACCAAAACGCCATACTATACTATGTCATCGACCTCAATGTCATACTACACTATTTCGTCCAAAATCTGACCATTTATTTGAAAAAAAATTTGGGTCCAAAATTTGACAAAAAGGTCATACTATACTATGTCGTCCAAAATCTGATAATTTTTTTGAAATGTTATTTTTTAGCCCAAAATGTGACCAAAACGTCATACTATACTATGTCATCGACCTCAATGTCATACTACACTATTTTGTCCAAAATCTGACCATTTATTTGAAAAAAAAAGTTTTGGTCCAAAATTTGACAAAAAGGTCATACTATACTATGTTGTCCAAAATCTGATAATTTTTTTGAAATGTTATTTTTTAGCCTAAAATGTGACCAAAACGCCATACTATATCATGTCATCGACCTCAATGTCATACTACACTATTTCGTCCAAAATCTGACCATTTATTTGAAAAAAAAATTTGGTCCAAAATTTGACAAAAAGGTCATACTATACTATGTCGTCCAAAATCTGATAATTTTTTTGAAATGTTATTTCTTAGCACAAAATGTGACCAAAACGTCATACTATACTATGTCATCGACCTCAATGTCATACTACACTATTTTGTCCAAAATCTGACCATTTATTTGAAAAAAAATTTTGGTCCAAAATTTGACAGAAAGGTCATACTATACTATGTCGTCCAAAATCTGATAATTTTTCTGAAATGTTCTTTTTTAGTCTAAAATGTCACCAAAACGCCATACTATACTATGTCATTGACCTCAATGTCATACTGCACTATTTCGTCCAAAATCTGACCATTTATTTGAAAAACAAAAATTGCGTCCAAAAATTGACAAAAAGGTCATACTATACTATGTCGTCCAAAATCTGTTAATTTTTTTGAAATGTTTTTCTTTAGCCCAAAACGTGACAAAACGTCATACTATACTATGTCATCGACCTCAATGTCATACTTCACTATTTTGTCCAAAATCTGACCATTTATTTGAAAAAAAAGATTTTGGTCCAAAATTTGACAAAAAGGTCATACTATACTATGTCGTCCAAAATCTGATAATTTTTTTGAAATGTTATTTTTTAGCCCAAAATGTGACCAAAACGTCATACTATACTATGTCATCGACCTCAATGTCATACTACACTATGTCGTCCAAAATCTGACCTCTTTTTGAAAAAAGAAAATTTGGTCCAAAATTTGACAAAAAGGTCATACTATACTATGTCGTCCAAAATCTGATAACTTTTTTTTAACATTTCTTTTTTAGCCAAAATGTCACCAAAACGTCATACTATACTATGTCATCGACCTCAATGTCATACTACACTATTTCGTCCAAAATCTGACCTTTTTTTGAAAAAAAAATTTCGTCCAAAATTTGACAAAAAGGTCATACTATACTATGTCGTCCAAAATCTGATAATTTTTTTGAAATGTTATTTTTTAGCCCAAAATGTGACCAAAACGTCATACTATACTCTGTCATCGACCTCAATGTCATACTACACTATGTTGTCCAAAATCTGACCTCTTTTTGAAAAAAGAAAATTTGGTCCAAAATTTGACAAAAAGGTCATACTATACTATGTCGTCCAAAATCTGATAACTTTTTTTTAACATTTCTTTTTTAGCCTTAAATGTGACCACAACGTCATACTATACTATGTCATCGACCTCAATGTCATACTACACTATGTGGTCCAAAATGTGACCATTTATTTGAAAAAAAAATTTGGTCCAAAATTTGACAAAAAGGTCATACTATACTATGTCGTTCACAATCTGATAATTTTTTTGAATTTTTCTTTTTTAGCCCAAAACGTGACAAAACGTCATACTATACTATGTCATCGACCTCAATGTCATACTACACTATTTCGTCCAAAATCTGACCATTTATTTGAAAAAAAAATTTTGGTCCAAAATTTGACAAAAAGGTCATACTATACTATGTCGTCCAAAATCTGATAATTTTTTTGAAATGTTATTTTTTAGCCTAAAATGTGACCAAAACGCCATACTATATTATGTCATCGACCTCAATGTCATACTACACTATTTTGTCCAAAATCTGACCATTTATTTGAAAAAAACAATTTGGTCCAAAATTTGACAAAAAGGTCATTCTACAATATGTCGTCCAAAATCTGATAATTTTTTTGAAATGTTATTTCTTAGCACAAAATGTGACCAAAACGTCATACTATACTATGTCATCGACCTCAATGTCATACTACACTATTTTGTCCAAAATCTGACCATTTATTTGAAAAAAAAATGTTGGTCCAAAATTTGACAAAAAGGTCATACTATACTATGTCGTCCAAAATCTGATAATTTTTTTGAAATGTTCTTTATTAGCCTTAAATGTGACCACAACGTCATACTATACTATGTCATCGACCTCAATGTCATACTACACTATGTGGTCCAAAATCTGACCATTTATTTGAAAAAAAAATTTGGTCCAAAATTTGACAAAAAGGTCATACTATACTATGTCGTTCACAATCTGATAATTTTTTTGAATTTTTCTTTTTTAGCCCAAAACGTGACAAAACGTCATACTATACTATGTCATCGACCTCAATGTCATACTACACTATTTCGTCCAAAATCTGACCATTTATTTGAAAAAAAAATTTTGGTCCAAAATTTGACAAAAAGGTCATACTATACTATGTCGTCCACAATCTGATAATTTTTTTGAAATGTTCTTTTTTAGCCTAAAATGTGACCAAAACGCCATACTATATTATGTCATCGACCTCAATGTCATACTACACTATTTCGTCCAAAATCTGACCATTTATTTGAAAAAAAAATTTGGTCCAAAATTTGACAAAAAGGTCATACTATACTATGTCGTCCAAAATCTGATAATTTTTTTGAAATGTTATTTCTTAGCACAAAATGTGACCAAAACGTCATACTATACTATGTCATCGACCTCAATGTCATACTGCACTATTTCGTCCAAAATCTGACCATTTATTTGAAAAAAAAATTGGGTCCAAAAATTGACAAAAAGGTCATACTATACTATGTCGTCCAAAATCTGTTAATTTTTTTGAAATGTTCTTTTTTAGCCTTAAATGTGACCACAACGTCATACTATACTATGTCATCGACCTCAATGTCATACTACACTATGTGGTCCAAAATCTGACCATTTATTTGAAAAAAAAATTTGGTCCAAAATTTGACAAAAAGGTCATACTATACTATGTCGTTCACAATCTGATAATTTTTTTGAATTTTTCTTTTTTAGCCCAAAACGTGACAAAACGTCATACTATACTATGTCATCGACCTCAATGTCATACTACACTATTTTGTCCAAAATCTGACCATTTATTTGAAAAAAAAATGTTGGTCCAAAATTTTACAAAAAAAGGTCATACTATACTATGTCGTCCAAAATCTGATAATTTTTTTGAAATGTTATTTTTTAGCCTAAAATGTGACCAAAACGCCATACTATACTATGTCATCGACCTCAATGTCATACTACACTATTTCGTCCAAAATCTGACCATTTATTTGAAAAAAAAATTTGGTCCAAAATTTGACAAAAAGGTCATACTATACTATGTCGTTCACAATCTGATAATTTTTTTGAATTTTTCTTTTTTAGCCCAAAACGTGACAAAACGTCATACTATACTATGTCATCGACCTCAATGTCATACTACACTATTTTGTCCAAAATCTGACCATTTATTTGAAAAAAAAATGTTGGTCCAAAATTTTACAAAAAGGTCATACTATACTATGTCGTCCAAAATCTGTTAATTTTTTTGAAATGTTCTTTTTTAGCCTTAAATGTGACCACAACGTCATACTATACTATGTCATCGACCTCAATGTCATACTACACTATGTGGTCCAAAATCTGACCATTTATTTGAAAAAAAAATTTGGTCCAAAATTTGACAAAAAGGTCATACTATACTATGTCGTTCACAATCTGATAATTTTTTTGAATTTTTCTTTTTTAGCCCAAAACGTGACAAAACGTCATACTATACTATGTCATCGACCTCAATGTCATACTACACTATTTCGTCCAAAATCTGACCATTTATTTGAAAAAAAAATTGGGTCCAAAAATTGACAAAAAGGTCATACTATACTATGTCGTCCAAAATCTGTTAATTTTTTTGAAATGTTTTTCTTTAGCCCAAAACGTGACAAAACGTCATACTATACTATGTCATCGACCTCAATGTCATACTTCACTATTTTGTCCAAAATCTGACCATTTATTTGAAAAAAAAGATTTTGGTCCAAAATTTGACAAAAAGGTCATACTATACTATGTCGTCCAAAATCTGTTAATTTTTTTGAAATGTTTTTCTTTAGCCCAAAACGTGACCACAACGTCATACTATACTATGTCATCGACCTCAATGTCATACTACACTATGTGGTCCAAAATCTGACCATTTATTTGAAAAAAAAATTTGGTCCAAAATTTGACAAAAACGTCATACTATACTATGTCGTTCACAATCTGATAATTTTTTTGAATTTTTATTTTTTAGCCCAAAACGTGACAAAACGTCATACTATACTATGTCATCGACCTCAATGTCATACTACACTATTTCGTCCAAAATCTGACCATTTTTTTGAAAAAAGATATTTGGTCAAAAATTTGACAAAAAGGTCATACTATACTATGTCGTTCACAATCTGATAATTTTTTTGAAATGTTATTTTTTAGCCTAAAATGTGACCAAAACGTCATACTATACTATGTCATCGACCTCAATGTCATATTACACTATTTCTTCCAAAATCTGACCATTAATTTGAAAAAAAAATTTGGTCCAAAATTTGACAAAAAGGTCATACTATACTATGTCGTCCAAAATCTGATTATTTTTTTGAAATGTTAATTTTTAGCCTAAAATGTGACCAAAACGTCATACTATACTATGTCATCGACCTCAATGTCATATTACACTATTTCTTCCAAAATCTGACCATTTTTTTGAAAAAAGAAATTTGGTCAAAAATTTGACAAAAAGGTCATACTATACTATGTCGTTCACAATCTGATAATTTTTTTGAAATGTTCTTTTTTAGCCTTAAATGTGACCACAACGTCATACTATACTATGTCATCGACCTCAATGTCATACTACACTATGTGGTCCAAAATCTGACCATTTATTTGAAAAAAAAATTTGGTCCAAAATTTTACAAAAAGGTCATACTATACTATGTCGTTCACAATCTGATAATTTTTTTGAAATGTTATTTTTTAGCCTAAAATGTGACCAAAACGTCATACTATACTATGTCATCGACCTCAATGTCATACTACACTATTTCGTCCAAAATCTGACAATTTTTTTGAAAAAAAACAATTGGTCCAAAATTTGACAAAAAGGTCATACTATACTATGTCGTTCACAATCTGATAATTTTTTTTAAATGTTCTTTTTTAGCCTAAGATGTGACCAAAACGCCATACTATACTATGTCATCGACCTCAATGTCATACTACACTATTTCGTCCAAAATCTGACCATTAATTTAAAAAAAAAATTTGGTCCAAATTTGACAAAAAGGTCATACTATACTATGTCGTCCAAAATCTGATAATTTTTTTGAAATGTTATTTTTTAGCCTAAAATGTGACCAAAACGCCATACTATATTATGTCATCGACCTCAATGTCATACTACACTATTTCGTCCAAAATCTGACCATTTATTTGAAAAAAAAATTTGGTCCAAAATTTGACAAAAAGGTCATACTATACTATGTCGTCCAAAATCTGATAATTTTTTTGAAATGTTATTTCTTAGCACAAAATGTGACCAAAACGTCATACTATACTATGTCATCGACCTCAATGTCATACTACACTATTTTGTCCAAAATCTGACCATTTATTTGAAAAAAAATTTTGGTCCAAAATTTGACAGAAAGGTCATACTATACTATGTCGTCCAAAATCTGATAATTTTTTTGAAATGTTATTTTTTAGCCTAAAATGTGACCAAAACGCCATACTATACTATGTCATCGACCTCAATGTCATACTGCACTATTTCGTCCAAAATCTGACCATTTATTTGAAAAAAAAATTGGGTCCAAAAATTGACAAAAAGGTCATACTATACTATGTCGTCCAAAATCTGTTAATTTTTTTGAAATGTTTTTCTTTAGCCCAAAACGTGACAAAACGTCATACTATACTATGTCATCGACCTCAATGTCATACTTCACTATTTTGTCCAAAATCTGACCATTTATTTGAAAAAAAAGATTTTGCTCCAAAATTTGACAAAAAGGTCATACTATACTATGTCGTCCAAAATCTGATAATTTTTTTGAAATGTTATTTTTTAGCCTAAAATGTGACCAAAACGCCATACTATACTATGTCATCGACCTCAATGTCATACTGCACTATTTCGTCCAAAATCTGAACATTTATTTGAAAAAAAAATTGGGTCCAAAAATTTACAAAAAGGTCATACTATACTATGTCGTCCAAAATCTGTTAATTTTTTTGAAATGTTTTTCTTTAGCCCAAAACGTGACAAAACGTCATACTATACTATGTCATCGACCTCAATGTCATACTTCACTATTTTGTCCAAAATCTGACCATTTATTTGAAAAAAAAGATTTTGCTCCAAAATTTGACAAAAAGGTCATACTATACTATGTCGTCCAAAATCTGATAATTTTTTTGAAATGTTATTTTTTAGCCTAAAATGTGACCAAAACGCCATACTATACTATGTCATCGACCTCAATGTCATACTACACTATTTTGTCCAAAATCTGACCATTTATTTGAAAAAAAATTGGGTCCAAAAATTGACAGAAAGGTCATACTATACTATGTCGTCCAAAATCTGATAATTTTTTTGAAATGTTATTTTTTAGCCTAAAATGTGACCAAAACGCCATACTATACTATGTCATCGACCTCAATGTCATACTGCACTATTTCGTCCAAAATCTGACCATTTATTTGAAAAAAGAAATTGGGTCCAAAAATTGACAAAAAGGTCATACTATACTATGTCGTCCAAAATCTGTTAATTTTTTTGAAATGTTATTTTTTAGCCTAAAATGTGACCAAAACGCCATACTATACTATGTCATCGACCTCAATGTCATACTACACTATTTTGTCCAAAATCTGACAATTTTTTTGAAAAAATACAATTGGTCCAAAATTTGACAAAAAGGTCATACTATACTATGTCGTTCACAATCTGATAATTTTTTTGAAATGTTCTTTTTTAGCCTAAGATGTGACCAAAACGCCATACTATACTATGTCATCGACCTCAATGTCATACTACACTATTTCGTCCAAAATCTGACCATTAATTTAAAAAAAAAATTTGGTCCAAAATTTGACAAAAAGGTCATACTATACTATGTCGTCCAAAATCTGATAATTTTTTTGAAATGTTATTTTTTAGCCTAAAATGTGACCAAAACGCCATACTATATTATGTCATCGACCTCAATGTCATACTACACTATTTCGTCCAAAATCTGACCATTTATTTGAAAAAAAAATTTGGTCCAAAATTTGACAAAAAGGTCATACTATACTATGTCGTCCAAAATCTGATAATTTTTTTGAAATGTTATTTTTTAGCCTAAAATGTGACCAAAACGCCATACTATACTATGTCATCGACCTCAATGTCATACTGCACTATTTCGTCCAAAATCTGACCATTTATTTGAAAAAAAAATTGGGTCCAAAAATTGACAAAAAGGTCATACTATATACTATGTCGTCCAAAATCTGTTAATTTTTTTGAAATGTTTTTCTTTAGCCCAAAACGTGACAAAACGTCATACTATACTATGTCATCGACCTCAATGTCATACTTCACTATTTTGTCCAAAATCTGACTATTTATTTGAAAAAAAAGATTTTGGTCCAAAATTTGACAAAAAGGTCATACTATACTATGTCGTCCAAAATCTGATAATTTTTTTGAAATGTTATTTTTTAGCCTAAAATGTGACCAAAACGCCATACTATACTATGTCATCGACCTCAATGTCATACTGCACTATTTCGTCCAAAATCTGACCATTTATTTGAAAAAAAAATTGGGTCCAAAAATTTACAAAAAGGTCATACTATACTATGTCGTCCAAAATCTGTTAATTTTTTTGAAATGTTTTTCTTTAGCCCAAAACGTGACAAAACGTCATACTATACTATGTCATCGACCTCAATGTCATACTTCACTATTTTGTCCAAAATCTGACCATTTATTTGAAAAAAAAGATTTTGCTCCAAAATTTGACAAAAAGGTCATACTATACTATGTCGTCCAAAATCTGATAATTTTTTTGAAATGTTATTTTTTAGCCTAAAATGTGACCAAAACGCCATACTATACTATGTCATCGACCTCAATGTCATACTGCACTATTTCGTCCAAAATCTGACCATTTATTTGAAAAAAAAATTGGGTCCAAAAATTGACAAAAAGGTCATACTATACTATGTCGTCCAAAATCTGTTAATTTTTTTGAAATGTTTTTCTTTAGCCCAAAACGTGACAAAACGTCATACTATACTATGTCATCGACCTCAATGTCATACTTCACTATTTTGTCCAAAATCTGACTATTTATTTGAAAAAAAAGATTTTGGTCCAAAATTTGACAAAAAGGTCATACTATACTATGTCGTCCAAAATCTGATAATTTTTTTGAAATGTTATTTTTTAGCCTAAAATGTGACCAAAACGCCATACTATACTATGTCATCGACCTCAATGTCATACTGCACTATTTCGTCCAAAATCTGACCATTTATTTGAAAAAAAAATTGGGTCCAAAAATTTACAAAAAGGTCATACTATACTATGTCGTCCAAAATCTGTTAATTTTTTTGAAATGTTTTTCTTTAGCCCAAAACGTGACAAAACGTCATACTATACTATGTCATCGACCTCAATGTCATACTTCACTATTTTGTCCAAAATCTGACCATTTATTTGAAAAAAAAGATTTTGCTCCAAAATTTGACAAAAAGGTCATACTATACTATGTCGTCCAAAATCTGATAATTTTTTTGAAATGTTATTTTTTAGCCTAAAATGTGACCAAAACGCCATACTATACTATGTCATCGACCTCAATGTCATACTACACTATTTTGTCCAAAATCTGACCATTTATTTGAAAAAAAATTGGGTCCAAAAATTGACAGAAAGGTCATACTATACTATGTCGTCCAAAATCTGATAATTTTTTTGAAATGTTATTTTTTAGCCTAAAATGTGACCAAAACGCCATACTATACTATGTCATCGACCTCAATGTCATACTGCACTATTTCGTCCAAAATCTGACCATTTATTTGAAAAAAAAATTGGGTCCAAAAATTTGACAAAAAGGTCATACTATACTATGTCGTCCAAAATCTGTTAATTTTTTTGAAATTTTATTTTTTAGCCTAAAATGTGACCAAAACGCCATACTATACTATGTCATCGACCTCAATGTCATACTACACTATTTCGTCCAAAATCTGACCATTTATTTGAAAAAAAAATTGGGTCCAAAAATTGACAAAAAGGTCATACTATACTATGTCGTTCACAATCTGATAATTTTTTTGAATTTTTCTTTTTTAGCCCAAAACGTGACCACAACGTCATACTATACTATGTCATCGACCTCAATGTCATACTACACTATGTGGTCCAAAATCTGACCATTTATTTGAAAAAAAAATTTGGTCCAAAATTTGACAAAAAGGTCATACTATACTATGTCGTTCACAATCTGATAATTTTTTTGAATTTTTCTTTTTTAGCCCAAAACGTGACAAAACGTCATACTATACTATGTCATCGACCTCAATGTCATACTACACTATTTCGTCCAAAATCTAACCATTTTTTTGAAAAAAGAAATTTGGTCAAAAATTTGACAAAAAGGTCATACTATACTATGTCGTTCACAATCTGATAATTTTTTTGAAATGTTATTTTTTAGCCTAAAATGTGACCAAAACGTCATACTATACTATGTCATCGACCTCAATGTCATATTACACTATTTCTTCCAAAATCTGACCATTTTTTTGAAAAAAGAAATTTGGTCAAAAATTTGACAAAAAGGTCATACTATACTATGTCGTTCACAATCTGATAATTTTTTTGAAATGTTCTTTTTTAGCCTTAAATGTGACCACAACGTCATACTATACTATGTCATCGACCTCAATGTCATACTACACTATGTGGTCCAAAATCTGACCATTTATTTGAAAAAAAAATTTGGTCCAAAATTTTACAAAAAGGTCATACTATACTATGTCGTCCAAAATCTGATAATTTTTTTGAAATGTTATTTTTTAGCCTAAAATGTGACCAAAACGTCATACTATACTATGTCATCGACCTCAATGTCATACTACACTATTTCGTCCAAAATCTGACAATTTTTTTGAAAAAAAACAATTGGTCCAAAATTTGACAAAAAGGTCATACTATACTATGTCGTTCACAATCTGATAATTTTTTTTAAATGTTCTTTTTTTGCCTAAGATGTGACCAAAACGCCATACTATACTATGTCATCGACCTCAATGTCATACTACACTATTTCGTCCAAAATCTGACCATTAATTTGAAAAAAAAATTTGGTCCAAAATTTGACAAAAAGGTCATACTATACTATGTCGTCCAAAATCTGATTATTTTTTTGAAATGTTAATTTTTAGCCTAAAATGTGACAAAACGTCATACTATACTATGTCATCGACCTCAATGTCATACTTCACTATTTTGTCCAAAATCTGACCATTTATTTGAAAAAAAAGATTTTGCTCCAAAATTTGACAAAAAGATCATACTATACTATGTCGTCCAAAATCTGATAATTTTTTTGAAATGTTATTTTTTAGCCTAAAATGTGACCAAAACGCCATACTATACTATGTCATCGACCTCAATGTCATACTACACTATTTTGTCCAAAATCTGACCATTTATTTGAAAAAAAATTGGGTCCAAAAATTGACAGAAAGGTCATACTATACTATGTCGTCCAAAATCTGATAATTTTTTTGAAATGTTATTTTTTAGCCTAAAATGTGACCAAAACGCCATACTATACTATGTCATCGACCTCAATGTCATACTGCACTATTTCGTCCAAAATCTGACCATTTATTTGAAAAAAAAATTGGGTCCAAAAATTGACAAAAAGGTCATACTATACTATGTCGTCCAAAATCTGTTAATTTTTTTGAAATTTTATTTTTTAGCCTAAAATGTGACCAAAACGCCATACTATACTATGTCATCGACCTCAATGTCATACTACACTATTTCGTCCAAAATCTGACCATTTATTTGAAAAAAAAATTTGGTCCAAAATTTGACAAAAAGGTCATACTATACTATGTCGTTCACAATCTGATAATTTTTTTGAATTTTTCTTTTTTAGCCCAAAACGTGACAAAACGTCATACTATACTATGTCATCGACCTCAATGTCATACTACACTATTTCGTCCAAAATCTAACCATTTTTTTGAAAAAAGAAATTTGGTCAAAAATTTGACAAAAAGGTCATACTATACTATGTCGTTCACAATCTGATAATTTTTTTGAAATGTTATTTTTTAGCCTAAAATGTGACCAAAACGTCATACTATACTATGTCATCGACCTCAATGTCATATTACACTATTTCTTCCAAAATCTGACCATTTTTTTGAAAAAAGAAATTTGGTCAAAAATTTGACAAAAAGGTCATACTATACTATGTCGTTCACAATCTGTTAATTTTTTTGAAATGTTTTTCTTTAGCCCAAAACGTGACAAAACGTCATACTATACTATGTCATCGACCTCAATGTCATACTTCACTATTTTGTCCAAAATCTGACTATTTATTTGAAAAAAAAGATTTTGGTCCAAAATTTGACAAAAAGGTCATACTATACTATGTCGTCCAAAATCTGATAATTTTTTTGAAATGTTATTTTTTAGCCTAAAATGTGACCAAAACGCCATACTATACTATGTCATCGACCTCAATGTCATACTGCACTATTTCGTCCAAAATCTGACCATTTATTTGAAAAAAAAATTGGGTCCAAAAATTTACAAAAAGGTCATACTATACTATGTCGTCCAAAATCTGTTAATTTTTTTGAAATGTTTTTCTTTAGCCCAAAACGTGACAAAACGTCATACTATACTATGTCATCGACCTCAATGTCATACTTCACTATTTTGTCCAAAATCTGACCATTTATTTGAAAAAAAAGATTTTGCTCCAAAATTTGACAAAAAGGTCATACTATACTATGTCGTCCAAAATCTGATAATTTTTTTGAAATGTTATTTTTTAGCCTAAAATGTGACCAAAACGCCATACTATACTATGTCATCGACCTCAATGTCATACTACACTATTTTGTCCAAAATCTGACCATTTATTTGAAAAAAAATTGGGTCCAAAAATTGACAGAAAGGTCATACTATACTATGTCGTCCAAAATCTGATAATTTTTTTGAAATGTTATTTTTTAGCCTAAAATGTGACCAAAACGCCATACTATACTATGTCATCGACCTCAATGTCATACTGCACTATTTCGTCCAAAATCTGACCATTTATTTGAAAAAAAAATTGGGTCCAAAAATTGACAAAAAGGTCATACTATACTATGTCGTCCAAAATCTGTTAATTTTTTTGAAATTTTATTTTTTAGCCTAAAATGTGACCAAAACGCCATACTATACTATGTCATCGACCTCAATGTCATACTACACTATTTCGTCCAAAATCTGACCATTTATTTGAAAAAAAAATTGGGTCCAAAAATTGACAAAAAGGTCATACTATACTATGTCGTTCACAATCTGATAATTTTTTTGAATTTTTCTTTTTTAGCCCAAAACGTGACCACAACGTCATACTATACTATGTCATCGACCTCAATGTCATACTACACTATGTGGTCCAAAATCTGACCATTTATTTGAAAAAAAAATTTGGTCCAAAATTTGACAAAAAGGTCATACTATACTATGTCGTTCACAATCTGATAATTTTTTTGAATTTTTCTTTTTTAGCCCAAAACGTGACAAAACGTCATACTATACTATGTCATCGACCTCAATGTCATACTACACTATTTCGTCCAAAATCTAACCATTTTTTTGAAAAAAGAAATTTGGTCAAAAATTTGACAAAAAGGTCATACTATACTATGTCGTTCACAATCTGATAATTTTTTTGAAATGTTATTTTTTAGCCTAAAATGTGACCAAAACGTCATACTATACTATGTCATCGACCTCAATGTCATATTACACTATTTCTTCCAAAATCTGACCATTTTTTTGAAAAAAGAAATTTGGTCCAAAATTTGACAAAAAGGTCATACTATACTATGTCGTTCACAATCTGATAATTTTTTTGAAATGTTCTTTTTTAGCCTTAAATGTGACCACAACGTCATACTATACTATGTCATCGACCTCAATGTCATACTACACTATGTGGTCCAAAATCTGACCATTTATTTGAAAAAAAAATTTGGTCCAAAATTTTACAAAAAGGTCATACTATACTATGTCGTTCACAATCTGATAATTTTTTTGAAATGTTATTTTTTAGCCTAAAATGTGACCAAAACGTCATACTATACTATGTCATCGACCTCAATGTCATACTACACTATTTCGTCCAAAATCTGACAATTTTTTTGAAAAAAAACAATTGGTCCAAAATTTGACAAAAAGGTCATACTATACTATGTCGTTCACAATCTGATAATTTTTTTTAAATGTTCTTTTTTTGCCTAAGATGTGACCAAAACGCCATACTATACTATGTCATCGACCTCAATGTCATACTACACTATTTCGTCCAAAATCTGACCATTAATTTGAAAAAAAAATTTGGTCCAAAATTTGACAAAAAGGTCATACTATACTATGTCGTCCAAAATCTGATTATTTTTTTGAAATGTTAATTTTTAGCCTAAAATGTGACCAAAACGTCATACTATACTATGTCATCGACCTCAATGTCATACTACACTATTTTGTCCAAAATCTGACCATTTATTTGAAAAAAACATTTTGGTCCAAAATTTGACAAAAAGGTCATACTATACTGTCGTCCAAAATCTGATAATTCTTTTGAAATGTTATTTTTTAGCCTAAAATGTGACCAAAACGCCATACTATACTATGTCATCGACCTCAATGTCATACTACACTATTTCGTCCAAAATCTGACCATTTATTTGAAAAAAAATTTTGGTCCAAAATTTGACAAAAAGGTCATACTATACTATGTCGTCCAAAATCTGATAATTTTTTTGAAATGTTTTTCTTTAGCCCAAAACGTGACAAAACGTCATACTATACTATGTCATCGACCTCAATGTCATACTTCACTATTTTGTCCAAAATCTGACCATTTATTTGAAAAAAAAGATTTTGCTCCAAAATTTGACAAAAAGGTCATACTATACTATGTCGTCCAAAATCTGTTAATTTTTTTGAAATGTTTTTCTTTAGCCCAAAACGTGACAAAACGTCATACTATACTATGTCATCGACCTCAATGTCATACTTCACTATTTTGTCCAAAATCTGACCATTTATTTGAAAAAAAAGATTTTGCTCCAAAATTTGACAAAAAGGTCATACTATACTATGTCGTCCAAAATCTGATAATTTTTTTGAAATGTTATTTTTTAGCCTAAAATGTGACCAAAACGCCATACTATACTATGTCATCGACCTCAATGTCATACTACACTATTTTGTCCAAAATCTGACCATTTATTTGAAAAAAAATTGGGTCCAAAAATTGACAGAAAGGTCATACTATACTATGTCGTCCAAAATCTGATAATTTTTTTGAAATGTTATTTTTTAGCCTAAAATGTGACCAAAACGCCATACTATACTATGTCATCGACCTCAATGTCATACTGCACTATTTCGTCCAAAATCTGACCATTTATTTGAAAAAAAAATTGGGTCCAAAAATTGACAAAAAGGTCATACTATACTATGTCGTCCAAAATCTGTTAATTTTTTTGAAATTTTATTTTTTAGCCTAAAATGTGACCAAAACGCCATACTATACTATGTCATCGACCTCAATGTCATACTACACTATTTCGTCCAAAATCTGACCATTTATTTGAAAAAAAAATTGGGTCCAAAAATTGACAAAAAGGTCATACTATACCAGGGGTCACCAACTTTTTTGAGATGAGAGCTACCTTAAGGGTAAAAAATAATATGGAGGGCTACCACATTAACATTTTTTTTTTGTTTACCATTTAAATTATTAATATTATGCATTAAACTGCATACACATTCATTCCAGTGCTTACTCCTAACAATTACCAATTTTTATAAACAATATCAAAGATATTTTACTGAGCGATCATACGGATACATGCAAGTGAGGTGAAGTGAAGTGAGCCCGCGGGCACCGTATTGGCTGCCTGCGGGCTACCAGGTGCCCGCGGGCACCACGTTGGTGACCCCTGTACTATACTATGTCGTTCAAAATCTGATAATTTTTTTGAATTTTTCTTTTTTAGCCCAAAACGTGACCACAACGTCATACTATACTATGTCATCGACCTCAATGTCATACTACACTATGTGGTCCAAAATCTGACCATTTATTTGAAAAAAAAATTTGGTCCAAAATTTGACAAAAAGGTCATACTATACTATGTCGTTCACAATCTGATAATTTTTTTGAATTTTTCTTTTTTAGCCCAAAACGTGACAAAACGTCATACTATACTATGTCATCGACCTCAATGTCATACTACACTATTTCGTCCAAAATCTAACCATTTTTTTGAAAAAAGAAATTTGGTCAAAAATTTGACAAAAAGGTCATACTATACTATGTCGTTCACAATCTGATAATTTTTTTGAAATGTTATTTTTTAGCCTAAAATGTGACCAAAACGTCATACTATACTATGTCATCGACCTCAATGTCATATTACACTATTTCTTCCAAAATCTGACCATTTTTTTGAAAAAAGAAATTTGGTCAAAAATTTGACAAAAAGGTCATACTATACTATGTCGTTCACAATCTGATAATTTTTTTGAATTTTTCTTTTTTAGCCCAAAACGTGACAAAACGTCATACTATACTATGTCATCGACCTCAATGTCATACTACACTATGTGGTCCAAAATCTGACCATTTATTTGAAAAAAAAATTTGGTCCAAAATTTTACAAAAAGGTCATACTATACTATGTCGTTCACAATCTGATAATTTTTTTGAAATGTTATTTTTTAGCCTAAAATGTGACCAAAACGTCATACTATACTATGTCATCGACCTCAATGTCATACTACACTATTTCGTCCAAAATCTGACAATTTTTTTGAAAAAAAACAATTGGTCCAAAATTTGACAAAAAGGTCATACTATACTATGTCGTTCACAATCTGATAATTTTTTTTAAATGTTCTTTTTTTGCCTAAGATGTGACCAAAACGCCATACTATACTATGTCATCGACCTCAATGTCATACTACACTATTTCGTCCAAAATCTGACCATTAATTTGAAAAAAAAATTTGGTCCAAAATTTGACAAAAAGGTCATACTATACTATGTCGTCCAAAATCTGATTATTTTTTTGAAATGTTAATTTTTAGCCTAAAATGTGACCAAAACGTCATACTATACTATGTCATCGACCTCAATGTCATACTACACTATTTTGTCCAAAATCTGACCATTTATTTGAAAAAAACATTTTGGTCCAAAATTTGACAAAAAGGTCATACTATACTGTCGTCCAAAATCTGATAATTCTTTTGAAATGTTATTTTTTAGCCTAAAATGTGACCAAAACGCCATACTATACTATGTCATCGACCTCAATGTCATACTACACTATTTCGTCCAAAATCTGACCATTTATTTGAAAAAAAATTTTGGTCCAAAATTTGACAAAAAGGTCATACTATACTATGTCGTCCAAAATCTGATAATTTTTTTTAAATGTTATTTTTTAGCCCAAAATGTGACCAAAACGTCATACTATACTATGTCATCGACCTCAATGTCATACTACACTATTTTGTCCAAAATCTGACCATTTATTTGAAAAAAAAATTTTGGTCCAAAATTTGACAAAAAGGTCATACTATACTATGCCGTCCAAAATCTGTTAATTTTTTTGAAATTTTCTTCTTTAGCCCAAAACGTGGCAAAACGTCATACTATACTATGTCATCGACCTCAATGTCATACTACACTATTTCGTCCAAAATCTGACCATTTATTTGAAAAACAATTTTGGTCCAAAATTTGACAAAAAGGTCATACTATACTATGTCGTCCAAAATCTGATAATTTTTTTGAAATGTTATTTTTTATCCCAAAATGTGACCAAAACGTCATACTATACTATGTCATCGACCTCAATGTCATACTACACTATTTTGTCCAAAATATGACCATTTATTTGAAAAAAACATTTGGTCCAAAAATTGACAGAAAGGTCATACTATACTATGCCGTCCAAAATCTGTAAAAAAATTTGAAATTTTCTTCTTTAGCCCAAAACGTGACAAAACGTCATACTATACTATGTCATCGACCTCAATGTCATACTACACTATTTCGTCCAAAATCTGACCATTTATTTGAAAAAAAATGTTGGTCCAAAATTTTACAAAAAGGTCATACTATACTATGTCGTCCAAAATCTGATAATTTTTTGAAATGTTATTTTTTAGCCCAAAATGTGACAAAACGTCATACTATACTATGTCATCGACCTCAATGTCATACTACACTATTTCGTCCAAAATCTGACCATTTTTTTGAAAAAAGAAATTTGGTCCAAAATTTGACAAAAAGGTCATACTATACTATGTCGTTCACAATCTGATAAAAAAATTTGAAATATTATTTTTTAGCCCAAAATGTGACCAAACGTCATACTATACTATGTCATCGACCTTAATGTCATACTACACTATTTCGTCCAAAATCTGACCATTTATTTGAAAAAAAAATTTTGGTCCAAAATTTGACAAAAAGGTCATACTATACTATGTTGTCCAAAATCTGAAAATTTTTTTGAAATGTTCTTTTTTAGCCTTAAATGTGACCACAACGTCATACTATACTATGTCATCGACCTCAATGTCATACTACACTATTTTGTCCAAAATCTGACCATTTATTTGAAAAAAAAAATTGGGTCCAAAATTTGACAAAAAGGTCATACTATATACTATGTCGTCCAAAATCTGATAATTTTTTTGAAATGTTATTTTTTAGCCCAAAATGTGACCAAAACGTCATACTATACTATGTCATAAACCTCAATGTCATACTACACTATTTTGTCCAAAATTTGACCATTTATATGAAAAAAACAATTGGTCCAAAATTTGACAAAAAGGTCATACTATACTATGTCGTCCAAAATCTGATAATTTTTTTGAAATTTTCTTTTTTAGCCCAAAACGTCATGCTATACTATGTCATCGACCTCAATGTCATACTACACTATTTCGTCCAAAATCTGACCAATTTTTTTGAAAAAAGAAATTTGGTCCAAAATTTGACAAAAAGGTCATACTATACTATGTCGTTCACAATCTGATAATTTTTTTGAAATGTTCTTTTTTAGCCTAAAATGTGACCAAAACGTCATACTATACTGTCATCGACCTCAATGTCATACTAAACTATGTTGTCCAAAATCTGACCATTTTTTTGAATAAAAAAATTTGGTCCAAAATTTGACAAAAAGGTCATACTATACAAAAAGGTCATACTATGTCGTCCAAAATCTGATAATTTTTATTGAAAATGTTTTTTTAGCCTTAAATGTGACCAAAACGTCATACTATTCTATGTTATCGACCTCAATGTCATACTACTACATACTACTCTGTTACTACCTCCTTCCATCCCTGCCTTGTTTTAAAGTGGGCTTGTTCTCAGCCATCTGTGATGGCACTCATCGTCTCCAGCTTTATCCTCCGCAGGGCTGCTGGTGCCAATCCCAGCTGACACATGGCGAAAGGTGGGGTTAACCCTAGACAGGTGGTCTATGATCATATTACATGACAACAAGTCTATTTGTTAAGACTTTTCCTTTAATAACCTTTGAATTACTACTTATTGATAGTAAGCAAGAGTGTGGTTGTACATTAATTCACAGTTAAGTAGCTTAATAATACTTCAATAAATATACAGAACTAAGTGTAAATAACATCCAAAAAACTCTCTGTACTAATATACAAGTAACACACACTCACACATATTACATTATTATTTTTATTTAATTAAAATATTTAGTTTAATTAAATGAGTTATTGAGCAGATTCATATCTACAAACTAAACTCAAGAATCACTGTCAAAATGGATTGGACCATTAAGGTCAGTGCTCATCTGATGAATATGTTCAAATCACAGATTTAATTCCATTAAAGTTCCTGCTTGTGTTTTAGAGTTGGATGATTAAATGATCATTGTCACCAAAGAAATCTTTGCTTTGTCTGATTTCCAGTATGCTAGTAGTCATAGATGTCCTGAACACAATCAATCCAGAACTTATGGAAAAATCTGTTTTTATTTCAACTCCAAAAATTTTTTTTAAGAAAAAATGTCAATGTTGAACATTTAATTTGAAATTTCTCAAAAACTGTACAGTTAAAAAAAATAAAAAATCAGATTTCTAGTATGCTAGTAATCATAGATGTCCTGAACACAATCAGTCTTGTCCAGAACTTATTTCGTCAGTGGGACTTTTATTTTGAAATTTCTCAAAAACTGTACAGTAAAAATATCTGATTTCCAGTCTGCTAATAGTCGATAAAGCTCAAAATCCAGCTAGAAGGTCTCTGAAACTCATATCATTATTTTCCTATTTCGTGCTTTCAAACTTGATGGAGTGGTCTCACTTTTTATTTTGAAAACCTGATGCTGATGTCCATGCATTTTTATTTTAGTTACCGTAAAGTCCTCTGTAAGGAGGTCGACCGCAGTGTTTGCATAGACACGCAGTCTCTGATCACTGATCCACAGATTACACGCGGCTGAAGGACAATGCTGCTCTCTGATTGGCTGACAGCTTAGAGCACAAAGTCCTTCGTGCAGGTCTCTCAGATTATAGACGCTCACTCTCTCACCTGCTTCTCACTTGCACAGGAAGCAGAGAATGGACGAGTAATGCGAGGAGGTTCTCAAGGTATGTGATCGACCCAAAAAAAACAACATTTACTTGTAGTTTATTGAGAAAAAAACAGCTGCATCAGGTTTTATTATGAGGTAAAGTTTACACAATAATAGGCATTTGCTGTGGTCAGTGTTTATTTACAAGAGTGAATATATTTTAAAACAAAAGTATAGTGCAATATGAAAACTACTATCTGTCAGACAGTTTACTTTATGTTTTTTTATTGCTCACTGAAATCATGATTTATTGAGTAACATTGATTTGAATTATGACTCATTTGAACTTATTTAAAAGAAAGCTTTCAACATGTTTAATATGACTGTATTAGTACAGTAGGAAAACAGAGGGCTGGAATGAATTAATCACCCACAGTAGCTGTGTAATCTATTTCAGACATTGCGTAAGAGGATAATACATCTCAGTGCAGTCGCTATATTATAACCAGAATCAAACCAAAACTGGGTCAAGAGGTTAATGCCTCGAGGATTTTCGTCTTTGGCAAATACATCACTTTTTTGACAGTCGCATAGGTAGCAGCTGTTTAAAAAGTTGCTTTTGCTTGAAAAAGTTCACATGATCCATCTTCTCCACTTTATTATGTTTGCGCACGTAAACGAACCGAGTTGCTGCCATGTGATTGGCTGATGACAAAGGTGTAGGTGAACAGCTGTCCCTGATACAGCGAGTGCAGTGTAAATATTTAGGGGGGGAAAACTGACTGTAATTAGCTGTGCATAGGCTGCAATATATCACAATAAACGTCATCACCAAGTTCCCACAGTTCAGACTCATTTCCTGAAATTTTATATCACAGGAGACATTTACAGAGTGGACAGGTGACCGAGGTTTTATGACTGCATGTGGACTACAGGTGATGAAGCATGAACAGGACTGCTTTTGTGCCTCCCTGGTCTCGCTGCAGTCCTTCCCTCTCAGGTGTTGAAACCTAATCCAAAAGGATTTTTTTTTTTTACTAACATAAGACAAAGGTTCCTTTATTCTAAACGTAAAAGCTCTATTTCTACAATGTCAGTGAAAAAATGTATGGTTACTAACAGGAAACTAACCACCAACGACTGATGTTTGTTTTATGGCAACGGACCTTCAACCCAATTAAAAACGTCCATGTAAGACAACACAGTCAAAACTGGATATCAAATAGCTTTCAGGAGATCATTACTGTCGCCCTTCACTCCTTCTGAAACCGATCCAGCTGATGAAGATTAGGAGTGACATGTGCTCTGTAACCCAAGTCACATGATGCAGCAAGAGGACTGGTGAGATATGTGTGAGAAACAGAGCTCTGATAGCTATGATAGAGAGCCCACAGAGTAACACAGGATGATTCAGGCAGGTTTGAGTCAGCAAAATGAATCATACATGACCTTTGCATCTGATCTCATACAGTAACTGTAGCAGGTTTTAGCCAATACACATTTTTTTCAAACCGTTTTCTTCGCATACTGTAGTCTCTAGTCAGTATTAATCTATTAGGCTACTTTCAATACAGCTCCCCCTTACTTTAAAACATTGGTTCTCAAAGTGCGGCCCAGGGGCCAATGGCAGCCCGCAGAAACATTTCTGGCGGCCCGCAATGAATTACAGTTGATAGTTTTAATCCAGGAACTACTAAGCTTGTGAAATGTTTATTGGACATTACTGGATACAGACCAATAAGTGTAAACTGTACAACTGCAATCTGGTCATTAAAATTATTACAAATGGGATTTATTTCTGTTTTTTTTTCCTTTGGCGACCCTCAGTCCAACGTTGGGTTCCTAAATTGGCCCTCAGGTATCAAAACTTTGAGAACCCCTGCTTTAAAATAACTAGCCTTTTATAAATAATTTTGACAGTTCACTGACATTTACAGGGACATATAAATGATATGCTCTGCAGCTGAACCTCTGTCCTTGCACTCACTGACTCAAATGTACAAGAATTTGTAAAAAAAAAAACTTGAACAGATCAACAAGAGCTGGCTCTAGAGGTGAATGTGTAGTTCCTTTTAGAAAGAGCGCCTTTAGTCAAACCACGTTTTTCTGTTCGTGCTTCTCACACCTGGAATTCAATACCACACACAATACGTGAACTCCCGACTCTGACCTCTTTTACCAAACATCTCAAAGTCTGGCTATTGGAAGAACAGCACTGTTGCCACAACCCTGCCTAAACATTTATATTGTGTGGTGCACACGTGTTTCATGATCCACTAAACTCTTCATTGTTTTTGTCTTTGTTTTTTTTATTCTTTGTCTAATTTTGTTTTTTCTCTCTCTGTAATTATTTCCCTTACACATACTAGCCATGAAGGCTAACTGTTCTATTTGTTGTTACTATTGTTTTAATTGATTTTACTATCCTGTGTTGTTGACCTGATCAACCTGCCAAAGGGACTAAAGATGGAAATTAGCCGTTTGGCTATAATCTTGCATATTTACATGTATATGTTCATTAATATGTATTGTCCCTGCTTTAAATAAACTCAAACTCAAACTCCAACTGGCAGAATTAGGTTTAGCAGCAGGTTTAAAACCAATGCTGAACTGAACTGAGAGTCACTCAAAAATCTTGAAACATTAAAGCTGTTGAAACAACAACACGTCCATTAAAGGTTACTATAGTTTGACTTTGATTTGAGGTCGAAGTGCGAGCAAAGTAATGGATTTGCAGCGTTAATAAAACGCTGTAAGGATCTAAAATATTCCACAGGTGTTCTAAAGCAGTGTTTCTCATACCTGGTCCAGCGTGTTTTAGATGTTTCCCTGCTCCTTCACTCCTGATTCAAACGGTCAGCTCATCAGCAAACACTGCAGAAGCCTGATAAAGATGCATTGATTTGAATCAGGTGTGTTGGAGCGAGGAACGATCTAACACATGCAGGGCAGTGGGTCTCCAGGACCAGGGTTTGCATGTCCTTGTATGTTTGTTTGAAACAGATTCCTGAACTCCAGGAAGCTCAAAGTCTAAATTCCTTCACAGCTTAAAAAACAACTGTTAACAAAAAAAGCAATCTACTCTCTTTTTCATAAAATTGACACCCTTGAAGGCTAATTAGAAACGTTTAACAGGGGAATGTAATAGGGGTATACTCTTAAGTAGTGCTGAGCATGTTAACGCATGACTCGTTTCCATGACGACTGACCAGGAAAAAACGCCCGTGACGTCATGTTTCAGTGACTCCCGATAGTTAAAGGTGCATTATGTAATACATCTAAAGCAACTGGCCATAAAATCCTCCTAATATGTCACAGAGACTCAGGAATAATGTTCATATAACAAACTGAACTCACCAACAACAACAGTACAGCCAAAATATTCGCATTAAAAAAAATCTTTTGCAGACTGCAAATCATGTTTATGTTTTGAAATCATGTTTTGGCATGTGGCGCCACCTACCGCCATCTACCAATCATTGCAGTCAGTAGAGTCTCAGCTGCTGAGCAACCACGGGTTGCCAGTTACGTCTGAGCTACAATGGCGGAGAAAGCGAAACCTAAAAGACCTCTGTATTTTGAATTTGAGTGTAGTAACCGTTTTTTGGCCACATTGTTACATATGGTGCCTTTAAAATGAGTCTTGAAAGTAAAGCTAAAGTTACTAAACAGAGGCACACATACACAGTTCACAGCTACGCTGGTTATTTGTAGCGCTGCTCTTTTGGTTTAATAAACAGACCGCTCCAGCACGACTGTAGGTGCGCTAACAGTGCTAAAGGAGCTAACGGAGCTAACGGAGCTAATGGAGCTAACTGGTAAATGGTGCCTTGACTCTGGTCCCGCGGCACGTAAACATGACGTCAAGTGCGTCCTTTTCCGGTCAGTCGTCATGGAAAATGAGTCATGCGTTAACGCTAACACCGTTAACATGGCCAGCATTACTTCTAATAGAATTGTCTACTGTTGTCGAATCACAGTCGTCGGAGTAGTGGCCAGCACTGTCTCCTTGGTCCGTGGTCTGACTGAGGAGCAGATTTCTGTATAAAACCTATAAAGTAGATCTCAAGTCTCAAGTGAATCTACCATAAAACATGTCCAGGATTCATTTCAACAATAACCATCTCTTTCTTCCCTTTTTTCACAGAGTGAAACACAACAATCTGTGCCGCTAACCTGTAATCGGTAAGGCACTAAGATGCCTAAAAGTGATACCTGGCCAGGTGGGATTGGACGGGAGACGAGTGGCATGGACAGCGCTGGCAGCTGTGACAGTGTTGTCAGTGCCAATTCTGGCTTTGTAAGTGACTGACTTTACCTTCTCAAATTTGAGGACATACTCACTTCTGCTATGTTAGACAACAGCATGATAAAACATCAGTATTAACCAATGTAATAACATGAATATCATTTTTACAGCTTTGTATCTGTTGGACAGTTTTAGGCCTTAATCGTTCTTGGATAAAAGCAATTCTTTGATTCAGAGTCTGAGAGAAGCGATCTGATTTCCTCCATATATTACAGAGTGATGATAGTCTGAACCACCTGTCTGCTGAAGAAAAGGCCTGTCTCATGTTTTTGGAGGAAACTATCGAGTCTTTGGATGCTGAAGAAGACAGTGGATTGTCCAATGACGAGTTAGACCAAGTGTCCAACCCTGGTAACCTTGTTACAGACTTGGCTGACCTTTCTGCCTCCATGAGCAAAAGCAAACTGAGCGGTGAGTAAATCTCTGGCTCTAAACACAGAGTTAACAATAAACCAGGCAATGAAACACTGTGATGAGCAATGCCATGTATTTCCAGTGACATACACACGCTTGTCTGTCTTTCAGATTTACAGAACCATGCGTCTAAAGAACCCATCAAGGAAAATGATGACACTGCAGTTATGCAGGTCTACCGTGTTCCTAAACCTCTGGTAGAGGCCAGCAGTGCTCACTCTTCTGCACCAGGCGCTAAACAGGGGATTTATTTAGACGCCAACGTCTCCTCCAAACCTCAACTCACTCCTTCTAACAAGTCTAATCACAAACACAACCACACACCTCAAAATGTACATTTTGAGGTTGTGACACCTCCTCCCACAAAACCCAAAGACTACCCTGTCCGGACAGCTGAGGGTCCTCTACCAAGAGGACCTCTGTCCTACGAGGCACTAGTTTATCTGCAGAGAAGTGCCTCCACAAAAAAGACGCCTCTGTGTCCCACAGTTGATCATACTATAGAACTGGACAGGAATCTTCCTGGAACAATGGAAGGCTCAAGTGGCAGAAACATGTCTAAGAGAAGTCCTCCATCTGTGGCTCCGAAACCCAAAGTGATTCCCGCCAACATATCTATGAAAACACAGAAAGAAGCTTTGACAATGACAGACTCTTCATACAATATCAAACATGCAAAAGATCCACAGCTGGTGAGGCAGGAAGCTTTGCAGAAGCTTGGCCTCCTGAAAGACCAGCAGTCAGAAAATGAGGCAGCAGCACCAGGCTCTCGCTCAAAATCTTCTTTGGACCCAATATGTGAAAGATCTACAAAAGGTCTCGGGAGTAGCGCTCCGCCCAGAAGCCCGTCGTTTTGTTATTCCCAAGTTCCCCGAGAGCCCAAAAACAGGCCGCTTCAGAACAGTGCAAGTTTCCATCACTCCTCACGACGTGACCAACAGTCTGCATCTATATCACATGCTCCTCAGTCAGGTGGATCCAGGGCAGCTGCCCTGGAACACTCCGTAAACACAGTAAACAGCCCCAGAGGATCTGAGCCTGCACCCACCAAGCCCTCAAACTCAGTCGAGTATACTGTGATGGTGGTGCCTGGGATGGGAGCTGATAGAAGAGAAGCTCTCAGGAAGCTTGGACTGCTCAAACAATAAAGACAAGTGCAGTGCTGAGAGAGAGAGAGAGAGAGAGAGAGAGAGAGAGAGAGAGAGAGAGAGAGAGAGAGAGAGAGAGAGAGAGAGAGAGAGAGAGAGAGAGAACCAGCTGAAGAAGAGTTTAAGCATTAAGCTGAAACCTGGCACTTGGCACGTTGACAAAGTAAAGGATGAAGAGGAAGAATGCTGAAGGGAATAATTGAAACCTAGGTTAAAGCGCTTATTTACTTTGCTAAAGAGAATTTGAAAATCTTCCCTGCACAGCACCTTTTTTTGTACGATGGCTGAAATCTATGGACAAGTCCAGCCTACCTGGAAAGTTCAAAGTCTGGATCTACCAACATGACATTCTAGAACTCCTCATCTATGCTGCCCCAATCACTACAGTCGAGTCCTTAGGGAGGAAGGTCAGTAACTACACAAGAGCCTGAGCAGCATCGCAAAACAAGCTGCAACTGCCCTTCAAATCCTTGAAGGAGCAATTCAAAGTATCGAGAGCAAGAGAAGTGGTCCAGTACAGGGGCTCACAAACGACCCAAAGGTGGTCAACGCTGGAATCCAGGTGATGACTGGCAGGAAGTGGAGTGTCCAAGAGGGCGGCAGAGGCGAGGCTGCGTCACAGGAGCAGTAAAGAAAAATCACCAAGAGTGCATATGAAAGAGTTAGCAGTTTATACATTAAAAATCCAGTGTGTAAGATTGTGAGGGGTGGCATTCTTTGGCATTTTTGGTAGAAAGATGGCATCCCTACATAGAGCAAGACCCATGCATAAAACATATGAAATGCTTATTGTAAGGCTATGAAAACCAAAAGCACTTATTAACCAAATGTATGGGCCGTGTAATACATTTCAACATTTCTGTGTACTTTTACACATTAAACCCCTAATATCATATCCTCAATTCAGATCCAGCATTTGTTGATGAGTCTTTACAATACAGTTTTCCATATACAATATTCTTTGTGTACAAATAACCACCAAAAATCAAAACAAATGTGCCTAAATGTGGATCAACGAGATCATTTCTTGGAGCAAAGCCTCAAAGAAGCAAATGCAGCTCATCATTATTGTAAAAAAAATGTGTTTGAGGGCGATTTTACTCTCAGAAGAGGGAGGGTGTGTTTTTGTCGTCACCAGCAAGTTACAAGATTTTTAAGATGCCGACGACTTTAAACTGTATGGATGGTTTTTGATTGTTTGAAAATGCTTGTACATGCAACTGCCTTCAATAGTTTTAATGTTGCAAATGTTCATTCGGTGCAAAATAAATGATTATTTTTTACCAACTCTTTACCATGTTCCTCTCTGATGTGCATGCAATACAAGACATATTTACATCTTAATAGAAGTGTGTTACTTAAGGTCAAACCTCCATCTTTGTGAACCTGCTTCTCTGCTTCATCCAGAACTCCATTTACAGAGTAACCATCAGTTATTCTACTCATCTTACACGGGGCTCCTGCTACTGCTCAGCTGTTCTTCCATTATATGATTATCCTGAGCTCCACCCTCGTGTGAACTCACCAGACCAGTACTCTCCTTCTTTTGTTTCCCTCTCATGTAATAAGACTTCTTATTCCGTGTAATGAGTTTATTCTAAAATGGCCCGGATTTGTAATGGAACAGTCCGACGCTTCAGCTGAAAGTGTGCGGTTACAGTTACAGTTGCAGTTTTCTGTCGTGTCACCTTCTCGGTAAGGCTGAGCACGGCCTTCGCCGGACGGGTCTGTATCTGTGGTCTAGTGTGTCTCCACACGGGGCAAATAAAAAGGTGTCCAATTGTGAAACTGACACGGGTCTCTTCCACTCGTATATAATACGAAAACAATGGGCGAAGAAATCAGGCCACGGTCAAAGTGAGACACTTGATATTCAGAGAGAAAAATGAGCCGCAGAAAGCATTCAGATCATTTGTGAACGGCTTCACACGGAACTGCAGTGTTCACAAAAGGAAAAGACTGTAGTTTTTGTAACAGGAAAAATGTAGATATATTCGACTCAAGCGTAAATTAAGGTTTCTCTCATCTTTATTAGGAAAAATAAGGTCATGTACTGAAGCCAGAGGTTGATCTGTGTGTAACTTGAGATACTGTATGTGTCTGTCAACGCTGCCGCCTTGACAACAGTCTCCCGACCCATTTTTGTAACGACAGTCACTCACGAAACACAAACTGCTCCAACATTCACAAGGATCTTATTACTGTTTGTTTAAAAAAAAAAAAGTGTGAATTTTCTTTTTAAATCACTAAATTAGCTATGGAGTATATACATGTATGTTCATTTAGTTTCTAGAATTAGCAGCAAAATGACTGACGTGGAGCATTTTTCAGTTGGTAACAAAAAACATTACATTTATTTGTGACAGCAGTAAACAAATCAAAGATTTGAGCAAAGTCAAAGTTTCCTTACAATGGACTCAGTAGCATTTTGCTCAAATTTACATTCAGACGGCGACAAAATCATTAATCAATGTCCATACAAACTATATACATTACATTGCTCTTATCAAACAGGTAACACCTGATAATTCACACCAAATGTGTTCACTCACATTGTATAAAAAAACTTTTTAAAGGGTTAGTGTGGAGGATTTAGTGGCATGTAGTGGTCAAATAAATATTACAATAAAAAGCACTGAGTTGATGCCATGTGATCGATTGAGTAGATACACTATATGCATTAGTTAGCAGTTGTCAGGTGTACCTAATAAAGTGACGAGGACACAAATGAATACATAAACCATAATTTTATCATATAAGGTAGACGAATAATCATTATTACGATACTCGTTCAAAAGTTTGGGGTCACCTATACATTTTTTTGTGTTTTCCATTAGAAGTGACACTTGTATTCATCAAATGAGTTGCAAAATGAATAGAAAATATAGTCAAGACATTGACAAGATTAGAAATAATGTTTTTTATTCAAAATAATAATTTTGCCCTTCAAACTTTGCTTTTGTCAAAGATCCAGCAAAACTGTTTTCATCATTGCACAATGGTTTTCAAAGGTTTTGAAATCATCCAATAGTCTTCTTTCGCGATTAGCAAACACAATGTACCATTAGAACACTGGAGAGATGGTTGCTGGAAATGGGCCTCTATACACCTATGTACACATTCCATTAAAAACCAGACATTTGCAGCTAGAATAGTCGTTTACCACATTAACAATGTATAGAGTGCATTTCTGATTAATTGAATGTTATATTCATTGAAAAAAAAAAGTGCTTTTCCTTCAAAAATAAGGACATTTCTTAGTGACCCCAAACAGTAGTGTACATATAACATATTTCCTTAAATTTCACACACCTTTGAGATGTGTTGGTGCAGAAAAGCACTGAGGTTCCAGTATTTTCAAATCCCTTCATTGTGG